>NC_090445.1:103345868-103648899 GCF_031143425.1 Pleurodeles waltl
TTGGTTGTACCTTTAACTCCTCTTCAGAGGTTTTGTGGCTTTCTTTAACTCTCTTTGAAAGTTTATGCTCCTCTGTGTAAGTTGGCCTTTTCGGCTCCGAAGCGTGCTTTTTCGGGATCGAAAAAGATGAAGAGGACAAAGGCTTCGGATCCGAAACTGGCTTTCTAATTTTCGACTCCGAAAAGTGGTGTTTAGTGGAGTCGGAAACGGAGCTCTTAGTTGTCTCCGATGTTTTCGGAGGAGTGGCCTTTTTCAGTGCCGAACTGGGAAGTTGGTCACAGACAGTCTTTTTTTGGGCTGAGCCATGGCCTTCTGGCAGTGGCGTACCTAAGGCCTTGCGTTTTTTTTCTTTTGTGAGGGTGCAGGGGCAGACGTACTCACATGTTGTCCTGCTGTGACTGGTCTGTCTTCATCTGATTCCTGCTCGGACTCAGAATCTGGAAACGTGACTGCAGTCTGCATCAACTCTTCCTCATCCACATCGATATGTTCCCCGCTCCTCGACACCATTTCGAGCCTTCTTGCTCTTCTGTCCCTAAGAGTCTTTTTCAAGCGGAAGGAGCGACAGGCCTTGCAGTTTTCTTCCCGATGATCTGGGGCAGAATCTGAATGGAGTCCGGTCCATGAGGCTTGTAACACTCCGAGCCCAACACTAGATGGTGGACTAATGCACAGCATGTGTATCTGCAGCTACACATGCCATCGAACATGAGTTACTCACCTGTAACTAAAGTTCTCCAGTATTGGTATTTTACATGAATTTGCATGCTTAAAACATTCCCTGCCATTGAAGTGGGAGTCTCAATGTATCAAACAGCAGTATAGAGAAATTTTACATAGAAAACAGTCCATTCCCTTTAACCCCTTTGCTGCCAAGCCTTTTTTGGGCTATTTGGGGCAGTTCGCGATTAGGCCCTCATAACTTTTTGTCCACATTTGCTACCCACACCAAATTTGCGTCCTTTTTTCCAACATCCTAGGGATTCTAGAGGTACCCAGAGTTTGTGGGTTCCCCTGAAGGAGACCAAGAAATTAGCCAAAATACAGTGACATTTTCATTTTTTTTCAAAAAAATGGGAAAGGGCTGCAGAAGAAGGCTTGTGTTTTTTCCCCTGAAAATGGCATCAACAAAGGGTTTGCAGTGCTAAAATCACCAGCTTTCAGGAACAGGCAGACTTGAATCATAAAACCCAATTTTCCAACACAATTTTGGCATTTTACTGGGACATACCCCATTTTTATGATTTTTTTGTGCTTTCAGCCTCCTTCCAGTCAGTGACAGAAAGGGGTGTGTGGATCCCAGAAACCTAAACATTTCTGAAAAGTAGACAAAATTCTGAATTCAGCAAAAGGTAATTTGTGTAGATCCTACAAGGGTTTCCTACAGAAAATAACGGAAATTAAAAAAATATTGAAATTGAGGTGAAAAACAGCCATTTTTCTCTGCGTTTTACTCTAACTTTTCCCTGCAAATTCAGATTTTTGAAAGCGATCTACTGTTACGTCTGCTGGACTCTTCTGGTTGCAGGGATATATAGGGCTTGTAGGTTCATGAAGAACCCTAGGTACCCAGAGCCAATACATGAGCTGCACCTTGCAATGGGTTTTCATTCTATACCGGGTATACAGCAATTCATTTGCTGAAATATAAAGCTAGAAAAATAGGTGTTGGCTTTTTTGCTTATGCAGGGTCATCCCCAATCTTTTTGCCTCCTGCCTCCTATTTTTTCTGACCTGTTGCTGTTGGCTTTTGAACTCCGAGCACTTTACCACTGGTTGAGTGGTTTATCCATGATTGGCATATTTGATTTACTAGTAAGGTGCACTAGAGGTGCCAGGGCCTGTAAATCAAATGCTACTAGTGGGCCTGCAGCACTGGTTGTGCCACCCACATAAGTAGCTCTGTAATCATGTCTCAAACCTGCCACTGCAGTGTCTGTGTGTGCAGTTGTAACTGTAAATTCGCCTTGGCAAGTGTACCTACTTGCCTGGCCTAAACCTTCCCTTTTCTTACATGTAAGACACCCCTAAGGTAGGCCCTACGTAGCCCCAAGGACAGGGTGCAGTGTATGGTTAAGGTAGGGCATAAAGTAATGTGATTTATATGTCCTGACAGTGAAATACTGCTAAATTCGTTTTTCACTGTTGCAAGGCCTGTCCCTCTCATAGGTTAACATGGGGGCTACCTTTAAATCTGATTAAAGTGTAGATTCCCTTTGGGAGCGGATGGACATGTGGAGTTTGGGGTCTCTGAGCTCACAATTTAAAAATATTTATTTTATTAAAGTTGATTTTAAGATTGTGTGTTTGAAAATGCCACTTTTAGAAAGTGAGCATTTTCTTGCTTATACCATTTCTGTGACTCTGCCTGTTTCTGGATTCCCTGTCTGGGTCAGTTTGACAGTTGGGCTGGTTGCACCTCACACTAGACAGTGACACAAAGGGAGCTGGGGTGTAGTCTGCATTTACTGATGAGCCACCTGTGCTAGGAAGGAGGGGATGAGTGGTCACTTACACCTGAAAGGGCTGTGCCTGTCCTCACACGATGCAGTCTTCGACCCCCTGGTGAATGTCTGGGGCCTGGACTGGGCAAGGCAGGATTTCACATTCAAAAGAGACTTTACTTTGAAGTAGGCCTACTTCAAAGGAGAAATTGGGTTTAAGAAGGTCACCCAAAACCACAAACTTTAGATCACTTCTGGAAATCAAGAGGAATCTCTGCCTGGAGAAGAGCTGAAGAACTGAGGAGAAGTGCTGCCCTGCCTGTGCTTTGTGGAGCTATCCTGCAGTTGTTGCTTCTGCCTGTGCAAGGGGACAAAGACTGGAATTTGTGGTATATTCCTGCTTGAGAAGGACTCTCCAAGGGCTTGGACTGAGCTTGCCCCCTCTTCTGAAGTCTCAGGGCCATCAAAGACTTCCCTTACCAGCAACTGGACTCTCTGCTGAGACTCCTGCCTTGACAAGTGGTGTCCTATCCAGTCCCTGGGCGCTTGAAAGGAAAAGCTGGTGAAAATTCAAGGAAATCGACTTCGGACGACTCCGGACCAACACCGCTACTGAATCCGGTGACGCCGCCTGCAACAGACTCTGATCTTCACTGGAACGCGATGACCTTCGCAGGCCCGACACCGCTGCAGCCCCGCCGAAGTCCACAACTCTGTGGAAGTCGCCACACCACGTAGTGACCGACGCCGCTCGAAGTGCATGGATTCAACATTTCGCACGGAGGCCGCGATCCCCGACTTCGTGCATCGGCTTGTTCTCACTCTTCACCAAGGTACTGTACCTGGGGGTCCGCGTGACTCCATGGTGGCGCCACTGGTGTAGGATTGTTAGGAACGACTCCGTCATGATGCCGTATTAACACCTCATCGAAGCATTTTGTGCTTCTAAGCGCTATTTTTTAACTTAACATTTAAAAATTCATAACTTGCCTTGTGTATGTCGGATTTTTGTAGTTTGGGCCTTGTTTTGTTTAGATAAATATTTCCTATTTTTCTCAACCTGTGTTGTGTCATTTTTTAGTGTTTTCATTAAGTTACTGGGTGTGTTGGTACAAACACTTTACACCTAGCACTCTGAAGTTAAGCCTACTGCTCTGCCAAGCTACCAAGGGGGTAAGCAGGGGTTAGCTGAGGGTGATTCTCTTTTACCCTGACTAGAGTGAGGATCCTTGCTTGAACAGGGGTTAACCTGACAGTCAACCAAAGACCCCATTTCTAACAATAGGTATCAAGAAAACCTTTGTATTTCCAAAATGGGCACAAGATAAGGTGTTGAGAAGCAGTGGTTATTTGCACTTCTCTCAATTCTGAGGTGCCCATACTATCATGTGAATTACAGGGCATTTCTTAACTACATGTCTTTTTTTTACACACTGTCTTACATTTGGAAGGAAAAAATGTAGAGAAAGACAAGGTGCAATTACACTTGTTTCGGTGACAGAAAGTTCTGGAATCTGAGGAGCCACAAATTTCCTTCCACCCAGCGTTCCCCCAAGTATCCTCATAAAAATTATACCTCACTTGTGTGGGTAGGCCTAGCGACCGCTACAGTAAATGCCCCAAAACACAATGTGGACACATCACATTTTCCCAAAGAAAACAGAGGTGTTTTTTGCAAAGTGCCTACCTGTGGATTTTGGCCTCTAGCTCAGCCGGCACCTAGGGAAACCTACCAAACCTGTGCATTTTTTAAAACTAGACACCTAGGGGAATCTAAGAAGGGGGGAGGGGGTGTTTTTGGTCCTGGGCTCAGCAGCAATCCAGGGAAGCCTACCAAACCCAGACATTTCTGAAAACTAGACACCCGAGGGAGTCCAGGGAGGTGTGACTTGTGAGGATCCCCCAATGATTTCTTACCCAGAATCCTCAGCAAACCTCACATTTAGCTATAAAAATCACTTTTTTCCCCACATTTCTGAGTGGGATCACCGCACCGGGACAAATTTCCTACCACCCAACGTTCACCCTCAGTCTCCCAGTAAAAATTATACCTCACTTGTGTAGTTGGCCAAGTAAAAACAACAAGTGATGGACGGAATGCTGAACATTGTCAGACACTCACCCCCAGTCACAGATCTGGGTTTAATCCATCGTTTTTTTGCTCACCATGCCACCCCAGTTTGGACCCAGCCATATGCAAATCAGTCTTGACCCTGTTCCTCATGGGAACAGGCCAGCCCGAACTGCCAAGCCAGGTCCTCACTGGACCGGAAACAAGCATCCTGGGACTGGTTTCGGGGTTTCACCCCTCATCAGCCAGGCTAGCTTGAATCCAGTGGCATGGGAAGCACAGGACCCACGTCTGGGTATACCCTTCCCACTTAGGGCGACAAAGCAAAAACAACAAGTGATGGACGGAATGCTGAACATTGTCAGACACTCACCCCCAGTCACAGATCTGGGTTTAATCCATCGTTTTTTTGCTCACCATGCCACCCCAGTTTGGACCCAGCCATATGCAAATCAGTCTTGACCCTGTTCCTCATGGGAACAGGCCAGCCCGAACTGCCAAGCCAGGTCCTCACTGGACCGGAAACAAGCATCCTGGGACCGGTTTCGGGGTTTCACCCCTCATCAGCCAGACTAGCTTGAATCCAGTGGCATGGGAAGCACGGGACCCACGTCTGGGTATACCCTTCCCACTTAGGGCGACAAAGCAAAAACAACAAGTGATGGACGGAATGCTGAACATTGTCAGACACTCACCCCCAGTCACAGATCTGGGTTTAATCCATCGTTTTTTTGCTCACCATGCCACCCCAGTTTGGACCCAGCCATATGCAAATCAGTCTTGACCCTGTTCCTCATGGGAACAGGCCAGCCCGAACTGCCAAGCCAGGTCCTCACTGGACCGGAAACAAGCATCCTGGGACCGGTTTCGGGGATTCACCCCTCATCAGCCAGGCTAGCTTGAATCCAGTGGCATGGGAAGCACGGGACCCACGTCTGGGTATACCCTTCCCACTTAGGGCGACAAAGCAAAAACAACAAGTGATGGACGGAATGCTGAACATTGTCAGACACTCACCCCCAGTCACAGATCTGGGTTTAATCCATCGTTTTTTTGCTCACCATGCCACCCCAGTTTGGACCCAGCCATATGCAAATCAGTCTTGACCCTGTTCCTCATGGGAACAGGCCAGCCCGAACTGCCAAGCCAGGTCCTCACTGGACCGGAAACAAGCATCCTGGGACCGGTTTCGGGGTTTCACCCCTCATCAGCCAGGCTAGCTTGAATCCAGTGGCCAAGTGCCTGTGACAGGGAAGAGCCAAAAACATGTTGAAATTGAGGGGGAACCAAAGCGGGTCCAAAAGGGCAGTTTGAAAAAAACATTTTTAGGCTGACAAGTGCAGCAGAATTTGTATCGGTATAGATGGGACAATGTTGGGTGGTAGGAATTTTGTAGATTCCTGCAGATTCCGGAAGGTTCCATCACAAAAATGTGGGAACAATGTGTGATTTTCAGCAAAGTTGGAGGTTTGCAGGGCATTGTGGGTAAGAAAATGGTGCGGGGTGCATGTGAAGCACACCACCCTGGAATCAACCAGATGTTTAGTTTTCAGATGTGTCCGGGTCTTGTGGATTTTTCTACATGGCAGCGTCCTAAAGTCAAAAAAGTGCAGCCTCATCATTCCAAGTTGGATGATTTTGAAAGTTACCAAGCTCTCATGGCCCAAATGTAAAACCAAAACCCAAAATAATCAAATGTCTTCTTGCTTGCCGTGGGATAAAATGTGTTATTGTGCAGGGGGAGAACTGAAAGACTGTTACCCCCTTCAGTTGAGGTGGGGGCATAACCAGGCCCATACTGGTTGGTAGCCACCACCCCACTGGTGGGCAGAACAACTTTGGCCCCTTTTATTTAGAGTGGGGATATGGCCATACTCCCACCCTCTTATTTTGAAAACAAATCTGCCCTGGTCTCTGGTGGGCTTTCTGTCCCCCTTTGGGTAGATGGGCCTTCCAAAAATAGGCCGATCTGCCCCCAAGGGGGGCAGATGTGGCCAACAGTAATGTGCCCCAATGGGGAGCGACCCTTGCCCAAGAGGCAGCCCCCCCCCAAACAAAACACACATACACACACACCAATCCCTGGTGTCTAGGCCTTTTCTCCCCCCCTCCCCCGAGTAGATCGGCCTAATTACATTAGGCTGATCTGCCTGGGGGGGTACGGGGGGGACGACAAATGGCCTAGAAACAATTTGCTCCCCTTATGTCCATAACCAACAAACAAAACAAAAAAATCCCTGGTGTCTAGTGGGCATTTCTGCTACCTGATCGTATCGTGATCGGGCAGCAGAAATGCTTGCAGAGACATGAAAGGAAAGGCCTTTCCTTTCATGTCTCTGCTGGCCCCCTCCTCCCGAGCCGAAGAGAAATGCTTAGCATTTCTCTTCTTCAATCGCGCTGGAAGCATTCCCCCGAAGGCCGGTATATGGACGTAATGGTTACGTCCATGGCGCCACACAGGCGCAGCCATGAACGTAACCATTACGTCCATGGCGGCAAAGGGGTTAACAGTTTATTTACATCATTAGACAAAACCCAAAGTCCAGCCAAAAAGGAGACAGCACCCTTTAGAACCCTCACCTCACCACAGAAGCGCCAGTCTCTCAGATTTTCCAGCACAAGTGAGATAAATAACGAGAAGACATAAGGGGAGCCTCTACGGGGAGGAGGGTGGGTGGCATGTGAATCCATGAAAGAACTGTAATTACAGGTAAGTAACTCATTTTTTTTCCAGTATTGGATTGTTCATAGACTCACATGCTTGAATCAGAAAAGCAAGCAGTTTTGCAATATTTTTATATTGTGATCCTCTTACCCTTGTGGATGGTGGGTTGTAAAATAAGACATTTTGTAATGTATCAATGTAGAAATATAATGTGTAATTCAATATTAGACTGAGTAAAGCAGCACTAAGACAACAGAGGCTCATCTTCTTGAAATAGATGCCGGAACACCGCCTGCCTGACTGCTGCATCACTGCAGTGTGCCGAATCCAGGGAAAATTGCTGAGTGAAAGCTTGGATGCCCTTCCACGTTGCAGCACAACAGATTTTCTCAAAAAGGAACACCTGCGAACAAGGCAGCTGATGTGGAGACTGCCCTTGTGGAGTGCGCCTTTGCCTTAGAGGAAAGCGGTTTGCCCACTGTGGAGTGGCAAAATTGTGTTGTTGCGGAGATCAACCGTGCAATGGTTGCTTTAGTAACGTGTGCCTCATCGAGACTGTCCATACACAACTAAGAGGTGCCCAGTTTTACGAAACTGTTTGGCACGATGCAAGTAGAACTTAACGCATCTTTTAATGCCCAGTGTGTGCAGAGATTGTTCTGCTGCTGTGGCTGGATCTTGGAAGAAAGTTTGTAATATGATAAGTTCATTAAGGTGAAACTGCAAAGGTACCTTAGGAATACATTTTGGGATAGTCCTTAGAATAACACCCTCGTCTGAACTGGAAAAAAGACCCTTGGGTTGTAAACACCTGACTCACTCACCCTTCCTCCGGCTCCTTGCAGGTACAGGTTTTTCTCGTTCTCTGACTCCTGAAAATTACTGAATTTGCTGCTCGTATTTTCACGTGTATATGTTAATAGGCCCGATTTATTTATTTTTTTATTTTTTAAATACTCTGGGTTTCTTCGTTTTTTAAAGAAATAATATTAGGAAGGGCAACTTTTAATCCTTTCAATCTCTGTGTGTATTTTTAAAATTTGGGAACCTTGGTGGGGCTATTTTTTAATCCATTCGTTGTATTTTGGGACTTTTCACTTTGGGGCCTATTTTCAGAGGCACCCGGTGTTTTTTGCTTGTTTGGACCGGTAGCCATTACCCAGCCATTCTGCGGCAGCCATCTTGGTTGCCGCACTAGTTGGTCAGATTTTGGAGTTAGGTCGGCCTGCCCACATGAAAGATTTAAGCACGGGCAGCCACATGCTCCTTGCAGGTACAGGTTTTTCTCGTTCTCGGACTCCTGAAAATTACTGAATTTGCTGCTCGTATTTTATCGTGTATATGTTTATAGGCCTGATTATTTATTTATTTTTATTTTTTTAACTACTCTGTGTTTATTCGTTTTTTAAAGAAATAATATTAGGAAGGGCAACTTTTAATCCTTTCAATCTCTGTGTGTATTTTTTAAATTTGGGAACCTTGGTGGGGATATTTTTTAATCCATTCGTTGTATTTTGGGACTTTTCACTTTGGGGCCTATTTTCAGAGGCACCCGGTGTTTTTTGCTTGTTTGGACCGGTAGCCATTACCTGGCCATTCTGCGGCAGCCATCTTGGTTGCCGCACTAGTTGTTGGTCAGATTTTGGAGTTAGGTCGGCCCGCCCACATGAAAGATTTAAGCACGGGCGGCTGCGCAGCGGGCACGCCGCACCAAAGGCAAGCCCGTCTGCGCCCAGAGCCCAGGGATGCTGCCTCTTTTCCCATCAATAGGTTAAGCTACCCTTCTTCTCAATTGCATGCCCTAAGAGGCAACTTGTCATGTCCCGTCAAGTCAACTATGCATTACCCTTTTACTTGCTTTTCTTGTCCTAACTGTTCCAGGACACTTTCTAATGCCCCTCCCACTAACTCCCCTCCCCAACAGCTGGGCAACATGCTGCTGCTCAACTGCCGTTCCTTATCAGCACATTCTCTACATATCTATAAGCTTCTCGTCCTGATGCCCTGTTCCTGACGGAAGCTTGGCTCAATTAAGATTCTTCTGTCGATATCTGCAAGTCCCTACCCCCATCTTACTCGATAACCCATATAGACAGACCGCAGAATAGAGGTGGTGATATAGCAATTATCTATAAAAACACCATTAAGTGTCCGATACTGCCACTTATGATTCCAGACTGTGAAGGAATGTCCTTCTCCCTATATCTATCAGCCACTTTTACCTTCTCGGGAATTCTTCTCTATCGCCCACCTGGCCCTTGTGCCTTCTTCTTAGAAGCACTACCCGAGGCGGTGGCCAGTCTTATAGGTAAGACTCAGAATTTAACCGTCCTCTGGGATTTTAACATCCATCTTGACAATCCAGACTGCCCGTCGGCAAAATCCCTGTTAAACTCCTTTACTGCGTTAGATATGACCCAATCTGTCATAGGCCCTACTCATGTGAAAGGCCATACCCCAGATTTGCTATTTAGCAATATCCCTGATCTTATCTCAACCTCGTTGCCTTTACTATGGACAGATCATTCCCTTCTTTCTTTTAATTTCCCCTATGATGTCCCCAGAGACCCTCAACCCAGGCTTACCACCTCGGGGCGCACATGGTCAAAGTTGCTACCAAGTCTTTGGCATACTGCACTTTGTGCTTCCACTAAGAATAATGACGATCTCTCCTCGAACACTCCGGATCGGTTCGATAGCTGGATATCTACCACTTTAGATCTAGTATTGCCCACCAAATTAAGAATAAAAAAAACCCTACCATAAATCTATGCCATGGTATTCGTCCTCATTATTAGAACTCAGAAAAAACTGAAAAAAACTAGAGAGGTCTTGGAGAAAGGACTACAGCTCTTTAGGTAAAGAAAATTACAAGCAAGCCATCAGAACATATCATCAGAACATCAAGTCAGCTCAAACCATTTATTATAGCAAGAGAATAGAAAACCCATCCAATTCCCAGAAGGAAATATTTCAGATTTTTAAAGAGCTTACTATTATTCCCCCATCGGCTTCTCCAATAGAAGCTTCTACTATACATAGTAACTCTAGCTGCTCATTTTCAGGACAAGGTCACAAAGTTATATACCGGCTTTTCTTTGACCCCTCCCCTGAAGTCATCTTATAAGCAGGTGGAAAACTCCCTACTGGCTGGGTCTTCGCTAACTATGTTTCTACCACTCACAGATGTGCAAACTTTTAAATTACTTACTAATATTAAATCAGGTTCCCCCTTGGATCCTGCCCCTCCGGCTTTTCTGGCAAAGGCCGCAGATGATATTATTTCTCCATTGACAAGAATACTTAATTTAACTCCCTTACCTCTGGCATTCTCCCCCAATCTCTTAAACATGCCATCATAAAACCCCTTCTTAAAAAACCTAAACTTGACCCCTCCATCCTGGATAATTATAGACCTATTGCTCTTCTCCCCATTTTAGCCAAAATATTGGAGAAACACGTAAACTTGCAACTGATGAGCTATTTTGAGAGTAATGCGCTCCTTCACCCCACTCAAATGGGCTTTAGAGCTCAACACAGCACTGAGTCTGCGCTCTTAACAGTGACTGAGTCTGCCCGTCAACTATTAGACCAGGGAGGACATGCGGCCATCATTCTCCTTGATCTTAGCGCAGCCTTTGATACGGTTGACCACTCTCCCCTTTGCGACAGACTCTCCAAGGCAGGTGTGGGTGGCATAGCACTCTCCTGGCTATCTTCCTTTCTCACAGGAAGAACCTTCCAAGTCCTTGACCGTTCTTTTCTTTCTGACATCGTTCCCCTAACTTGTGGAGTCCCTCAGGGTTCCTCCTTAAGTCTAACCCTTTTTAATATTTATTTATCCTCCTTGGCTAAAATAGTCACTCCCTATAATTATTCATTGGTCACCTACGCTGATGATACTCAATTAGTGGTTTCCCTTTCTAGTACTGGGAACTCTCCCTCCATCAACCTAGCCAGCTGTATGAGGGAAATCGGCGACTGGATGATTCAATCCAAACTCAATTTTAACTATGGTAAATCTGAAGTACTCATCTTAGGCAATGGCTCTCCAGCCTCCCCTCTAACGTATTACTCAGAGGCCTTTACCAGTCTGCCTCCACCTAAAGGACAGGTAAAAAGCCTAGGTTTTGTACTGGACTCCCGTCTCACGATGGAACTACAAGCCAAGAACATTTCTTCTGTCGGCTTTGGTTTCATTAGATCTCTTAGGAAGATTCTCAATCTTCTTCCTGTCTCATCCAGAAGAATCCTGGTCCAGGCACTGGTCCTTTCCCGCCTGGATTATGGAAATTCTCTCTATCTTAGTTCCCCAGAATATGTAGTAAGGAAACTGCAGATTGTGCAGAACACGGCAGCTTGGCTCCTTACGAACTGTCCCAGACATCTATCTGCCAAGCCGGCTCTTGCAGCACTTCATTGGCTGCCGATCAAACAGCGCATACATTTTAAATCCCTGTGTATCACTCATAGAGCCCTACATAACAGAGGTCCACATTTCTTCAGAAAACTAATCTCCATTTACGCTCCTTCGAGACACTTGAGATCATCTTCCTCCCGACAGATTCATATACCCCGTGTCAATAGATCATGGGGAGGAAACTCTTTCATTATCAAGGCTGCCCCCGTCTTTGGAATGCCCTACCTCCTGAGCTCCGCCATGAACCTTCTGAATCTCTTTTTAGGAAAAGGTTGAAAACTGTTCTCTTCAGTCGTTAGCCAGTCCCTCCTGCTCTTCTCAAGAATTTTCCTGTACCTTCAGCACTGGGATGCCCTAGGGTAGCTACGCGCTCTACAAATGCATAAAAACTAAACTAACCCTTCCATCGGATGTCAGCACCAACAGTATCGCCACCTTCCAGGTAAGGTGTTTTAGATGTGACTTGTGAATCGGTTCAAATGGTGGTTTAATGAGCTGAGAAAGAACTACGTTAATATGCTACACCAGCGGAGGAGCTCAGATTGGAGGGAAAAATTGGAAGAGTCATTTCATGAATTGCTTGACTATCCTTGTGGAGCATAGCGACAGAGCTTGTGAAGAACGTCTATCTCTGGCTACTGCCACAAGGTGTCCTTTCACAGACGCATGTGTGTAGGAAGTTGGCTCTGTATGTGCTATTTCAAAGTAAGGAATAGCATGCACAGAGTCCAAGGGTTCCCCTTAGAGGTAAAATAGTGGTAAAAATAGATAATACTAATGCTCTATTTTGTGGTAGTGTGGTCGAGCAGTAGGCTTATCCAAGGAGTAGTGTTAAGCATTTGTTGTACATACACATAGACAATAAATGAGGTACACACACTCAGAGACAAATCCAGCCAATAGGTTTTTATATAGAAAAATATCTTTTCTTAGTTTATTTTAAGAACCACAGGTTCAAATTCTACATGTAATAGCTCATTCGAAAGGTATTGCAGGTAAGTACTTTAGGAACTTCAAATCATCAAAATTGCATGTATACTTTTCAAGTTATTGACAAATAGCTGTTTTAAAAGTGGACACTTAGTGCAATTTTCACAGTTCCTAGGGGAGGTAAGTTTTGATTAGTTTTACCAGGTAAGTAAGACACTTACAGGGTTCAGTTCTTGGTCCAAGGTAGCCCACCGTTGGGGGTTCAGAGCAACCCCAAAGTCACCACACCAGCAGCTCAGGGCCGGTCAGGTGCAGAGTTCAAAGTGGTGCCCAAAACACATAGGCTAGAATGGAGAGAAGGGGGTGCCCCGGTTCCGGTCTGCTTGCAGGTAAGTACCCGCGTCTTCGGAGGGCAGACCAGGGGGGTTTTGTAGGGCACCGGGGGGGACACAAGTCCACACAGAAATTTCACCCTCAGCAGCGCGGGGGCGGCCGGGTGCAGTGTAGAAACAAGCGTCGGGTTTGTAATGGAAGTCAATGGGAGATCTAGGGATCTCTTCAGCGCTGCAGGCAGGCAAGGGGGGGGTTCCTCGGGGAAACCTCCACTTGGTCAAGGGAGAGGGACTCCTGGGGGTCACTCCTCCAGTGAAAGTCCGGTCCTTCGGGTCCTGGGGGCTGCGGGTGCAGGGTCTCTCCCAGGTGTCGGGACTTAGGATTCAAAGAGTCGCGGTCAGGGGAAGCCTCGGGATTCCCTCTGCAGGCGGCGCTGTGGGGGCTCAGGGGGGACAGGTTTTGGTACTCACAGTATCAGAGTAGTCCTGGGGTCCCTCCTGAGGCGTCGGATCTCCACCAGCCGAGTCGGGGTCGCCGGGTGCAGTGTTGCAAGTCTCACGCTTCTTGCGGGGAGCTTGCAGGGTTCTTTAAAGCTGCTGGAAACAAAGTTGCAGCTTTTCTTGGAGCAGGTCCGCTGTCCTCGGGAGTTTCTTGTCTTTTCGAAGCAGGGGCAGTCCTCAGAGGATGTCGAGGTCGCTGGTCCCTTCGGAAGGCGTCGCTGGAGCAGGATCTTTGGAAGGCAGGAGACAGGCCGGTGAGTTTCTGGAGCCAAGGCAGTTGTCGTCTTCTGGTCTTCCTCTGCAGGGGTTTTTCAGCTAGGCAGTCCTTCTTCTTGTAGTTGCAGGAATCTAATTTTCTAGGGTTCAGGGTAGCCCTTAAATACTAAATTTAAGGGCGTGTTTAGGTCTGGGGGGTTAGTAGCCAATGGCTACTAGCCCTGAGGGTGGGTACACCCTCTTTGTGCCTCCTCCCAAGGGGAGGGGGTCACAATCCTAACCCTATTGGGGGAATCCTCCATCTGCAAGATGGAGGATTTCTAAAAGTTAGAGTCACCTCAGCTCAGGACACCTTAGGGGCTGTCCTGACTGGCCAGTGACTCCTCCTTGTTATTCTCATTATTTTCTCCGGCCTTGCCGCCAAAAGTGGGGCCTGGCCGGAGGGGGCGGGCAACTCCACTAGCTGGAGTGTCCTGCTGGGTTGGCACAAAGGAGGTGAGCCTTTGAGGCTCACCGCCAGGTGTGACAATTCCTGCCTGGGAGAGGTGTTAGCATCTCCACCCAGTGCAGGCTTTGTTACTGGCCTCAGAGTGACAAAGGCACTCTCCCCATGGGGCCAGCAACATGTCTCGGTTTGTGGCAGGCTGCTAGAACTAGTCAGCCTACACAGATAGTCGGTTAAGTTTCAGGGGGCACCTCTAAGGTGCCCTCTGTGGTGTATTTTACAATAAAATGTACACTGGCATCAGTGTGCATTTATTGTGCTGAGAAGTTTGATACCAAACTTCCCAGTTTTCAGTGTAGCCATTATGGTGCTGTGGAGTTCGTGTTTGACAGACTCCCAGACCATATACTCTTATGGCTACCCTGCACTTACAATGTCTAAGGTTTTGTTTAGACACTGTAGGGGTACCATGCTCATGCACTGGTACCCTCACCTATGGTATAGTGCACCCTGCCTTAGGGCTGTAAGGCCTGCTAGAGGGGTGTCTTACCTATACTGCATAGGCAGTGAGAGGCTGGCATGGCACCCTGAGGGGAGTGCCATGTCGACTTACTCGTTTTGTCCTCACCAGCACACACAAGCTGGTAAGCAGTGTGTCTGTGCTGAGTGAGAGGTTTCCAGGGTGGCATAAGACATGCTGCAGCCCTTAGAGACCTTCCTTGGCATCAGGGCCCTTGGTACTAGAAGTACCAGTTACAAGGGACTTATCTGGATGCCAGGGTCTGCCAATTGTGGATACAATGGTACATTTTAGGTGAAGGAACACTGGTGCTGGGGCCTGGTTAGCAGGGTCCCAGCACACTTCTCAGTCAAGTCAGCATCAGTATCAGGCAAAAAGTGGGGGGTAACTGCAACAGGGAGCCATTTCTTTACAATGTGCCAAACCTGAACGAACCAGAAAAAGATAAGGTAAGATTTGCGGGTACAGATTGGATTATTGACACCATAAGCAGCATCTTGTCCATTTCAATATGTAGGACTTGTTAGTTGATTCTGCCCTTGAGCTTGCAAGGATAGCTTTGCATTCTTGAGGAATATTCACATTCTGGAATTCATGGAATTCAGGAGCCATGCATATAATTGGAGAGAGCCTTGATCCAGGTGTAGAACTGTCCCTGGTTCTTTGTCAGCAGGGCTCGCTTGGTCTGAAGACGAACCGTCTTGGACTCCGACAGCAGAGGGAACTCTGTAAACCAGTATTGCCTGGGCCACCTGGGAGCGAACAGGATCAAGCTGTACCTTCTTCTTGCTGAGAACTCTTGGTATCATGGGGATGGGGAAAAGGCATACGCATGTAATTCTCGACCACTTATCAAAAAGGCATTCCCCCATGATCCTGGGAGTGGGTGCTGACTGGCATAGAAGCAGCATTTGTTGTTCTCCCTCATGGCAAGGAGGTCTAGCTCTGGTTTGACTCAAAGTTGAAAAATGTTTTTCAATTCTTCTTGGTTCAGCTCCCATTTGTGGCAGCTCTCTAGTAATCTGCTGAGCGTCTATGCCAAAGTATCGCTTGCTCCTGCTACCTGCTCATCCTTCAGGGTGATGCGGTGTGTTAGCCCATTACCGTGTACCGCCTTGCTTGTTTATGTAGTGCATGCTTTTTGTATTGTCGTACGTACGATCATTGACGATCCTTCTATGAGAGATAAGAAAGCCTGGAAAGTGAGAAAGGTGGCCTTGAGTTCCAGGTGATTTATATACATGGACCTTTGGGAGGTAGACTATTTGTCTTTGATACCCCTGGATTAGAAGGTCTTTCAGATGTCTGCCCCAACCTTCTAGGGAGGCATCTGTTATGGTGAAGTCTTGTATTAATGGCATAAACGAGATGTGAGGAGTGTGAGACCACCACTTCAAAGCTTGAACCATTCTTGGAGTTATTTTGATGAGGTCAAACAACCTTTCTGGCTGGATCCACTGGTGTTGTAGCTCCTCATTCAAAGATCTCATCTTCAGCCATGCTAAGGGGACAATATTTATTGCAGAGAACATCATCATTAGCAATGACTTGTACTGACGGACTGTAGCTGACTTTTTTCTGGAAATCGTGACGGGCCAGCTGAGTCAATCCTTGCAGCCTTTCAAGGGAAATAAATGCTTTGTCCTGTCTGGTATCTAGGACGGAGCCTAGAAATGTTATCTTTTGTAGTGGAACAGTAGACGACCATTGAATGTTTAGTGCAAGTAAATTTCTGAAACCGTGGAATACAATCCTTGGTCACCTTGGACGCTTGCATAGGTATTTGCACATTTAGCAGGCAGTTGTCCGGGTAGGGAAATACCTGGTGACCATGTTTCAGGAGGACGGCTGCAACTGGGGCCCGGCATTTGGTAAAAATGCAGGGTGCTGATTTGAGGCCAAATAGAAGGACTTTGAACTGGTACAGGGTGCCGGCTACTGTGAAGCGAAGGTATGATGTTTGGGGTGTAAGGGAACGTGGAAATATGCATCTTGCAAGTTGAGTCGTCCTATAACCCCCATGGTTCAGGAGATGCAGGATGTCTGTTAGAGTGACCATGCGGACCAGCTACCTTCTGGGAAATTGTTTGAGCTTTCTGAGGTCTGAAAAGGGTCTCCACTCTTCTGATTTCTTAATCAGGAGAAAAAAAACAAGAGTAGAAACTTCTGCCCTTCTGGATGAATGGTACCTGCTCGATCGTTCCCTTGGTGAGCAATACGAGGGCTTCTTTCCACAATAAGTGAAGATGGGGGTGATAGTGTGTGAAGCACCTTTTGGTGGCATGTTCAGCACTCTGTATAAACTCCAGGATATGACCATAGATGACCAGATCTAGTACCCACTTGTCTGTCGTTATTTCCCACCAGCTGGCACCTGGTTGAGGTAATTGTTTGTGGGCGACATCCCTTGACTGGGTGGGCTGTTCACCTTGCACTGTCTGCTTTGTGTAGGCCGCTGATGGTGGTGGATGGTACACTTGCTGTTGATAAGCAGGTCTATACAGGGATTGAAAGGGCGGTATTGATGGTAACGTTGGTAACCTCCTCTGTAGGCAGAAAAACCTCTAGTGCATGCTTCTCGAAAGGGAAATTTATGGAACTGCAATGTGCCAAATGATTCTGCAGTGCCTGTATCATGTGAAATGTCAAGTAGGGGGGCATCAGTGTGTTTCCCAAGCAGTGTCTCCCCATCATATGCCATGTAGAGAATTTGTGATTGTACTTCTGGCATAAAGGACGAAGATTTTAGTTATCCTTGCCTCTGTAAGACAGCTGCTCCTGCCAATTGTTGTAAGGCAGTGAAACGGATATCCATTCTACAGTCTATTATTTCAGAGGATGTGCGCTCCCATTCTTTCAGTACTTTCTGTGCCTCTGACTTCGGGGCACTAGATCCACCAGGGTGCCGATATCGGACCACATCTGCCCATCGTAACAGTCTAAGATGGTTAAAACTGCCCACGCTAATTGAATTGGCAGACAAACTGGAGAAGCGCTTCCCAATGTTATCTAGGCACCTGCCGTCTGTTAGGTGGAGCAGAATCGGGGTAGAAGGATTCTACAAGCATCACTGCACCACCCAATCTGCCTTTGGATGTCCTGTAACGCAGGTAGGAGAATCCTTAGGGGGCTTCTATTTTTTGTCAATGCATGGAATCCCTGCCGCCACAGTTGCTGGAGTTCATATCAGCTTGAGACCACCTTCCCAGATGTGATCAATTATTGGGATAGCCTGAACAGACTTTGGTGCCTGTTCCTTGACGTCGTAAAGGAAGCAATCTGACTGCTTCACCAAAACAAGCAAGTCAATGCAGCACTTTCCATCAAATTATGGAAGCCTCAGGAGGGGAACCTTAAAGATGTGGTGCCAGAGGCGGCGCAGCGGCGATCAGGTAGTCATACCATTCATCACTGGGTGGATGGGTGTCCTGTATCTCACCATCTTCCCTGTCATCCGATGAAGATGGATCAACCCTTGGCGGTGCTGCTATAAAAGAGGACGGCCTCATTCTTTGTGTCATTGGTAGAGGAATAGGCCTTGGCATCGCCAGGACCTTAGCTGAGGTGGATCCTGTGAAGGTTCTGGAAACAGTCTACAGTAGTCCTGCAGCATAGCCTGAAAACCTTGTACCAACTAGTAGGTCCACATTTCGTTCAAGACCCTGTGACACCACCTTACATCCCATTGCATTCCTTGAGGTTTTCCAACCCGGCTTTCTTTACTGTACCTAGGTTCCGCCAGACCTGGAAGGGAGGATGTTCTTTTGCAGTGGTTGGTCCAAAAATGTGGAACTCCCTTCTCAAATCTCTCCGGGACTGTACCTGTCTGCTTGTGTTCCACAAAGGCTTTACGACATGGTAATTTTAAGTTGACAATTTGGTAGTTTGTCATGTTTAGTGCCGGGAAACCCTTTTTGGGCAGCTGTGCGCTTTACCAGACTATAAATAATAATAATGAAAGAGGTACTTGCACTTCACCTTGTGTAAGTGGATGTTTTGGATAGTCATGGTAAGGTGGATATTGGTGCATGGCTTGCAGAGGGTAATAATGCCCATAATAGAAGTCCTCTCCTTCCCCATTGTCATCCTTTTGATATTTAACCTGTAGCTCAGATAGGCTGTGAGCGGGGTCAAATGGCCTTCATCTTCTGAATCCTCCAGATCAAGTAAAGTACTAGGAGGATATGGTGAAACTTTGCAGGGAGAGATGTCTTCGACCAATTTGTCGACGAAGCAATATGGGAATGTGTCAACGGCATGGTTGTAGTAGACGGAGGTGGCATCAACGACGATGGTCTCAGACAGTAGTGCCGTTGACGATGGTCTTGACGACGGGATTGGACTTGAAAACTTCATAGATGGTGTAGTAGGCTCAGAGGAAACCATTTTTATGAAGAATTTTGTTAAATTTTCAATTACTATCTTTGAGAGACCTATAATGGGAAGTCTTTTGGGCCTTTCTGGCTACATCAGCGGTCCCCTGGTTGTGGAACCTTTCACTCCTGCGAGACTTAGCAGAGGTGTCACTCTCCTCACCTGAAGATACATCTTTCTGTGACTTGACCTTTTCAGAGTCACAAAAGAAGTCTTGCCTCTGTCTTCTAGTGTCTTTGAGGAAAGGTGTGACATACCTTGCAATACTTTAGTTTGTGCTGAAGATAATGGCAATGGAGGCAGTCTTTATGTGGGTCATCCACATGTAGTCTTTTTTCCCCACAATATTTGCAGGATCTAAAGAGTCCTTTCTTTCAAGTATCAGACATCTTGATGCTTTCAGAAGCTGAAATGAAGAAAACTGGGCAGAGCTCAGGGGGACTCCCCTCACATGACGTGCAGTAAAAAATCTAAGAGACTGGAGCTCCTGTGGTAAGGGTTCTAAAGGGTGCTGTCGCCTGATTGGCTGGACTTTGGGTATTTTCTAATTATGTAAATAAGCTGTGAAAGTGAATGCACGTAAACATTGTTTTCTATGTAAAGTTTATCTATACTGCTATTTGATGATACTGTGGGACTCCCACTTTGACGACGGGGAATGATTCAAGCATGTGAATCTATGAAAGATCCAATAATTAATTTAAAAAAAGGCTTCTTGGGGACTTTAAGATCCAGTTTTACCATAGTGACTCTAAAATTCTTACACAGGAGTTTCTAACAAATACATTCCCTCACTGGAGCCTTAACTGGATGCAATTGTGCCCAGCCAAGCCTGAACACTGTATATCAAATTTTGGTTTGGCACAATGTTAATTAATAAGTTTACTTGAAGTTGGAAGTCCAACCCTATAAATTTCTGCACATTGCATATTTTGCACAGACTTGATTGAGGATGTTGAAAACATTACCTATTCTTCTGTCTGTTATTTTACAAACCAAGAAGGGCATGGATAAGGCCACTCTGCCTGCACTAGATGTAAAGCAATATAAAGTAACACTCAAAATGTTTCAAATGGATATCAGCCCTCTGGTAGTCTTTGCACTTAGTCTACATATATGCAGCTTGGCTTTACAGGAAGAAACATGGATTACTATTATGACCAATTAATTAATTGAACAACCTTATTTAAAAAAGTAAATATGTCCTTAGCTACCTGGGCACGATATTCTCAGTATGCCTAGTGAATGAATATTGTATGCTTCTCATGAGCTCTCCATTCCAGCCTACTCTCGTTCAAAGTATGCACTTTTAATTATATGAATTGTGAAGTAATTCTCATTATTGACTTCTGTTTTGTTGAAGATTTTTTTTTAAATATTTGTTTTATGAACTTGTGTAAAATCACAAGACTAAGTATTCAGACCATGACACTGTAATGATACTTTCCACTGGAAACATGCACTTTTTAGCTTTTATTGCTTTTTTGCATTCTATTTCATACGTGTCAGTTTTCATGTGTATAATCATCTTATTTATTCTGCACTATTGTTTTATGGCAAGACTGAAAATAAACTTATTGACCGACTTGGAATCGTGTCTAATGCAGACACACCAACTGCAGATTTCACACAGGTGAACCATAACGTATGTCTAAGACTCAGAGGGGTGGGGATAGTAGCACATTTTTTAAGGCAGCAGGTGTAAACGTGGTCAAGAGGTAAACATGAAAGGCTTAGAAGAGGTCTTTGACATCTATTTGTTTAAATTCATTGATAAAGGAAATGATTGGGTTGTGGTTGGACTTCGGAATGCCTGTGCCTTGTGAGGCAGTGGAGTATCCGTAGCCCTAAAGGAGCAAGACTTTCGAGGCTTTTCAATCTGCTGCTCATTTAGGCTCACCTGCATAAAAAAAAAAAAAAAAAAAAAAAAATGCTGCAAATCGCCTCAGGTTTGTTCTTCCTAAGCATGTTAATTAATATGTTTAGCTCGCCTAAGATAGGCTTCACAATATACAGTACTTCGGGATCCGGCGCAAGAGGTGTAAATTCAATGTTAGTGACTATTAAAGAAGATGGAGAACCTTTGCATAGAGCTTTGGAAGCATAAGCCGAAATAAGTAATCAAAGATGGACCCAGTCACTAAGCATTCCGGTTTCAGGATTATGTAGGGGAAGAGTCAATCTAGCCAAGTGCCCGGCCATGAGTGTTTGAAAGTTACCGGGAGTCCGCTGCTAAAAAAAAAAAAAAAAAAAAAAAAAAAAAAGACACACAAAAACAAATACAGCACTTTACACTTGACTGACTGTGGGTTGGTGAGAAGGTCGTTCAATAAGACATAATGCAATATAATATATCCAGGGTATTTGATGTTGTTTTCAAACACCACCTCCCACATAAACACGAAGAGGAGACCTAAAATGAGAATACGGAGTAAGACACCTATGTCAATGGAAAGCAAATCAAATATTAAATACAAGAGAAAATATGAACCCATTTGTTAAAACAATACTTCTAAACTGTATCACTTTTATAGTGAAGGACTCCTGAAAAAATGTTTTAGCTTCTAAAAACACAACTGCGAAGTTTGACAAGAAAACCCTAGTTAATAGCCACTAAGTTAGCTAGGTAAATTGCAGTCAGGAAATGCGGCTTTTTCGTTAGGTCAGTGGTTAGCGCTTGAATGGATTGACACTTACTGTAGTATACAATCCCGTCTATAATCCCTTCTGGTGTGTTCCCAGAACAATGAAGCACAGTGGATCAATGGCTCCAAAGCAGTAGCTAAACTTATGCCAACCATCTTCTACAAATTTTTGAAAGGCAGGCGGATACGATACCTCAAACCTTCGGGTTTTCTGATGGAGCTTTATTTTAGAGTTTTTGTCGAATGGAACATTCTGCTGAAGCCATGTAAATGAACCAGCACTGCCAAACACTGCGCTGGTTAATGTCTGAAACAAGAGTTTTTACTGGCCAGTTACAACACATCCGTTCAATACACTGTTCGTACTCAGAGTAAAACAAGCACTGGCATCACTGTATGGAGAGCTCAGCTCTTTATTAGTCCAATCTGCATCCTCCAGACAGCACTTTGTGTACGAGACTAACTGGAATTAAAAAAAAAAAATAATAAAAAAAAATAAAGAAAACCTGAAAACAATTTACACTTGAGAGCTTGCTAAAGGTGTAATGGGTCCTTACAAGACAAATGAGTAGTATTTCCTCTCGTGGCAATTTTAACAACAATGTTCCCCTCTAGTTAACGAGGGCACAAACACCATTATTTGTTTCTAGTACTGGAAACGATATACATTGGTTTGAGTAATGCAGACCATGATGAGACCCATAGCAGCTTCGTCAAAGGGAAATAAAGCTTTTGATGTTTCCACTGTGCTAAAAAAAACGAAACCCACCCATGTTCTGAACAACTCAATTCAGAATGTTTGTATCACATTGGTGTTAATATGATATGGGTTGCTGGTGCTCTGCTCGAGAATGCCACAAGCTGGCAAATAAAACATCAAAAGCATATTTAATTTGTTGCCACCTAAATGTATAACACTGAAGGAGTGAATAATTAAAAAGTGAGACCGAGAGCTTCTTTGATATTAACACAAACATAAATGTGTATGGATGTTATAACCTTTAAGTTGGAATTCAAATGGGTGGGTCAGGGATGAAAGCATTCCAAAAACGGGTAGGGAAATAAAAAAATAAATCCACTGTGCAAAGCTCTCCTCATATGAAAAACATTTGTCATATTAAAACAATTACGATTTTTCTTAAAGAGAACAGTGTTTATTTCTAGACTCCTTCAACAAAAAACAAAACGAAGGTCAGTTTCTAACTGGAGGGGCCTTTAAAAAAAAAAATCATAATAATAAAAAAAAAAGCAAGGCCCGTGACGGCCTGAGTCAGAAACTCTAACCATCGCAAGTGAATAAAAACAAAGCTTCTGGATTAAGATTGGTGAGAGGAATTTCCACACAGTGGAGTTTCGTCCAGAAGTAGTTACCTGCACTTGGCTATTCATTTCAGGAGGGCTGAGCTCAGACTATCTTAAGGGCTGCCAAAAACAAAATGTTTTTACAGTCAGCTGCCACATCTACTTTTCCTCAATGCAATTAGGTAACATCAAAAGGCTCCATTTTAGCAGAAACATTTCGTGTTTTTATTTTATTTCATTGCAAAGAAGGGCGCTGGAAATCAACTTGGGTGAGAGGCAAGGCGTGCCTCTCAACAAATTAACTCAAAGCCGTTCCATTTAGAAGGTTGAGAGAAACCTCATCTCACCACGTCAGAATCTCCGTTGACCCCGCACCGCGTCGGCTAGCTTGTGTCACTGCGCTGCTTGTCACCAACCAAGTGCGGTGGTGGGGGAATCAGCCCAGCAAGGAGAGCAAGGTCCTCTTGCTGCATGAACTGGCCACTTACCACATGCGTTCGGGAGCCAGATGTGACACTGGACGACGTGCACCTGTTGAACTCCTGCCGAGGTGGGCTGTACCACTACAGGGTAGAGGCATGTGAGGGTCAAAGAATCGTGGAACTAATGGTTCAGTCTGAGTTAATAAGGAACCCCTCTACCCCGCCCGCCTCTTGAAGGCACTCTGCCGTGATATGCCTTCCCGTAAGATTGGGATGAGGTGCTCCAGTTATGACCTGTCCCTGCACTGCTGGAGCCTGCAACTCCTGGTCCTAGTTCACCATAGTTTTGTATTTTGGCCTCCGGATACTCCAGCACAGTGTTAATCGCCTCTGCTTTCAGAGCAGACTTGCTGACCACCGGATGTAATGCTAAAGGAGCTCTACTGAACCGGAGGTCCTGGTCCCCAGGGAACTGCACAGAGCCTGTCCCTTGATAACTACTTGCCTCTCCAGTGCGGCTCACAGGACTAGAGTAGTTCTTGACCTTCCCCAAAGTCTTTGGTGGTCGCTCCAATAATGTTTGACCTAAATCCCCTTCACTGGGGGCAGTGCTAAAATTTCCTGGGAGCACCTCTGTGCTGTAAGTTCTTGATGAATACACTCTGGTGTAATCGCTGTCTCCTAAAGCATGGAGTTCATGGGCTGGTGGCTGCTCAGCCTCTTGGGTTAAAAGTTGCAGCAGTGCAGCAGCCACTGAGGGGTTTAAATCCTGTTCTTGACAGGGAACATCCTTCTCTGTAAGAGGTGGTGGCGGAGGTCCTGGAGGCTCTGGAGGTCTTTTCTCTGCTACAGTAATACGATGGTGAAACGCTGCAGGAGGAGTACTTCTTGTAGCACCATCTGAAACAAAAATAAAAAACAAAATAATAAAAGAGTTGAAATGCAAGCAATCTCCTCAGCCTGCTATTTACAGCTATTTTTGCGGCACCTGACTTTTTTCTTACCTTCCAATCAAACCAGTGTTCCTAACACAATGAGTAGTTTTGAGCTCAAAGAATCACCCCAAACACTCTGGCACAATAGACCGTTTGGAGACCTGCCCATCCTTATATCACATCAGATGGCCAAATTGGAAGCCCCTTTGCATGGTCACCATGTTTAGATTCCCCCTCATGCCCCCCTCAGCCACCCTCCTACAAACCTGCCCCACAGCTCTTTTCTTTTTAGTCTCTTGCTTAGACATCTGATGCTCAGAAGCCTCCTCCTTTTCGGAAACGTGGGAGGGTTGATTGTGAATCCATAAAATTCTTAAAGCTACAAAACTAATACTACAGGAAAGTAGCATTCTCTTTTTAAGTATGAATCTTTTCTTGATTCACATGCTGTGTACTGATTAGTTTAGCTATAGTCTTCTCTCTTGGGTGGCAAGGTTGGAATTAGTGTGGATGCAAACAGACGCTTTAGTACTTTGTCCCACCTGTGCTTCCTTGTTTGCTTGAACGTCCACACAATAGTATTTTGTAAAAGCACTGAATAAAGACCATGAGACTGCCATACAGATGTCATTAACGAAGAGACATGCTACAAATTCCACTGTTGCTCCTTTTTTTCCTTGTTGAATGCACCCTTGGTCTTTGTCCCAACGGTACACCTGCTATCTTGTAAAGTCTGGATTGTTTGTACTATCCACCCTGCAACTGCTGTTTTGGTGAGTGTTTGCTTACTGGTGTGTAAGTAATCAAGATCTGACGACCCTTAAGGTGGGTCTAGTTTCTAGCATTTAATAATAATCGCCCTTCTGACATCCAGCACGTGCACAGCACTTTATGCTTGTTGTAGGAAAGTCACTTTTTTGGCATGGTTACCCCCACTTTTCGCCTGTTTATCAGTGTGTTTAAGTCTGTTTTCACTGGGATCCTGCTAACCAGGATCCTAGCGATTGTGCCCTCTCCTCTAAATTTGGTTGCTTTGGTACCCTTTACACCCCACAATTGGCATACTGGTGTACCCCTGTAAGCCCCTAGTATATGGTACTGAGGTACCAAGGGCATTGGTACACCAGGGGTTCCCCATGGGCTGCAGCATGCATTACACCACCCATGGGAGCCCATGAAAACTATCTGCAGGCCTGCCATTGCCGCCTGCGTGAAAAGATGCATGCACCCTTTCACTGCTGGTCACTGTAAGTCACCCCTATGATAGGACCTCTTAGCCCAGAGCCAGGGTGCAGGTTCCTCTGTGTGAGGGCACCGTTGCATGAGCAGAAGTGCCCCTACAAACTCCAGTTCCAATGCACTGGACTTCATAAGTACAGGGAAGCCATTTTACCTGTGTACTAGCCGCAGGTCCTGTGGTCCAGTTACATAATGGTAACACCGAACCTAGGCATGTTTGGTATCAAACAGGTCGGAATCATACCATCAATACTAATGCCAGTATTGGTAGCATGATTCCATGCACTCTGGGGGCTCCTATAAGGACCTCCCTGTATTGCTCCTATCAGTCTTTCAATGTTTGTGGGCAGCCCACACTGCTGCAGCCCCTCAGAAAGGTTTCTGCCCTCTTGCTCCTTGACCAGCTCAAGCTGGGGAAGACTGAGAACAAAAGGATTTCCTGTGGGAGAGGGAGGCAACAACCTCTCCCTTGGAAATAGGTGTCAAGAGGCTGGGGAGGGGTAGCCTCCCTGAGCCACTGGCTTGCTTTGAAGAGCACATTTAGTGCCCTCCTTGTATAATCCGGTTTACACCAGTCCAGGGACTCCCGGTCACTGCTCTGGCACAAAAGCACACAAAGGAAAGGGGCGTGACCCCTCCCCTGTCCAACACCATCCCAGGGGTAGTGCCCAGAGCTCCTCCAGGTGCCCACTTGATTCTGCCATCTTGAAACCAAATGTGCAGAGGCCTCTGGGATCATCTATTTTGTCTGGACAGGGGACTAACGTCAGTAATCCCCTCCGATAGGTGATGACCCCACAGAGTGACCAATCCCCCTGGTAGCGCTATTTATGGACCCCCTAATGGGTGGATCCCCAGATTCAGCGTGCAAACTACACCAGAACTCCTCTGCATGACCTCTCCTCGCCACCGGAACCGCTGCTGGACTTCACAGAAACCAAACAACCCTGCAATTCTCGAGAAAATCTTGCCTTGCAACATTGTTTTCCAGGCTCCTTCCAGCAATTGCAACATTTCCACTGCTGTGCATCCTCTGGGGTCGGCAAGACTTCGGCTGCAACAAAGAAGCAAGAACGACTCTTCCTTGGAGTGAAAGAGTCACTCCCCTACATCCGCAGGCACCTAAGGCAAGGATGACTGGCTGCTGGGGTCTTCTGCCATCCTGCTCCAGGAAGAATCAACATAGGTGGTGGTTCTGAGTGGTCCCTTTGGTCCTCTGTATCTGGTGTCCAACTTGGGAGACAGTGAGCCCTTGCCTCTCCCTGCAGGAAGGAATCACTCTGCGCTGCGACTCTTACAGCAACCAAGGCTTGTTGACTCATGCTCTGAGGGATCTTCAGACTGCAAGTAGCCCTGGGCCTCCAGCACTTCATCCGTGCAAGGACAGTCCCTCCTCTGCTGCTCCAGCGACGTGGTAATTCTCTCCAGGTGTGGACCTCACTGCAACTTACTGTGCCTGCTGCCTGTGGAAGCTGTGCCTTCTTCTGCTGGCTCTCCTTGACTGCAGAGAGTTAGTCTGTACTCATCTCTAAGGGTCAAGTCCCCTTGACCTTGCTGGTCCTCTTCTTCACTGCAAATCCTCTTCTGCCCAGATTTGCATTCGCCAAGGCTTGTTGGTGGTCCTCCTGACCACTGACCATCTGCGATCCGGCAACCGGTGTGGGACATAATCTGCACGACTCCAAGGATCTCCCTGCAGCTCCTGGTCTCCATAACTAATATTCATCTTTCACTGACAACCTGGATCTTCACAGAAGAGTGGGTAGTGGCTCCTGCCTCACCTAGACACTCCTTTGTGGACTGGGCTCTGTCCCCTTCTTTTGCAGCCCATCTTAAGAGCACAAGCAGCTAGGGTGGCAAGATTAATGCCACCATCAGAGACCAAAAATGCCTCAGTGGTCTCTCTGACTAACCCAGAGCCCAGCTACACCCTTGGACTGACTATTACTACCATTGCTACTGCTAGGGCCACTACGGATAGAGGTGAGAGTACCAAGCTTGGTGCTCTTTTTAGGACAGTTGCAGTCATCTGCCCGGTGGCCCTTTTGTCTACAGATGTAGCATTAAGGTTTCTTGTGGGAAGAGGAAGAGGACTTAGACCCACCCCCAGAAGAGTTTTGTGGGCCAGATGAAAACTTTGTCCTGATTCTGCAAAGAATCCTTATTCTTTTGGTACAAGCCCTGATAATCATGCACATTGCTGTCATGGAACCAGCCTTCCAGGTACTTGAAAGAGCTGCCCACAAAATCTACCCAATCCTGGGAGGACTCCTTCCGAGTCTCCTAAATTTGATTCTATATTCCTCTGTGGTGAGCCCAAATCCATCAAGAAGTGCATTTTTAAGTGCTTGATAATTGTATGCATCTTCCTCGCTGACAGTGAGGAGTTTGCCACTGCCTTTGTCAGAAAAAGAAAGCCACAATATGTCTGCCTGCTGTCTTTGAGAGCCCTCCGTACCTTACAGGCCCTCTTCCGAGGCAGGAAACCAATTGTGAATGTCATCCCCAACCTTGTAAGGTAGGACTACTTGATTCCTAGAGTCATAGGAGTCCTCCCTGACGTCTCTAAAGCTGTTGCTGCTACCATGGGGTATCAACCCCAAATTCTGCCTTTCCCCCTCCACAGCCAAGACCTCCCTATCTAGGGCAAACTGCTGCTGCTGCAGCCTCAATCTGGCTTTTTCTAGCCTCAGTTTGCTTAACTCGCTATCAAGAGACTCCCCCCCTCTGAGCTGGAGTGGTTGGTCTCATCAGACATTGGTGAGACATGGGTGTGGACAGATGATGAGGATCTACCTCTCCTCCTGGAGACCCTTTGCCCTAACCCCCTGGGAGTAACAACGGGCCTACTGGTATGCCCCCCTTCTCATTGCAATGAGTGCTCCCTACAGTACTGGTGTGTTACCCAGTTTCTTCATGACCTTCTCCAGTGAAATCTAGGTCTACCCTATCAAATATTGGAGGGTCAGTCTCTGTCTCCTGCTCTTCCTGGCCTCTAGTGCTCTGGCTATCATCCTGGAGGAGCAATCCTAGGAGTAGAGATTTGGACTTCACCATGTCTTCAGCTTCCTAGAAGCAAACATCTCCCTCAATTCCAGGAAGGCGAGGCCCTCATACTGAGAGTCTGGGGCCAGAGTTATGTTTTTTACTGAAGACATTTTCCTTAGAGTAGTATGGGTGCACCTACCTACTCTAAGCAACAAGGCTTTCTAAAAGTGTCGAGAGGGTTATGCCAGACCCCCAACTTACCTAAACTAGAAGCCTAGTAGTCCTAACTACCAAATGCAGTGTAACTTATAGACTAGTGGTGGACTTTCCTGTGGAAAGCTACCAGTGACAGAGTGGTACGGCAATTGCAAGTGTTTTGTCCCACCATTGCACCACCAATGTAGGAAGCAGGCCTGGTGTGTGGTGCACACCTATGGTGTTTGCACCTTATACCAGGTCCAGGCAACCCCTATTAATTAGTGAACAATGTAGGAAGTTGGCTCTGTATGCGCTATTTCAAAGTAAGGAATAGTATGCACAGAGTCCAAGGGTTCCCCTTAGAGGTAAGATAGTGGCAAAAAGAGATAATACTAATGCTCTATTTTGTGGTAGTGTGGTCGAGCAGTAGGCTTATCAAAGGAGTAGTGTTAAGCATTTGTTGTACATACACACAGGCAATAAATGAGGAACACACACTCAGAGACAATTCCAGGCCAATAGGTTTTTGTATAGAAAAATATATTTTCTTAGTTTATTTTAAGAACCACAGGTTCAAATTCTACATGTAATACTTTGCATGAAAGGTATTGCAGGTAAGTACTTTAGGAACTTTGAATAATCACAATAGCATATATACTTTTCAAATAAAACACATATAGCTATTTTAAAACTAGACACAGTGCAATTTTCACAGTTCCTAGGGGAGGTAAGTAATTGTTAGTTCTTGCAGGTAAGTAAACCACCTACGGGGTTCAAGTTTGGGTCCAAGGTAGCCCACCGTTGGGGGTTCAGAGCAACCCCAAAGTTACCACACCAGCAGCTCAGGGCCGGTCAGGTGCAGAGTTCAAAGTGGTGCCCAAAACACATAGGCTTCAATGGAGAAGGGGGTGCCCCGGTTCCAGTCTGCCAGCAGGTAAGTACCCACGTCTTCGGAGGGCAGACCAGGGGGGTTTTGTAGGGCACCGGGGGGGGAGGGGGGACACAAGTTAGCACAGAAAGTACACCCTCAGCAGCACGGGGGCGGCCGGGTGCAGTGTGCAAACACACGTCGGGTTTTCAATTGGAATCAATGGGAGACCAAGGGTTCTCTTCAGCGATGCAGGCAGGCAAGGGGGGGGGCTCCTCGGGGTAGCCACCACCTGGGCAAGGGACAGGGCCTCCTGGGGGTCACTCCTGCACTGGAGTTCCGATCCTTCAGGTCCTGGGGGCTGCGGGTGCAGGGTCTTTTCCAGGCGTTGGGATCTGGGAGTCAGGCAGTCGCGGTCAGGGGGAGCCTCGAGATTCCCTCTGCAGGCGTCGCTGTGGGGGCTCAGGGGGGACAACTTTGGTTACTCACAGTCTCGGAGTCGCCGGGGAGTCCTCCCTGAAGTGTTGTTTCTCCACAAGTCGAGCCGGGGGCGTCGGGTGCAGAGTTGCAAGTCTCACGCTTCTGGCGGGAAATGCAGTTGTCCTTAAGTTGCTTCTTTGGAAACAAAGTTGCAGTCTTGGGTGAACAGAGCCGCTGTTCTCAGGAGTTTCTTGGTCCTTCTAGAGCAGGGCAGTCCTCTGAAGATTCAGAGGTCGCTGGTCCTGGGGAAAGCGTCGCTGGAGCAGTTTTCTTCCGAAGGGGGGAGGCAGGCTGGTAGAGCTGGGGCCAAAGCAGTTGGTGTCTCCGTCTTCTCTGCAGGGTTTTTCAGCTCAGCAGTCCTCTTCTTCTTAGGTTGCAGGAATCTAGTTTCCTAGGTTCTGAGGAGCCCCTAAATACTGAATTTAGGGGTGTGTTAAGGTCTGGGAGGGCAGTAGCCAATGGCTACTGTCCTTGAGGGTGGCTACACCCTCCTTGTGCCTCCTCCCTGAGGGGAGGGGGGCACATCCCTAATCCTATTGGGGGAATCCTCCATCTGCAAGATGGAGCATTTCTAAAAGTCAGAGTCACCTCAGGACACCTTAGGGGCTGTCCTGACTGGCCAGTGACGACTCCTTGTTTTTCTCATTATCTCTCCTGGACTTGCCGCCAAAAGTGGGGGCTGTGTCCAGGGGGCGGGCATCTCCACTAGCTGGAGTGCCCTGGGGCATTGTAACACGAAGCTTGAGCCTTTGAAGCTCACTGCTAGGTGTTACAGTTCCTGCAGGGGGGAGGTGAAAAGCACCTCCACCCAGAGCAGGCTTTGTTTCTGTCCCCAGAGAGCACAAAGGCTCTCACCGCATGGGGTCAGAAACACGTCTCTCAGCAGCAGGCTGGCACAGACCAGTCAGTCCTGCACTGAACAATTGGGTAAAATACAGCGGGTATCTCTAAGATGCCCTCTGTGTGCATTTTTTAATAAATGCAACACTGGCATCAGTGTGGGTTTATTATTCTGAGAAGTTAGATACCAAACTTCCCAGTATTCAGTGTAGCCATTATGGAGCTGTGGAGTTCGTTTTTGACAGACTGCCAGACCATATACTCTTATGGCTACCCTGCACTTACAATGTCTAAGGTTTTGCTTAGACACTGTAGGGGCATAGTGCTCATGCACCTATGCCCTCACCTGTGGTATAGTGCACCCTGCCTTAGGGCTGTGAGGCCTGCTAGAGGGGTGACTTACCTATGCCACAGGCAGTGTGAGGTTGGCATGGTATCCTAAGGGGAGTGCAATGTCGACCTAGTCATTTTCTCCCCACCAGCACACACAAGCTGGCAAAGCAGTGTGTCTGTGCTGAGTGAAGGGTCCCTAGGGTGGCATAAGACATGCTGCAGCCCTTAGAGACCTTCCCTGGCATCAGGGCCCTTGGTACCAGGGGTACCAGTTACAAGGGACTTACCTGGGTGCCTGGGTTGTGCCAATTGTGGAGACAATGGTACATTTTAGGTGAAAGAACACTGGTGCTGGGGCCTAGTTGGCAGGGTCCCAGCACACTTCTCAGTCAAGCCAGCATCAGTATCAGGCAAAAAGTGGGGGGGTAACTGCAACAGGGAGCCATTTCTTTACAACAATGTCTAGGAAGACAGGACTCTCTACTGGTAGATGTGGTGAGCAGCCAAGACTCATCTAGGTGGAGCATAAAGCACTTGCATTAGCACAGTAGTCATACAATAAGTTATCTCACATGAAAGGAACCACACAGTGTTGCAAAAAAAAAAAAAAAAAAAAAAAAAAAAAAAGGTACTTTATTACAGTAACACTGAACTAGATGACTAACAGGCAGCCCCCCAACTGGAGGTAAGTATACACTACACATAAACACACACACACACACACACACACACACACACACACACACACAGTAAGTACTAGCAATTAGCACAGCAAAACAATAAGCATTGATAAGAAATAGCAGAAAATAGCTAGGGGCTGGTGGGGGTTGTGGGGAAATACTAAAATAGTGGAATGCAAAGTTATGCCCCCACCCAACGATGTGGAGTAGTTAGACAGGAGCTGGGAGAACTTGGAACCCCAAGAGGTGAGTACCTAGATGACCCCTAGAGACCAAGACAGCAGAGGTAAGTTAACAGGTCTTCTCATAGACTAACAAGAGGACTTGGAAAAGGAAGTCTGCAAGAACAGGACCAGTCTGGTGGAATCCAACGGTGGATTCTGGATGAAGAGGACTTGCAAAAGAAAGGGACAGAGTCCTGTCCACACAGGAGTGTGCAGGTGGGGCATGAGCCACTGCCCACCCTTCTGTGGAAGATGATCCGGGTCGATGGTGGAAAATGAAGGTCATTTGTGGAGCCCAAGAGCTGCCGAGGAGTACTTGAAGTCATGCAGAAGTTGTCCCACAGCAGTTTCCGGGTCGCAGATGGATCAGTGGTCAAGAGGACCACCAACAAGCCCTAACAAGTGCAAATCTGGACCGAAGAGGATTTGCAAAGGTGAAGAGGATCCGCATGGTCCAGGGGACTCAACCCTTGAAGGGGGTCCGGGCTGACCCTCAGCAGTCAGGAGACCCAGCAGAAGCAATTGCAGCCCCATAGGCAAGGCACTGACAGCAGGCACAATCAGTTGCAGTGACGACCAATCAGCACACGTGGAGATGAGTCTCACGCTGCTGGAGCAGCGGAAAGGAGACTGTCCTTGCAAGGATGAAGTGCTGGAGGCCGGGGCTACTTGGACCCTCAAGCTCCCTCAGGGAAGGAGTCAACAAATCTTTGTTGCTACAACAGTCACAGGGCACAGGGATCTGTCCTGCAGGGAGATGCAAGGCCTCACAGTCTCCCAAATTGGACAGAAGGCAGAGAGGACCACTCAGAGCCACCACCTGTGTTGGGGTATCCACTCAGTTCCAGTGGAGGGCAGATCCCAGCATCCGGATGTTCTTGCCTTAGGTGCCTGCGGATGCAGGGGAGTGAATACCTTCACTCCAAAGGAGACCGATTCTTGTTTCTTTGTTGCAGCTGAAGTCTCTCCTACCCCAGAGGATGCACAGCAGTAGAAATGTTGCAAGGCGAGGTTGTATTGGGAATTGTAGACTTTTTTGGTTCCTGTGAAGTCCAGAAGTGGTTCCGGTGGCCAGGAGCAGAAGAAGTTGATGCAGAGGAGTCCAGGTGGAGTCTTGCACGTTGAATCTGGGGAACCACCCGCAAGGGAGCACCTAAATAGCCCTAACACGGGGCTTGGTCACTCTGCATGGTGACCTCCTGTCAGAGGAGGTCACTGACATCAGACACCTGTCCTGACCAATCAGATGCTCCCAGGGGCCTCTTCACATCTTGTTTCCAAGATGGCAGAATTCGGTGGCCACCTGGAGGAGCGCTGGGCTCAACCCCTGGGGTTGTGATGGACAGGGGAGTGGTCACTTCCCTTTCCTTTGTGCAGTTATGCGCCAGAGCAGGGACCAGGGGCCCCTGGACTGATGTAAACCAGATTATGCAAGGAGAGGACCAAATGTGCCCTTCAAAGCAAGCCAGTGGCATTGGGAGGCTACCCTTCCCCAGCCTAGTAATACCTATTTTCAAGGGAGAGGGTGTTGCATCCCCTCTCCAACAAGACATCCTTTGTTTTGCCTTCCCCTGCTTGAACTGGTCAAGCAGCAGGAGGGTAGAACCTGTCTGAGGGGCTGCAGCAGCGTGGGCTGCTCACAAACCCTGGTAGGAGTAATACTGTGGGTCCTCTGAGGAGCCCCCAGAGTGTGTGGTATCATGCCACTAATACTGGCATTGGTATATGATTCCGACATGTTTGATACCACACATGCCTAGATTCGGAGTTAGCATTATGTAGATGGACATAGGTGGCCAGTACACTGGTAAAATGGATTCCCTGTACTTACAAAGTCCAGTGCATTGGAAGTGAAGTTTATAGGGGCACGTCTGCTCATGCAGGTGTGCCCTCGCACAGGAAACTGCACCCTGCCATTTGGGCTGAAAAGGCCTACCATAGCGGTGACCTACAGTGACCTGGTGTAGTGACCAGTAGTGAAAGGGTACATGCACCTATTCACGCAGGCTGCAAATGGCAGACCTGTAAACAGTTTGCATGGGTTCCCATGGGTGGCATAATACATGCTGCAGCCCATGGGGAGACCATGGTGTACCAATGCTCTGGGTACCCAAGGATCAGTTACTTACCTGTAAATCCTAGTTCTCTTCCAGCGGTATCCTCAAAGTCATAAACATTGAATATTCCCGCCCCTGTGCGGGGACCCCGGAGCATATATATATATAAAATACATACATATTATCATGTGTAAAACAGCAATGCAGGCTATAATCATAAATAGGCTAAAATGCTTTATTTCTATGCAAGTTTTTTTTTTTTTTTTCATATTCTAAAATCACAATAGATCATAAATATCTACCTAAGCCCCAAAAACTGGACTTAGGGAAGTAAACAGCAGTAAATAGCAGAGAAAAATAGAAAAACCACATTGAAAAACAATGAAGCATTCTTAGCCAATAGGCTGCATGCAGGTTAACACAGGAGAACCATAAAAACTTTGGCACCGTACCTTTAAGACCCTGAGCACCTCCAGTATCCCACCATGCCTCAGGGGTGAAGGGAAGGTGACAGTTGGTTCACAGTTAGGTCAGTACTTTTTTACGGTGACAATCTGTGTAACTGATCAGAAAGATAATCTGTCCTGCACTTCTAGGAGACTTGAGTCCGGGGAGGAGGGTGGGTTGTTTATGACTTTGATGAGGATACCCCTGGAAGAGAACTAGGATTTACAGGTAAGTAACTTATCCTTCTCTTCCAGGGGATCCTCATCAATAGTCATAAACATTGAATAGATTAGCAAGCCCATCCCTAAACTCTGCGGACTGTCTGAAAGAAGTGCAGGAAAGAATACATATTCATGCAAATAGATTTCTAAGAGAGGCCTGCCCCACCTGGGCATCCGCTCTTGCATCCGAGTCTAAACAGTAATGCTTAGTAAAGGTATGCACAGACTTCCATGTAGCAGCCTTACAAATCTCGGAAATTGGTACATTGTTAAGGAGGGCAGCAGTAGCCGCTTTTCCCCTTGTGGAATGCGCTTTTGGCCTAGCCAGTAATTGTTTATTAGCCAGCTGGTAAGTGTTAACAATACAAGACACAATCCATCTTGATATCGTTCGTTTAGACGCTGCCTCTCCTGTTCTTAAATTACCATAATTCAGAAACAAATGGTTAGAATGTCTAATCGGTTTTGTTTTGTCCAAATAGAATTTCAGCACTCTTTTCAAGTCTAAAGAATGTAATGGTTTCTCAGCCGGAGTCTCCGGATTGGGAAAGAAAGTCGGTAAAGATATAGTCTGATTGATATGGAATTCTGACACCACCTTCGGAAGGAAAGATGGGTGAGTTCGCAGAACCACTCTATTATCGTGAAAAACCGTGTACGGTTCTCTGCAAGACAGAGCCTGAATTTCGCTGACCCTCCTCGCTGAAGTAATGGCCACCAAAAAAGCCGTCTTCCACGTAAGGTGCTGTAAAGAGGCCTTGTGGATAGGTTCAAAGGGAGGGCCCATAAGTTTTGACAGGACTACATTCAGTTCCCATGGAGGAGAAGGTCTCTGAATGGGAGGAAAAACCTTTTTCAAGCCTTCTAAGAAATCCTTGACTACAGGTATCGTAAAGAAGGATTCCTGAGAAGGCGACTTACGATAAGCTGTAATTGCAGACAAATGTACCTTAATAGATGATACCTGCAGACCAGACTTCGCCAGATGAAGCAAATAGGACAGTATGACATCCTCCTGAGCTCGTATGGGATTTATACCTTGTTGAGAGCACCAGATGTAAAATCTCTTCCACTTAAAAGCGTAAGAACGCCGCGTGGAAGGTCGTTTTGACTCTTTCAAGATGTTCATGCACTCCTGTGAGAGCCCTAGGTGCCCATACTGCAGGAATTCAGGAGCCATGCTGTCAAGCTCAGAGAGGGAAGGTTGGGATGTAGGATTCTGCCTTCCATTCTGCTCAGGAGATCCGGTCTGCACGGCAACCTCCTGTGAGGTTTTTCCGATAAGTTGAGTAGATCCGTGTACCAGAATTGGCGGGGCCATTGTGGCGCTATCAGAATCATTCTGGAGTTGTAAAGTTTGTTGATTACTGCCGGTATGAGGGGAATCGGTGGAAAGGCGTAGAGAAATATCCCTGACCAGTTGATCAACAGGGCATTCCCTTGAGATCCCGGACGGCAGAACCTGGATGCGAAGTCTGGGCATTTCTTGTTTACTTCGTCTGCAAAGAGATCCAACTGGGGTCGACCCCATTGACCGAAGATGTCCTCGACTACTTTGTCGTGCAGGACCCAGTCGTGCGCGTCTTCTAGATGTCTGCTCAGGAAATCTGCCTCTACGTTTTGCTGACCTGGCAGGTGTACTGCTGTGATAGACATTCCCCTGGCCAGGAGCCAATGCCATATCGTTTGGGACTCTCGAGATAGAGGTAGTGATCTTGTTCCCCCCTGTTTGTTCAGATAATACATTGTGGTTGTATTGTCTGTCTGAATTAGGAGAGATTTCCCCTGAATCAATGGAGAGAAAGATTTTAGAGCCAGATGGACCGCTCTGAGCTCCAGTAGATTTATGTGATAGTTCTTTTCCTTGTCGGACCACAGACCCTGAGCTTGGAAGGAACCCAGATGAGCACCCCAACCCTGAAGAGACGCATCCGTTACCAGAGTGTCGGCTGGAATTGTCTGGTGAAACGGAGAACCTATCGACAGGTGAGGTCTGTGCATCCACCATTGTAGTGATTGAAAAGCCGCTGCTGGTAGTCGTACTCTGTCCTCCCAGCGACCAGTCTTTTGGCTCCAGTTGTTCTCTAATGCCTCCTGAAGGGGCCTCATGTGTAGCCTGGCGTTCGGGACAATGAAGATGCATGAAGCCATGGAGCCCAGAAGCGATGTCACCTGACGAGCAGTAGGTGCATCGGCTTTTAATAGTTGTTGACACTTCCTGTGGATCGATAAAAGTCGTTCCTCCGAAGGATACACTCTTTGGAGCTCTGTGTTTAGTATAGCTCCCAGGTAGTGGAGGTTTTGTGTTGGAATCAAGGTTGACTTGTTGTGGTTGATTTGAAGACCTAGAGACTCGAAAGTTCTTAGTACAATGTCTCGATGTTTTCTCGCCTGATCCGGAGAGGAAGCCTTCAATAACCAGTCGTCCAGGTAGGGGTAGACGAATATTTTTTGTCTTCGAAGATGTGCCGCTACCACTGCTACACATTTTGAAAAGACTCGGGGTGCAGACTTCAGGCCGAATGGTAGGACTCTGAATTGGTAGTGCTGTGACGCTATTTGGAAACGTAAGAATTTCCGATGTTTGGATGCTATTGGGATGTGAAAATATGCATCCTGTAGGTCGATGGAGCACATCCAGTCTCCCTGATGCAGTTGCGGAACAATCTGGTGAAGGGCTAGCATCCTGAACTTCTGTTTTCTTATGTACTTGTTCAGGAGCCGTAAGTCCAGAATTGGCCTGAAGATGCCCTGTTGACCCTTTTTCGCCACCAGAAAGTAACAGGAGTACACCCCTTTTCCTCTTTGTGCCGGTGGAACCTTTTCTACAGCTTTCTTTTGTAGGAGTGCAAGAACTTCCTTGCGTAGCAGGCTGAGATGAGAAGGAAAACATCTTGCTAGTGGCAAGTGTGGAGGAGGTTTTTTGAAAAGGAGAGAATAGCCATGTTCGACAATATTGAGCACCCATTTGTCTTTTGTGATGGAGTGCCACTCGTGAAGATGATGCGTAATACTTCCCCCCCACCGGAGTGGTGCACAGTGCTGAGGGAAGCAATGCTTCATTGCTTTGTTGGTGTCTTTGCTGTAGACTGTTGAGGTCTACTTGCCCCTCGGTCTCTTGTGGGTCTACGCGCCTGAAACAGGGGACGTCCCTGTCGTTGCTGTGGCCTCTGAGACCAGTGAGGGGTTTGAACCCTCTGCTGGAATGGGCGTCTGTCGTACGGCCTGTACCTCCGCCTGAAGTCTTTCTTACGTTCCAGGCCCACTGCCCTCATAGTGTCCACCTCTGTTTTCATTCGGGCCATCTCTTCATCCGCGTGGGTACCGAACAATGAATTCCCGCTGAATGGGAGGTTTAAAATACGTTGTTGTGCTTCCTGTTTCAGACCAGTGAGCCGTAGCCAGGAAGACCTCCTAGCGCAGATTCCGTGCGCATACCCATGCGCAGCCAAATCCGCCCCGTCCGCCGCCGCGCTGATGACCTGGTTAGATACTAGGCCCCCTTCCTGCAAGATTTCCTGGAAGTCCTGTCTATCTTCCCTGGGCAACTTCTCTGTAAATCTGTGGAGTGAGTCCCACAGAGAGCGGTCATATCTGCCCAGAAGTGCTGAGGCGCTGGAGACCTTCATAGCAGATGCCGCCGTACCGCACATCTTTCTCCCCAGGGAGTCTAGGTGTCTGCTCTCCTTATCCGGGGGGACTGTGGAAGATGATGCCACAGAGTGTGTTTTTCTGGCTGCGGCTAAGTTAAGAGTCCGGTGGCGGATCCTTCCGCAGGAATAAAGGATCTTGCTCCGGAGCTTTGTACTTCTTTTGAATCCTAGCCGGGGCAGACTTGAGTGGCTGGAGTCAGAAAGGTGTCCATAGTAGGTTGCAGCAAACCCGGTACTAGTGGCAGCAGTTTTCTCGAGACTGATCTGTGTTGTAGAGTCTCAAAGATAACTGAGGATGAGGTGGCCGGCTCCGGTACCTCAATATTTAGTTTCTGCGCTCCCCTTAAAAGAACCTCATTAAAAGTGGTGATATCATCCACCGGTGAGATCCTAGCAGGTGGAGAATCTGTCAGTGTGGGGGAGTAGCGCCCAACAGACGATCCTGAAGAAGACCAAGAGGGTGATCTTCTGTGTGGTGTTCGCGACCTGGTTCTCCTTCGGGAACGAGACCTGCTACGAGAAGCTGTAGCAGAGTGTGCAGGTCTTGTGGTCGGCTGACGAGGAGCAGAACGAGCCCGTCCTGCTCTAGCTGTAGGCGATGGCGTTCTAGGTAATGAGGCAGTAGGAGAATACATCCTAGAGTATTGGGAATCCGGGGATGCTGACGGTCTATTCAGGCTCTCTAACCATCTAGGTGATAGAGTGATGGGAGAAACATGCCCCGATGAGCCCGCTCTGGAATGGGATGATGCACTCCGTATAGAGACCACCGGTGAGGGAGCTTTATCCGCTGGCTCTACTGCCTGTGACACAGCTGAAGGTTGTGCCGACGTCGATTGCATCCTCGACGTCGAAAGGTGCGATGGCTGGGCTGTTCTCGACGTCGAAGGTCTTGATGTCGAAAGCCTTGACGTTGAATGTCTCAACGCCGAGCGTCGATCGCGGGATCTGGACCTACTCGCCGTTGTGTGTCTCGACGTTGAGTGGCGAGTGGTCGACGGCGGATGTTCATGCCGTCGTGGTGATTTTGACGTCTTGTCCTTCGACGCCAAGGGGCGAGACGTTCTCGACAGCGAACGGGAGCGCCGGAGATGGCTCGACGCCGAACGGCGGCCTGCCGTCGACTGAGATGTACCCCTGTGCTGTCCATGCTTGGACGCTGTGTCCCTCGACGTCGGTCTGGTCACCGTCGACGGCGATCTATGCCGGTGAGACGGTGGCAACGATGACGTCGATGGAGAACAAACAGGCACAATCCTACCTGTCGACGACGATCTGGCCATTCCTTCTGTTGGAGGCCTGGGAAGTGAAGAGGATGTTGACTTTTTCCTCTCCTGAAGCCCATGCAGCCTGATTTTCTCTCTGTCTTTGAGAGTCCTCCTTGACATCTTCTTACAATACTTGCAGGTGTCAGGACAGTGACTCTGTGGCAGGCAGACAATACCCAGAGAGTGTGGGTCTGACTGGGCTTTCTTCTTCCCACAAGAAGGACATTTTACAAAAAGAGATGGCATTTTCTGTCAGAAAAGACTGCCAAACTCAGACAAAAGATGTTATCTGTCGAGTAAACAGGAAAAACACTATTTTTAGGGATTTTTCTGAAGAAAAACTCAGAAAAACTGAGAGCTCAATGCTCCAGGATCCTCTCAGAAGAAGCCGGAAAAAAGAACTGACCTAACTGTGAACCAACTGTCACCTTCCCTTCACCCCTGAGGCATGGTGGGATACTGGAGGTGCTCAGGGTCTTAAAGGCACGGTGCCAAAGTTTTTATGGTTCTCCTGTGTTAACCTGCATGCAGCCTATTGGCTAAGAATGCTTCATTGTTTTTCAATGTGGTTTTTCTATTTTTCTCTGCTATTTACTGCTGTTTACTTCCCTAAGTCCAGTTTTTGGGGCTTAGGTAGATATTTATGATCTATTGTGATTTTATAATATGAAAAAAAAAAAAAAACTTGCATAGAAATAAAGCATTTTAGCCTATTTATGATTATAGCCTGCATTGCTGTTTTACACATGATAATATGTATGTATTTTATAGATATATGCTCCGGGGTCCCCGCACAGGGGCGGGAATATTCAATGTTTATGACTATTGATGAGGATCCCCTGGAAGAGAAGTAACATATACTAGGTTACAACAGGAGTACACCAGTATGCCTATTGTGGGGTGTAGAAGGGTACCAAGGCAACTAAAGGAGGACACAGCACAATCATTGTGGTCCTGGTTAGCAGGATCCCAGTGAAAACAGTCTAGCACAATTATAGTGGACAAAAAGTGGGTAACCATGCCAAAAAGAGTGACTTTTCCACAGCAAGGCACTCTTGCAATCCAAAATACAAATGACATCTAGTAAACTAATTTTACTCATACTCCTGGATCCTCAAAAAATATAATTAAATAAAGGAAATCTCCATGCATACTACTTTATTACACATCAATTAATCCAATCAGACAAATCACAAATTAATTTGAAAATGGTATGCCATACACAGACACTGGCACCCTAACCAAGCCGACCCAACATTCATCCCTAATCACTATATGTAAGGTACAATTTTTCTTAACATATGCAAATCACAAAGATTCTCTCTTTAAACTCTTCTTTTAAAGCCTTCATGTCTAATGATTACGTTTTTCTAAGTTTTTCTTTTAATGATTAAGGATGGATATTGGGTCTTCTTGGTTAAATATACTTTGAGGATTCTGAGGCAGGAGTAAAATTAGATGAATGGATGTCATTTGTATTTTGGAAAGTTAGGACTTTCTGCTTATATCCAGAGGTGCTTAGGATGGTGCCTTCAGTGAAGCTGCTGGCGCTGTACCTGCCTCGTCCAGTGTAGATTTTAGGCATGTGTTGAAAATGTTCTTCCTTTCTTGGATAAGCCTCTTTGCCTTGTTTTGACCTGGGAGGTTTCTACATTGGCTCCTCCACCTCGTCCCATTGCTGATGGCTGTATGTGCTGAGCAGGAAATACAATTTGGCAACAAGCCAGTCAGTGGCCACCAACAGCTTCATTTTTTGTTCCACCATCTCAATCTTCTTGTTTCCCTTTCTAACATGGTTAACTGTGACAGGGGAAGCAGTGACTCGTGTGTTGAGTAGCGACGACTACACTGCCTATCATGTATGTAGGGTCTTTGGAGGAGTATTTGCATTTTTTTTTGTTCAGCCCTGGGTGACATAAGTTTGGCTAAGGCTTGTTCCCTGCTCCGAGACTCTGATTAGCACTGGGAGGGAAAAATATGAAAATGACAGCCATGCAAAGGGGCTACTGGGGCAGGCGTATGATGTCTCAGAGGGACGGACAGACAGGACACCAAATGGTTGATGCTGCCCAGGTAATATATATATATTTTTAAAAAATTTAAAAAACAAAACAAATGAAGGATCACAAAGCCAATCTCTGATCTCACCACTAGATGACAGAATGCTGCCATTCTAGACGCAACCGCTAGATGGCAGAGTGAAGCACTGAAAGTGAAGAAGCTTATGAGCAGAAACAAATATACAGCAATGGCTTACACGGTGGAAGAATAAACAAGGAAAAAGGAATGAGAACAAGAAAGGGGAAACAGCATGGGTTAAAGTCGGGTGCACAAAGAAAATGGCCTGTAAGTGTGAAAGAATAGCATGAGCCAAGCAGTAATCAAGCAGAAGTTAGTTAAGTGGGATGGTACCGTTCTAAACCTTGTGCCACTGATGCATGCTGAAATGTATTGTGTGGTGGCGTGTCTATGAAATCAGAATCTCAGAAACTGCACATAGTATAGAAAGGAGTAGGGCCAACAATTTGAGTCGATTTACGTGCCCACATGAAACTTTTCACAACATGCTTGTGAAACTATACAGTAACTTAATACCCAGCAATAAAAACTGAAGTTACCAAAAAGAGACAGCAATTTTCAGTTCAATTACCAAAGGCAGCAAAGCTCATTAAAAATTCTCAGTGCACCCATATGCCTTTTGGCATAAACACATGTAAAAATACCACCACTTCAGTAGGCAGGCATGTTACTTGTCAGCTGGGAGAATTATGCAACTATTGTAGCAGTGTGTCATTTGGTGATGCGTGTGCCTTCAAATCCCTGTGCATTTTCACTCTAGAGCAATTCACTGAGTTACTGCACATAACAACTAAGCTCGAATGACTGTCCATGGTAAACTTTAGCAACTAACTAAATAATTACTAATTCCCTAGCAGGCCTGGTTTACAACATAACAGATAATCAGGGGCATCCGCATTTAATCAGAGTTACAGCACACTCCTAGTATTACTAAGGGATCCTAGCTGGTAAGTCAACCATTACTGCAATAAAATCATAAAGGGGATATTTCAACTTTCAAAGCAGGTCTTTATGAAAACATTTCATCGTAATTTAAAATTAACGCAACTGTTGGCCAAGATTGTATCCAACATTTCTTCACAGACATATATTGTTAAACACTGCAATAAATGAAAGTTAGAATAATCTGTATCTTATTCCAAAAAGAGACACTTCTTCAAATGTGTTATCTTCTGATCTTTTCGAAAAGATCGTTTTTACAGTCATTGTACATCTCTTACACCTGGACATCCCTAAATATAACAAATTGGTGCATTTCACTTTTGTCTAACTATACATCACATAGAGGACTCACTTTCTTTGTATATATTTTTTTATATTTTCTTCTATGTTTATCCATGTTTAGATTTTTCTCATTTGGCTGCCACTTATTCAAATGTATGTTTTAATGAATAAAGAAATGAAACTACAACTAGTATATGTATATGTTTATCCGATAAATCTACACTGACATCTGTAGAGCTTTACTGTACTTGACAGCAGTACAATCCCCTGAAAACATTAGCATTTAGTAACAGCATTTATATACAACTACGATACGTAATATCCTGATATTAACTTCTGCACTGACAATATGCACAGCTATTGCTCTTGGAGACGCAAGAGAGTTTGGAGGCTGTCAAATGAAGACCCATTTTCTAAATTTTTCAGTTTTTAAAAATCTAGTCGGGGAAGCAATGTTTTCTGTCTATATATGTAAGATCTAAAAAAAAAAAAATCAAACTAAATATATAAAGATAAAACTTTAGCGTTTACTTATACTAATAAAACTAATTCTAAACAGTCGCTGACAAGAAAATGATCAATGATGTATCCTGTTTCAAGGGCTTTGGGGCGAGAAGTGGAGGAGGTATTCCTGCGTTCACTAAGGGATTGTCCATGACTACGGGACTTCTGGAGGGGAGTCAAATGAAGGTCTTCAAGAGGGAACTGGCCTATCTAAGGAGGCATCTCAAACAACAATTCAAACATCTGGAGTGACGAACATCCTGGATAGTATACTAGATTGCTGACCACCTTGGGCTTTGCAGTGGCTAAGACAAATGCTGTTTATCAGTGGGGAGTGGCCGAGCCGCTGAGAGTTGAGAAGTGGACATCAGGCATGGACTAGTGCAGGTCTGCAGAACGCCAGAGCATGTCCCTGCAAGTGGGAGAAAATATTGAGCAGGTGGGGGTAATATCCTTCTTAAGACAAAGACTGACATATATGCCTTGTGAGAGGGAGGGAGGTATTGGAACGGGAGGGGTTTATACAGGTTATGACGGTAAAGATCTATAAAGTATTCTGGGAGATACAAAATGATGCCATGGTGGTTTTGTGTTTAATCTCAAAATAACTGTTCCAAAAAAATAACAAAATAAAAATAATGATGTAACTTGTTCCTTACATGACAGTTGGAGTAGTGCAGTCTGACGGGTACCAGTGTCACAGTCTTTTACCTGAGGTTGCGTCTTCTTCCTCCTGCTTTTCCTCTTGCTGGAGCAATGTAGGGGTCTGCTGCGTACCCTGCTGCTCACAGCTACGCTCTCCATTGCTCTCCTTTAAGTGCAGTGGCACCTCTTGCGGCTTAAGAACCTGGCTCAAGATAACTGCGAGCATGCTTTGCATATCTCCCTGACCACTGACCATGTCCTGGGTTGCCTGGTCCAGTCTCGGAGCCAACACAAGAGGCTGTTTGGAAAAATGGTCCACAGAGAGCTCTTCCCCTTCTTCCGGTTGGCTGTTGATCTCTTGTAATGAGTTGATAGATTGATTAAGGGCTTCAAGCTGATGCTGCAATTCTGGATTGGCTTGCACATTGAGGAGCTGGGAGATTTGAGCCATGCTCAGGTCAGTATGAGTTTGCAGCAGGTTAAGCAAGACGGCTAGCTCACTTTGATTCAACTGTTGTGTTATCTCACCCAGGTTTGCTGAAACACAAAACAATTAAGATTATACTCCAAAAGTGAAAGAGGGGGTGTTAATGTTTCATAAAAGTTACAAAAACTACTTGCTGATAGGGTCTCTGGTGTTGTCCTCTCCTAGCACATACTTTGCAATTATGTGCATCTTGTGATAGCCCAGAACTACTGTATACTACATTAACAATAATCAGGCCACGTGATCTGATGGAAAGTGAACCTTTTACTTAATCACGGTCACCCCCACTTTTTGCAACTGGTACTTATGTGTTTTCACTGATTTACACTGGACACCTGCTAACCAGACCCCAGTGCCCATGCCCATTACCTAAAAGCAAGGTAATATGGTCTGTCACACAACTGGCATACTTTGGCACCCCTGTAAGTCCCTAGTAGGTGGTACCCCTGGTACCTAGGGCATGGGTACCAAAGAGGGTGCCTTAAGGGCTACAGCATGTATTGCGCCACCCTAAGGGACCCCCCCAACCCTTTTCAAATTGCATGCAACCTGCCACTGCATACAAAGTCATGATGCCAACCGTGAGTGAAAACATGACATGGCACATTCACTGTGTGCCAGGCCAAAGTCACTACATATAATATATCTAAGCCACCCCTACATCAGGCCTTGAAACTCTAAGACAGAGTGCATTATATTTTACAAGAGGGGATATCTGCAGGAGCATATATTCCCGTGATGTCTAGTTTCATTACCAGATATTACAAATGAACAGGGAAGCCACCTTATGTTATGTTCTGGGAACTGGCTATTTTGAGATACCCAGCTACATAATGGTTTCACTGAAACCTATGGTGCTTGACATCAAACACCTCATCTCAATAAATTCATTCTGATGCCAGTAGCGGACTTGTGACATGCACCCAGTGAGCACTTTCAAGGTGCCCCCCTGAAAACCTACTAGTCCTCTGGGGCTCTGGTATAGGTTCCACCCAAGAGGCATGTTCCTCTCCCTCAGGAGTGGGATCCTCATTGAAAGTCTGAACAGGGGGTAACGTTTTACAATGCCTGCCTCTCTTTTTGGGAGCTTCCTGGGCCATTTTTCAAGGCTCCAGTGCTCCTTGCTCTCCCTTTTTTCTGGCCTGTGCTCTTGTTAAAGCAACGGTGTGCCGAGGGATAGCCAGCATTGCCGCATGGGCTTCCAACTTCACTTCCACCCAAGATGAAGTCTCCAAAGCATTACCTAACAGACACACTACAGGTAGGTCAGTGGATACCACAACTTTCTGTGGGTCAGCCCCCCGCACCTTCCCTCTAAGGTCAACATCAGCCATGGGGTGGCACTGAGTGTTGCTGTGAGTGTCACTGACTTGGTAAGTGTGACCAACTAGGTGTTGTTCAGGTGACACAAGTTTTTCAGTCACCATTGTGACACTGGCACGTGTCCCTGTAGGCCTCAGCCTCAACACCATGTATAAAGAGATGCTAGCTGTACTTACCAATATTAAGGGGACAAGCAGCTAGGGTGGCAAGGTCAATGCCACCCTCCGAGACCAAAACTGCCTCCGTGGCGCTCCCTACCTATCCAAGAGCACACTACATCCCCAAGGTGAGCCCAGCTACACTCTTGGACTGACTACTACTACTACTACCTTTGCTATTACTACTGATAGAGGCACCAGGGGTAGAGGTGGTAGTAGCAGACACTGCTCTTTTTACGACGGATGCTGCCACCTGCCCTATAGCCTTTTTGTCTACATATGTAGCCCCAATGTTTCTTGTGGGAAGAGGAAGAGGACTTAGACCCATACCCAGCAGATGTTTGTGGACCTGATGAAGACTACTTGTTTCATCTGTCCCCACCTTTGTCCTGTGTTTTCGAAGAATCCTGTGGAAGTTTTCAAATCCACTTTGGTGCAAACCCATTTGTCTGCCTTCTTACCCAATTCTTGAGGAGAGGTCAGATCTGAGTCGATCAGCAACTGATGCAGTCTATCAGATGTGCAGTTATTCATCATCATCAAAATACTTTATTTCGGCCACAGGGGCCATAAATGCACATAGCAAACAAACAAATACATAAATATATAAAAATGAAATAGTTACAGTATATTTATAAAAAAATAAAATAAAACCCGAGTGCTCTTCCTGAGCATTTTCAATACATAATTGCTAAAACCCATCATATAGGTGCAGATAAAAATGTTGCTCTAAGAACCCAACTTGCCTCAAGAAACTTGGCAAGCGAGTGCCTGATCTGAGAATTCAAAGAGCAACAAAGGACCTGCGAACTCCCAGCGATCTGCAGTCAGGAGTGAGCCATTTCCTCTTAGGGGTTGCATAGGCAGGACAAACAAATAAAACATAAGGGAGATTTTTTCGATAGGGGCATTACAACTTTACAAGCTGGACAAGTGGTTGTCCTCTAAGATAAGCGGCTGGTCCTCTCAGACCAACAGCTGGTAAACAATCTTAATGGCAAGGTTCCTACACAAAATTGGAAGTACAATCTCCTGTCTCTGGGGACCAGAATTACATCCCAATAAGGCTTGCATCTGCATATATCATTCAAATCAAAAAAGTGACGTGACAATGTGGAGTGCTATCCCCAGTTCCTCAGAGTCTACCACCCTCAAGTACTGTTTTTTAAGGTTGCGTTTCGACGGAAAGGAGGCAGTAGTTGGAGTCACAAAGCTCATTGAGCCCAAGGATATAAAATGAATCTTTGATGTATCTGAGCCACGGAATGCTAAGAACAATCACTTTATAAAATGACCTGCAGGGCTGCAGTATAAGAGGCAAGCTCTGGAGTAGTCCAAAGCAGTCGCCAATACAAAAGAGGACGTAGGGGAGCCTTATAGCCTAGGCTCTTAATGCCCAAGTCTATAAAGAGGGAACAAAGGGGTGCTTGACTGGAGAGAAACGAGCTGTAAGAAAGTGCCACTGTTGGCATGGTTATGCCCCACCCCCCCACCTTTTGCCTAGTATTGATGCCAACTTTGAAAGTGTGCTGGGGCCCTACTAACCAGGCCTTAGCACCAGTGTTCTTTCCCTAAAACTGTACCTTTGTTTCCACATTTGGCACAGTCCTTGCATACAGTAAAGTCCCTTGTAAAAGGTACCCATGGTACCAAGGGTCCTGTGGCCAGGGAAGGTCTCTAAGGTCTGCAGCATGTATCATGCCACCCTAGGGGACCCCTCAATCAGCACATGCACACTGTCTTGCAGCTTGTGTGTGCTGGTGGGGAGAAAGAAAGTCAACATGGCATCCCTCTCAGGGTGCCATGCACACAAAACATTGCCTGTGGCATAGGTAAGTCACCCCTCTAGCAGGCCTTAAAGCTCTAAGGCAGGGTGCACTAAACCACAGGCGAGGGCATAGCTGCATGAGCATATGCCTCTACAGTGTAAGTCCATTCTTAGACCTTGTAAGTGCAGTGTACCCATATTGAGTATATGGTCTGGGAGTTAGTCAAAATGAACTCCACAGTTCCATAATGGCTGCGGAATACTGGGAAGTTTGGTATCAAACTTATCAGAATAATAAACCCACACTGATGCCAGTGCTGGATTTATTAAAAATGCACACATAGGGCACCTTAGAGATGCCCCCTGTATGTTACCCAATCCATTCCGTGCAGGACTGACTGGTCTGTGCCAGCCTGCCACTGAGAGACGAGTTTCTGACCCCTTGGGGTGAGAGCCTTTGTGCTCTCTGGGGTCAGAAACAAAGCCTGCACTGGGTGGAGGTGCTTCACACCTCCCCCTGCAGGAACTTTAACACCTAGCGGTGAGCCTCAAAAGCTCAGGCTTCGTGTTACAATGCCCCAGGGCACTCTAGCTAGTGGAGATGCCCAGCCCCTGGACAAAGCCCCACTTTTGGAGGCAAGTTCAGAGGGATAATTAGGAAAAACAAGGAGTCACCACCTCAGCTAGGACCACCCCTAAGGTGTCCAGAGCTGAGTGACCCCCTTCCTTGCAGAATCCTCCATCTTGGTTTGGAGGACAGGGACCAATACGGATAGGAATGTGCTCCCCTCCCCAAAGGGAGTGAGCACAAGAAGGGTGTAGTCACCCTCAAGGACAGGAGCTATTAGCTATTGCCCTCTAACCCTAAAAATGTCCCTGAATCATGAATTTAAGGGCTCCCTGAATCAAGCTAGTCAGATTCCTGACGACCTCACAAGAAGAAGAAGGACTGCTTAGCTGAAACCCCAGCAGAGAAGAAAAGGAGACAACAACTGACTTGGCCCCAGCCCTACCGGCCTGTTTCCTTCTTCAAAGAACCTGAAGAAAAGTGACGCGTCCACGACAACGCCTGGAGAGGGAATCCCGAGACGACCACCCACCCACCCCCCACCCTGGGCCTCACCTGCAGTGCCTGAGTGACACCAAGATCCCCTCAGAATTTCATTGGAAACCCGATGCCGGGTTTGCACCCTGCACCTGCCCGCCCAGTGCCGCTGAGGGTGTGGGATTGGTGCCTACTTGGGGCCCCTCCAGTGCTCCTCTAATCCCCCCCATGGCCAGCCCTCCGAGCCACGGGTACTTACCTGCTGGCAGACCGAATTTACAGTACCCCCTGTCTCCATAGAAGCCCACGTTAAAACTGCTAAACTTGGACCTCTGCACCCAGCCGGCCCGTGTTGCTGGTGGTGGGTGTTTAGGGTTGACTTGAACCCCCAATGGTGGACTACCTATAACCCGGATTCTGGAACTGCAAGTCATGTATTTACCTCTAAAACTATACTTTATTTTCTCCCCCCAGGAACTGTTCTGAAACTGCAGTGTCCACCTTTAAAATAGATATTCCCGGTTTTCTTAAAAACTGTTTACTTGACCAAAGAGAATGAAAATGTCACTTACCCAGTGTACATCTGTTCGTGGCATCGGTCGCTGTAGATTCGCATGTTTTGCATAGCTCGCCATCTGGTGTTGGGCTGGAGTGTTACAAGTTGTTTTTCTTCGAAGAAGTCTTTCGAGTCACGGGACCGAGTGACTCCTCCTTTTGTCTCCATTGCGCATGGGCGTCGACTCCATCTTCGATTGTTTTTCCCCCGCAGAGGGTGAGGTAGGAGTTGAATTGTAGTAATAGTGCCCATGCAATGGAGTGACTAAGTATGTACTTATTTAAGGTTGAAATGATATATATACAAATAGTTGAAGGTAACTTCCGAACTGCTACAGGCTCCCGGGGAGGCGGGTGGGCACATGCAAATCTACAGCGACCGATGCCACGAACAGATGTACACTGGGTAAGTGACATTTTCAGTTCGATGGCATCTGTTGCTGTAGATACGCATGTTTTGCATAGACTAGTAAGCAGTTATCTCCCCAAAAGCGGTGGCTCAGCCTGTAGGAGTGGAAGTAGTCTGAAACAATGTTCTTAATACGGCTTGACCTACTGTGGCTTGTTGTGCGGATAACACGTGTACACAGTAGTGCTTGGTGAATGTGTGAGGCGTAGACCATGTGGGTGCCTTACATATTTCTTGCATTGGGATGTTTCCTAGTAAGGCCATGGTAGCACCTTTCTTTCTGGTTGAGTGTGCCCTTGGTGTAATGGGCAGCTGTCGTTTAGCTTTAAGGTAGCAGATTTGGATGCATTTAACTATCCATCTGGCTATACCTTGTTTTGATATTGGGTTTCCTGCATGAGGTTTTTGAAATGCAATAAATAGTTGTTTAGTCTTTCTGATGTTCTTTGTTCTGTCAATGTAATACATTAATGCTCTTTTGACATCTAATGTATGTAGTGCCCTCTCAGCTACGGTATCTGGCTGTGGAAAGAACACTGGAAGTTCCACTGTTTGATTTAGATGGAACGGTGAAATAACCTTTGGTAAAAATTTTGGATTAGTCCTTAGGACGACCTTATTCTTGTGTAGTTGTGTAAGGAAATGCCTCCTTGGCATGGTTGCCCCCTGACTTTTTGCCTTTGCTGATGCTATGTTTACAATTGAAAGTGTGCTGAGGCCTGCTAACCAGGCCCCAGCACCAGTGTTCTTTCCCTAACCTGTACTTTTGTATCCACAATTGGCAGACCCTGGCATCCAGATAAGTCCCTTGTAACTGGTACTTCTAGTACCAAGGGCCCTGATGCCAAGGAAGGTCTCTAAGGGCTGCAGCATGTCTTATGCCACCCTGGAGACCTCTCACTCAGCACAGACACACTGCTTGCCAGCTTGTGTGTGCTAGTGAGAACAAAACGAGTAAGTCGACATGGCACTCCCCTCAGGGTGCCATGCCAGCCTCTCACTGCCTATGCAAGTATAGGTCAGTCACCCCTCTAGCAGGCCTTACAGCCCTAAGGCAGGGTGCACTATACCATAGGTGAGGGTACCAGTGCATGAGCATGGTACCCCTACAGTGTCTAAACAAAACCTTAGACATTGTAAGTGCAGGGTAGCCATAAGAGTATATGGTCTGGGAGTCTGTCAAACACGAACTCCACAGCACCATAATGGCTACACTGAAAACTGGGAAGTTTGGTATCAAACTTCTCAGCACAATAAATGCACACTGATGCCAGTGTACATTTTATTGTAAAATACACCACAGAGGGCACCTTAGAGGTGCCCCCTGAAACTTAACCGACTGTCTGTGTAGGCTGACTAGTTCCAGCAGCCTGCCACACTAGAGACATGTTGCTGGCCCCATGGGGAGAGTGCCTTTGTCACTCTGAGGCCAGTAACAAAGCCTGCACTGGGTGGAGATGCTAACACCTCCCCCAGGCAGGAGCTGTAACACCTGGCGGTGAGCCTCAAAGGCTCACCCCTTTGTCACAGCCCAGCAGGGCACTCCAGCTTAGTGGAGTTGCCCGCCCCCTCCGGCCACGGCCCCCACTTTTGGCGGCAAGGCTGGAGGGAACAAAGAAAGCAACAAGGAGGAGTCACTGGCCAGTCAGGACAGCCCCTAAGGTGTCCTGAGCTGAGGTGACTCCAACTTTTAGAAATCCTCCATCTTGCAGATGGAGGATTCCCCCAATAGGGTTAGGATTGTGACCCCCTCCCCTTGGGAGGAGGCACAAAGAGGGTGTACCCACCCTCAGGGCTAGTAGCCATTGGCTACTAACCCCCCAGACCTAAACACGCCCTTAAATTTAGTATTTAAGGGCTACCCTGAACCCTAGAAAATTAGATTCCTGCAACAACAAGAAGGACTGCCTAGCTGAAAACCCCTGCAGAGGAAGACCAGAAGACAACAACTGCCTTGGCTCCAGAAACTCACCGGCCTGTCTCCTGCCTTCCAAAGAACTCTGCTCCAGCGACGCCTTCCAAAGGGACCAGCGACCTCTGAATCCTCTGAGGACTGCCCTGCTTCGACGACGACAAGAAACTCCCGAGGACAGCGGACCTGCTCCAAAAAGACTGCAACTTTGTTTCAAGAAGCAGCTTTAAAGAACCCTGCAACTCCCCGCAAGAAGCGTGAGACTTGCAACACTGCACCCGGCGACCCCGACTCGGCTGGTGGAGAACCAACACCTCAGGGAGGACCCCCGGACTACTCTACGACTGAGTACCAAAACCTGTCCCCCCTGAGCCCCCACAGCGCCGCCTGCAGAGGGAATCCCGAGGCTTCCCCTGACCGCGACTCTCTGAAACCTAAGTCCCGACGCCTGGAAAAGACCCTGCACCCGCAGCCCCCAGGACCTGAAGGACCGGACTTTCACTGCAGAAGTGACCCCCAGGAGTCCCTCTCCCTTGCCCAAGTGGAGGTTTCCCCGAGGAAGCCCCCCCTTGCCTGCCTGCAGCGCTAAAGAGATCCCTTGATCTCTCATTGACTAACATTGCGAACCCGACGCTTGTTCTAACACTGCACCCGGCCGCCCCCGCGCCGCTGAGGGTGAAATTTCTGTGTGGGCTTGTGTCCCCCCCGGTGCCCTACAAAACCCCCCTGGTCTGCCCTCCGAAGACGTGGGTACTTACCTGCAAGCAGACCGGAACCGGGGCACCCCCTTCTCTCCATTATAGCCTATGCGTTTTGGGCACCACTTTGACCTCTGCACCTGACCGGCCCTGAGCTGCTGGTGTGGTAACTTTGGGGTTGCTCTGAACCCCCAACGGTGGGCTACCTTGGACCAAGAACTGAACCCTGTAAGTGTCTTACTTACCTGGTAAAACTAACAAAAACTTACCTCCCCCAGGAACTGTGAAAATTGCACTGTGTCCACTTTTAAAGTAGCTATTTGTGAATAACTTGAAAAGTATACATGCAATTGAAATGATTCAAAGTTCCTAATGTACTTACCTGCAATACCTTTCAAACAAGATATTACATGTTAAATTTGAACCTGTGGTTCTTAAAATAAACTAAGAAAAGATATTTTTCTATAACAAAACCTATTGGCTGGATTTGTCTCTGAGTGTGTGTACCTCATTTATTGTCTATGTGTATGTACAACAAATGCTTAACACTACTCCTTGGATAAGCCTACTGCTCGACCACACTACCACAAAATAGAGCATTAGTATTATCTCTTTTTACCACTATTTTACCTCTAAGGGGAACCCTTGAACTCTGTGCATGCTATTCCTTACTTTGAAATAGCACATACAGAGCCAACTTCCTACAAGTTGTATAAAAGGTTCTTGTATTGTAAACGCCTGAATCTCGCTTACTCTTCTTAGGGAAGTAATGGCGATGAGAAATGCAACCTTCCAGGTTAGGAACTGTATTTCGCAGGAGTGCATGGGTTCAAAAGGTGGACCCATAAGTCTAGTTAGGACAACATTTAGGTTCCATGAAGGAACAGGTGGTGTTCTTGGTGGTATAATTCTCCTAAGGCCCTCCATGAATGCTTTAATGACTGGTATCTTATATAGGGAAGTTGAATAGGTAGTCTGCAGGTATGCAGATATTGCTGCAAGGTGTATTTTAATGGAAGAGAAAGCCAGGTTAGATTTTTGTAAGTGAAGCAAGTAACCCACTACATCTTTTGGAGTCGTGTGTAATGGTTGGATTTGATTAATATGGCAGTAGCAAACAAACCTCTTCCATTTACTTGCATAGCAGTGCCTGGTGGAAGGCCTTCTGGCTTGCTTTATGACTTCCATACATTCTTGGGTAACTTGTAAGTGCCCGAATTCTAGGATTTCAGGAACCAAATTGCTAGATCCAGCGATGCTGGATCTGGGTGTCTGATCTTTTGGTTGTGTTGTGTCAATAGATCTGGCCTGTTGGGCAATTTGATGTGGGGTACTACTGATAGGTCTAGCAGCGTTGTGTACCAGGGTTGCCTTGCCCAAGTTGGTGCTATTAATATGAGTTTGAGTTTGTTTTGACTGAGTTTGTTTACCAGATAAGGAAGGAGAGGGAGAGGAGGAAAAGCGTAAGCAAATATCCCTGACCAGTTCATCCATAGGGCATTGCCTTGGGACTGCTTGTGTGGGTATCTGGATGCGAAGTTTTGGCATTTTGCGTTCTCCTTCGTCGCAAACAAGTCTATTTGAGGTGTTCCCCAGAGTTTGAAATAGGTGTTCAGAATTTGGGGGTGAATTTCCCATTCGTGGACCTGTTGGTGATCTCGAGAGAGATTGTCTGCGAGTTGATTCTGAATCCCTGGTATAAATTGTGCTATTAGGCGAATTTGGTTGTGAATTGCCCAACGCCAAATTTTTTGTGCTAGCAGGCTTAACTGCGTGGAGTGTGTCCCCCCTTGTTTGTTTAGATAATACATTGTTGTCATGTTGTCTGTTTTGATGAGAATGTATTTGTGAACTATTATTGGTTGGAAAGCTTTTAGTGCTTGAAAAACTGCTAGCAGTTCTAGGTGATTTATATGCAGTTTTGTCTGATGTACGTTCCATTGTCCTTGTATGCTGTGTTGATCGAGGTGTGCTCCCCACCCTGTCATGTGTCATGGAAGCATCTGTTATTACGTATTGTGGCACTGGGTCTTGGAAAGGTCGCCCTTTGTTTAAATTTATGTTGTTCCACCATAGAAGCGAGAGGTAAGTTTGGCGGTCTATTAACACCAGATCTAGAAGATGACCCTGTGCTTGTGACCACTGTGATGCTAGGCACTGTTGTAAGGGCCTCATGTGCAGTCTTGCGTTTGGGACAATGGCTATGCATGAAGACATCATGCCTAGGAGTTGTAATATCATCTTTGCTTGTATCTTTTGTGTTGGATACATGCGTTGTATGATGTTGTAGCACCTTTCTTTCTGGTTGAGTGTGCCCTTGGTGTAATGGGCAGCTGTCGTTTAGCTTTAAGGTAGCAGATTTGGATGCATTTAACTATCCATCTGGCTATACCTTGTTTTGATATTGGGTTTCCTGCATGAGGTTTTTGAAATGCAATAAATAGTTGTTTAGTCTTTCTGATGTTTTTTGTTCTGTCAATGTAATACATCAATGCTCTTTTGACATCTAATCTATGTAGTGCCCTTTCAGCTACGGTATCTGGCTGTGGAAAGAACACTGGAAGTTCCACTGTTTGATTTAGATGGAACGGTGAAATAACCTTTGGCAAAAATTTAGGATTGGTCCTTAGGACGACCTTATTCTTGTGTAGTTGTATAAAAGGTTCCTGTATTGTAAACGCCTGAATCTCGCTTACTCTTCTTAGGGAAGTAATGGCGATGAGAAATGCCACCTTCCAGGTTAGGAACTGTATGTCGCAGGAGTGCATGGGTTCAAAAGGTGGACCCATAAGTCTAGTTAGGACAACATTTAGGTTCCATGAAGGAACAGGTGGTGTTCTTGGTGGTATAATTCTCCTAAGGCCCTCCATGAATGCTTTAATGACTGGTATCTTATATAGGGAAGTTGAATAGGTAGTCTGCAGGTATGCAGATATTGCTGCAAGGTGTATTTTAATGGAAGAGAAAGCTAGGTTAGATTTTTGTAAGTGAAGCAAGTAACCCACTACATGTTCTGGAGTTGTGTGTAATGGTTGTATTTGATTAATATGGCAGTAGCAAACAAACCTCTTCCATTTACTTGCATAGCAGTGCCTGGTGGATGGCCTTCTGGCTTGTTTTATGACTTCCATACATTCTTGGGTAAGTTGTAAGTGCCCGAATTCTAGGATTTCAGGAGCCAGATTGCTAGATTCAGCGATGCTGGATCCGGGTGTCTGATCTTTTGGTTGTGCTGTGTCAACAGATCTGGCCTGTTGGGCAATTTGATGCAGGGTACTACTGATAGGTCTAGCAGCGTTGTGTACCAGGGTTGCCTTGCCCAAGTTGGTGCTATTAATATGAGTTTGAGTTTGTTTTGACTGAGTTGGTTTACCAGGTAAGGAAGGAGAGGGAGAGGAGGAAAAGCGTAAGCAAATATCCCTGACCAGTTCATCCATAGGGCATTGCCTTGGGATTGTTTGTGTGGGTATCTGGATGCGAAGTTTTGGCATTTTGCGTTCTCCCTTGTCGCAAACAAGTCTATCTGAGGTGTTCCCCAGATTTTGAAATAAGTGTTCAGAATTTGGGGGTGAATTTCCCATTCGTGGACCTGTTGGTGATCTCGAGAGAGATTGTCTGCGAGTTGATTTTGGATCCCTGGTATAAATTGTGCTATTAGGCGAATTTGGTTGTGAATTGCCCAACGCCAAATCTTTTGTGCTAGCAGGCTTAACTGCGTGGAGTGCGTCCCCCCCTGCTTGTTTAGATAATACATTGTTGTCATGTTGTCTGTTTTGACGAGAATGTATTTGTGAACTATTATTGGTTGGAAAGCTTTTAGTGCTTGAAACTGCTAGAAGTTCTAGGTGATTTATATGCAGTTTTGTTTGATGTACGTTCCATTGTCCTTGTATGCTGTGTTGATCGAGGTGTGCTCCCCACCCTGTCATGGAAGCATCTGTTATTACGTATTGTGGCACTGGGTCTTGGAAAGGCCGCCCTTTGTTTAAATTTATGTTGTTCCACCACAGAAGCGAGAGGTAAGTTTGGCGGTCTATTAACACCAGATCTAGAAGGTGACCCTGTGCTTGTGACCATTGTGATGCTAGGCACTGTTGTAAGGGCCTCATGTGCAGTCTTGCGTTTGGGACAATCGCTATGCATGAAGACATCATGCCTAGGAGTTGTAGTACCATCTTTGCGTGTATCCTTTGTGTTGGATACATGCGTTGTATGATGGTGTTGAAATTTGGAATTCTTTGTGGACTTGGAGTGGCTACCCCTTTTGATGTGTCTATTATGGCTCCCAGGTATTGTTGTACCTTGCGCGGCAGAATTTTGGATTTTGTGAAATTGACGGTGAACCCTAGTTTGAAAAGGGTTTGTATGATATGATTTGTGTGATTTGAGCACTGTATTAACGAATGGGCCTTGATTAGCCAGTCGTCTAGATATGGGAACACATGTATTTGCTGCCTTCTTATGTGCAGCGACTACCGCTAGACATTTGGTAAAGACTCTTGGTGCGGTTGTTAATCCGAAAGGCAGTACCTTGAATTGGTAATGTATTCCCTTGAATACAAACCTTAGGTATTTCCTGTGCGATGGGTGTATTGGTATATGGAAATAAGCATCCTTGAGGTCTAAAGTTGCCATGTAGTCGTGTAGTTTTAGCAATGGCAATACTTCTTGTAGTGTGACCATGTGAAAGTGGTCTGATTTGATGAAAGTGTTCACTACTCTGAGGTCTAGGATTGGTCTCAGCGTTTTGTCCTTCTTTGGTATCAGAAAGTACAGTGAGTAAACTCCTGTGTTTATTTGTGTGTTTGGCACTAATTCGATTGCATTCTTTTGCAATAGTGCCTGCACTTCTATCTCCAGGAGATTGGAATGGTGTGTTGTCAAATTTTGTGCTTTTGGTGGTATGTTTGGAGGGAATTGTAGAAATTCTATGCAATAACCATGTTGGATAATTGCTAGAACCCAAGTGTCTGTAGTTATTTCCTCCCATGCTTTGTAATAATGACTTATTCTTCCCCCCCACTGGTGTTGTGTGGAGGGGGTGAGTGACATGTGAGTCACTGTTTAGTAGTAGGGGTTTTGGGGCTCTGAAATCTTCCTCTATTTCTAGGGAATTGCCCTCCTCTATATTGTCCCCGAAAACCTCCTCTATACTGTCCCTGGTAACTGGACGGTGTGGCTTGTGAGGTGCTGGCTTGTGTGCTCTGACCCCGAAACCCCCCTCGAAAGGGCGTTTTACGGAATGTGCTGTAATTCCCTCTGCTCTGCGGGGAGTAGAGTGCGCCCATGGCTTTGGCAGTGTCCGTATCTTTTTTGAGTTTCTCAATCGCTGTGTCCACTTCTGGACCGAACAGTTCTTTTTCATTAAAAGGCATATTGAGAACTGCTTGTTGAATCTCTGGTTTAAATCCAGACGTTCGGAGCCATGCATGCCTTCTGATAGTTACAGATGTATTAATTGTTCGTGCAGCTGTATCTGCAGCGTCCATGGAGGAGCGGATCTGGTTGTTGGAAATGGTCTGTCCCTCCTCAACCACTTGTTTTGCCCTATTTTGTAAGTCCTTGGGCAGATGTTCAATGAGATGTTGCATCTCGTCCCAGTGGGCTCTGTCATAGCGCGCAAGTAGTGCCTGGGAGTTCGCGATGCGCCACTGGTTTGCAGCTTGTGCTGCGACTCTTTTACCAGCTGCATCGAACTTGCGGCTTTCTTTATCTGGGGGTGGTGCATCTCCAGATGTGTGAGAGTTGGCCCTTTTCCTAGCTGCTCCTACAACGACAGAGTCTGGTGGCAGCTGTGTAGTGATGAAAACCGGGTCTGTAGGAGGCGCCTTATACTTTTTTTCCACCCTTGGTGTGATTGCCCTACTTTTGACCGGCTCCTTAAAGATTTCTTTCGCGTGCCGGAGCATACCAGGGAGCATAGGCAGGCTTTGGTATGAGCTGTGGGTGGAGGAGAGTGTGTTGAATAAAAAATCATCCTCGACCTGTTCTGAGTGGAGGCTTACGTTGTGAAATTGTGCTGCTCTAGCCACCACTTGAGAATACGCGGTGCTGTCTTCTGGTGGAGATGGCTTTGTAGGGTATGCCTCCAGACTGTTATCTGACACTGGGGCGTCGTATAGGTCCCATGCGTCTTGATCTTGGTCACCCTGGCTTATGGTGGTGTGAGCTGGGGAGTGTGATGGAGTTCGTGCTGGTGAGACGTTAATCACTGGCGGAGGAGAGGGTGGTGGGGTAACTCTTTTCACCACTTTTGGTTGTGGTGTCTGTTCAGTTTGGAACTCCAACCTTCTCTATCTTCTAATGGGGGGAAGGGTGCTTATTTTTCCTGTCCCCTGCTGTATGAAGATACGCTTTTGCGTATGGTCCACATCAGTTGCTTGTAGCTCTACCTCAAACCTATGCTTTTGTATTTGGGAGGTTAGCGAGTGCTCTTCTGTATAAGAGCCTGAAGCTGGGTCGCTTGCAGTTTGTTTCAGCACCGAAACCCTGTCTGCGTGTTTTTTCGGCTCCGAGGTGACTTTTTTCTTTTTCGGGGCCGAAACCTCTCGGCGTCTATCTTCTTCGGTGCCGCTGTCTCGGCGTCGAGCCGTGTCCACACCGGCATCTCGGTGTCGAGGCTTGTCTCCAGCACTTTCTCGGTCCCGAGAAGGCTGCGTGCCGGTGTCTCGACCGGAGTCGGACGATCTCGGCACTGTTTGGGCCTTTTTCGGTGCCGATGGTCGGTCACCGAATTTATGGGTGGAGCCATGGCCTGATGGCAGTGGCGTCCCCTGGGCCTTGTAAATCTTTCTCTGTGTGGTTTTCGACGTCTTACTCACGGTTTGTGTATCGTCGAATCCTTCGGAGTCCGATTCTTGGTTCGAGAAGGTACCTTCCTCTTCCTGCTCCTCGAACTCTCGGTGGGCTGTCGGCGCGGACGCCATCTGAAGTCTTCTGGCTCGACGGTCTCAGAGTGTCTTTCGGGACCGGAACGCACGACAGGCCTCACAGGTGTCTTCACTGTGCTCAGGTGACAGGCACAGGTTACAGACCAAGTGTTGGTCTGTATAGGGGTATTTATTGTGGCATTTGGGGCAGAAACGGAACGGGGTCCGTTCCATCGGCGTTCTTCAGCACGCGGTCGGGCCGACCAGGCCCCGACGGGGGATCGAAAAAACTACCCCGAAGGGCACCGGAGCTCTTCGATCTTCGATGCGGTGTTGAATCTAAGTACGCCGATCCCGAACGCAACAATACCGACGAAAATCTTCCGAAATTAGCTAATTTTCCGTTCCGAAACTCGGAGCGACAGGAACACGTCCGAACCCGATGGCGGAAAAAAAACAATCGAAGATGGAGTCGACGCCCATGCGCAATGGAGACAAAAGGAGGAGTCACTCGGTCCCGTGACTCGAAAGACTTCTTCGAAGAAAAACAACTTGTAACACTCCGGCCCAACACCAGATGGCGAGCTATGCAAAACATGCGTATCTACAGCGACAGATGCCATCGAACTTATAATTATCACCCTTTTTGAAAATCAGGACTACAATGGCACCCATCCATGACTCAGGGATTGGTGCCCCTGCCACTATTGCATTTGATATGATAGTAATGTATCTCAACCATACTTCAAAATCAGTTAGAAACAGGTCTGCCGGAACTCCGTCCGGACCAGACACCCTCCAGCGCTTTTAAGTACCCAATGAGTGCACTACGTCCAAAAGAGTAAACAATTACATAGGTGGAGGGCTAGGAGTTAGGTCGATAATGGTACAAAAATCCTTATGTTCGCATACCATACTAAGATGATCAGCAAAGTACATTTGACTAAAGTGGTCTACCCACTCCATTTTCATTGTAATATTCAATGCATGGTTCTCAGGGTCATGTGCCTCCAAAGACCAACATTTGATGCAATTCTTCTCACGCAAAGCATAATTGAGTGCCATTGGCAGTGCTAATGATTTATGGTTGGGCCGATACCTTGTTCCACTTTAAGTGCTGTTTATCATTGGCCAAACTGATTCTCAAAGATGATATAGCTGGGGTGTTGATAATGAACATTTGGTTGCACGGGGCAAGCATGTGCAATGAGAGCGGATTATGATCGCTCTCCGTTCTCTCTATAACCGTCATGTCAATAACTAAAGGCCAGAGTCTTATATCAACTAAACAATAATCAATTCTGCTTGTATGGTTGACTTGTTGTAAGTATGACAGCCCTTTGTAACAGATTTTGTCCTGCCATTGAGTGCCCTGAGCCTGAATTCAATAGCCAAGGATTTTGCCTGGACGGCAACTTGCGACCACCTTTTACTGGGTGGGACAGACCATACCCGATTCTCTTCATGAGTAAACCCAAGATCATCCCAGTCAAGAGGTTCAACGTGACACTGAAATCACCAGCCACAATGATTTTATAAATGCCAGGGACATTTCTGCAGGAATGCCTCCAAAACAAGAAGGGTTTCAGAAGCCCAACCCCCAGCCCCCACAAACCCCTCTTGCATAGATGTTAAGGATAATCACACCTGCATTTACCTCAAATGATAGCCAGATGCCTAAAATGTCAGGGGAATCAATGTGTAGCGGAGATCTACAGCAGTTTAATGATGTTCTGGTCCATATAGTTGAGTCGCCACGAGGTCTACCCCCTACTATTGGACCGAGCTGGAATGTAAAAATGTAAATAACCAGACCGACAGAGTGGATCGATCAACCATGTTTACTGAAGGAGACATAGGTCGCGTTACTCAATAAAAGAAGTAAAAGCTGGAAGGGGGAGAACACATCTTAAATTTGGACATTCCAGGAAACATATTACACCCCAACACTTTGAGGAGCTGCCCTGACCATAATGTTCGCACAACTGGCTACCTGATCCTGAGTTGTCAGATGGGATTGGTGGGTGGAAGAGGTTACAATATTGTCACACTTGACCAGCTGGTCCTGAGTTGACTGGTGAAGTCTATCCAAAAGAAGAGGACAAGTACTTTTCGAATCAGCGGTAGAATAAACAACCATACCAGGGCTAGTTGTGTCGTGTGAGGAGGGAGCCCGGAGCGGTAAATCAGCAAGGGTTTTAGACTGTACTCCAAGTCAATCGTTCTAATTTAGAGCAGATGAGCTACCCACAGAATGATGGGTAAACCGGGCCCTATGATACGAGGGGAGTCTGGGGCATTTAAACTGAATACAAAAGTACCCAGAGGCACTTGTCCTAGCATCTAGGGCCACCAAGTTATCCACCATAATTCTGTCCCCAAGTGTCAACTCAATCGTATCATAGCGTGCATCAGAATCATGCCTTCTAACTGCCTCGATTATATCCTTAAGTATCACATAGTAATAGCCTCTCACATAACGGATCCAATGAATCGCCTTGTTTCTGATAGATTCTCCCCCTTCTCTTTGGGCTGATGGATGTAATTTAGGCACATTAACCATTAGGACAGTGTTGTTAGATTTGAACTGGTCAGTGGCAGGCTATGCAGCACAATTTGGGACATTATCATCCATAGGTTTAGCAAGATGACAACAGAGTCTTGGTTCCTTGCCCAAGCCGAAACCATTATGTGTGGAAGCCTGACAAGAGTTCCCAGTCCTACTGCCTACTGGAAGATGGCCAGCACAAGGGACCAAACAGACGGTGGCATGACAGGAAGCACAAATATGATTCTTATTACAAGTTGTCAAGGGCAATTTGGGCAACATCACCGAGGGGCCTAGGGGATCGAGTGTGGAGCTATGAATACGATCCATAACAGTTGTTGCATCTAAAGATATTAACTGTTTAACCATTGAAATTAAATTAACCATAGATTTGAGCTCAGACACCTCGCTCTTTAGATCTTGTATGCATGAGATGTACTGAGCTTTAGACAAGCCTGGGTTTACTTTTGTATCTAGTGTCCCACCCACCATAGAACTTAGGTCAGGATTGTGGTGTAGGTCTGAAGTATCGATTAGAGGGCTGAAGCGATTGTTAAATTGAAGAGCATCACTATCAGCAGGTGATAACTCATTCGCCGATACTAACGGGGTGTGGGTAATAGCATTTTTCTCTGTAGTGGCAAAAACCTGTATCCCACATCTTTTAAACATTTCTGGGATTTTCTTATGACACGCCCCCAACCTAGCTGGTTATCCGAGGAAGAACTTAATCTTTTGGTTGAATGTGAGGACATTTTATCAATCTTTTCCATTACACAATTATTTGCAGCATGCTTCTGCCTTTTGTGTTTTTTCTAGTTTAACACCCCAGCCCCACCCTCAGTTGCTTTCTTTTTGGATAGGCCCTTAATGGCCAAGTTAGTCAATAGAATAACCCAAAAGAGGCTACAAGAGAAGAGAGGAGCCAACAACACATTCTTGATAATACATGTTAGGGGGGGTGAGTCCAGCCCAGCCTCCTTCAGGCTCAGACAGACGTGGATGGGCCGCCCTTGGCCCAGGCTTTGCCCAGACACGTCCTGCGCTGCAGTGGATTCTCTGGCACTTTACAGCACTTGGTGTGGCAAGTGCAAGCATCTGGGCTTGAAAATGGCAGCCTCCTCGGGCCAAGAGCAGTCTGGGATATGTAGTCCCCCTCCTGATGCTTAACTGATGTGCAGTTATTAAGAACTCTCTCATAAGAAGCTTATACAAGCCCTGAAAATCATGCACATTGCTGCCATGTAATCAGTTTTCCAGGTACTTGACAGAGCAGTCTACAAAATCTACCAATCCTGGGAAGACTCCTTCCTAGTCTCCCTGATTTTGATTCTCCTCCTCTTTGGTTAAGCCAAACCCACCAAGGAGAGCATTCTTAAGTTCTCATAGTTTTCTTCATCCTCTTCTCTAACATTGGGGAGTTTTTCCATGCCTTTATCAGAAAAGGTAACCCACAAGATGGCTGGCCAGTGTCTTTGAGGGATCCTCTGAACAGGTCCTCTTCAAGGCAGTGAACCACTTGTGGATATCATCCCAACCTTGTAAGGTGGGACAGTTTTACTTTAATTCCTGGAGTCATAGGAGTCCTCCTGGACCCTGGTGTCCTTAAAGTTGTTGCTGCCACCATAGGGTGTTAGCCCCAGATTCTGCCTTTCCCTCTCCACTACCAAGGCCTCTAGGGCTAACTGTTGCTGCTGCTGCTGCCTCAGTTTGCAGAACTCCCAATCTAGGGATTATCCCTCTGAGCTAGATTGGTTAGTCTCATCAAATACTGCTGGGACATTGTTATGGGCAGATGAGTAGGACCTACCCCTCCTCCTGGAGACTCTTTGCACTAACCCCCTGGGAGTACAAGTGGGCCTACTGGCAAGTCCCCGCTTTTCACTGCCATTACCACTCTGTAGGAAGTTGGCTCTGTATGTGCTATTTCAAAGTAAGGAATAGCATGCACAGAGTCCAAGGGTTCCCCTTAGAGGTAAAATAGTGGTAAAAATAGATAATACTAATGCTCTATTTTGTGGTAGTGTGGTCGAGCAGTAGGCTTATCCAAGGAGTAGTGTTAAGCATTTGTTGTACATACACCAGACAATAAATGAGGTACACACACTCAGAGACAAATCCAGCCAATAGGTTTTTATATAGAAAAATATCTTTTCTTAGTTTATTTTAAGAACCACAGGTTCAAATTCTACATGTAATAGCTCATTCGAAAGGTATTGCAGGTAAGTACTTTAGGAACTTCAAATCATCAAAATTGCATGTATACTTTTCAAGTTATTCACAAATAGCTGTTTTAAAAGTGGACACTTAGTGCAATTTTCACAGTTCCTAGGGGAGGTAAGTATTTGTTAGTTTTACCAGGTAAGTAAGACACTTACAGGGTTCAGTTCTTGGTCCAAGGTAGCCCACCGTTGGGGGTTCAGAGCAACCCCAAAGTCACCACACCAGCAGCTCAGGGCCGGTCAGGTGCAGAGTTCAAAGTGGTGCCCAAAACACATAGGCTAGAATGGAGAGAAGGGGGTGCCCCGGTTCCGGTCTGCTTGCAGGTAAGTACCCGCGTCTTCGGAGGGCAGACCAGGGGGGTTTTGTAGGGCACCGGGGGGGACACAAGTCCACACAGAAATTTCACCCTCAGCGGCGCGGGGGCGGCCGGGTGCAGTGTAGAAACAAGCGTCGGGTTCGCAATGTTAGTCTATGAGAGATCTCGGGATCTCTTCAGCGCTGCAGGCAGGCAAGGGGGGGGTTCCTCGGGGAAACCTCCACTTGGGCAAGGGAGAGGGACTCCTGGGGGTCACTTCTCCAGTGAAAGTCCGGTCCTTCAGGTCCTGGGGGCTGCGGGTGCAGGGTCTCTCCCAGGCGTCGGGACTTTAGGTTCAAAGAGTCGCGGTCAGGGGAAGCCTCGGGATTCCCTCTGCAGGCGGCGCTGTGGGGGCTCAGGGGGGACAGGTTTTGGTACTCACAGTATCAGAGTAGTCCTGGGGTCCCTCCTGAGGTGTTGGATCGCCACCAGCCGAGTCGGGGTCGCCGGGTGCAGTGTTGCAAGTCTCACGCTTCTTGCGGGGAGCTTGCAGGGATCTTTAAAGTTGCTGGAAACAAAGTTGCAGCTTTTCTTGGAGCAGGTCCGCTGTCCTCGGGAGTTTCTTGTCTTTTCGAAGCAGGGGCAGTCCTCAGAGGATGTCGAGGTTGCTGGTCCCTTCGGAAGGCGTCGCTGGAGCAGGATCTTTGGAAGGCAGGAGACAGGCCGGTGAGTTTCTGGAGCCAAGGCAGTTGTCGTCTTCTGGTCTTCCGCTGCAGGGGTTTTCAGCTGGGCAGTCCTTCTTCTTGTAGTTGCAGGAATCTAATTTTCTAGGGTTCAGGGTAGCCCTTAAATACTAAATTTAAGGGCGTGTTTAGGTCTGGGGGGTTAGTAGCCAATGGCTACTAGCCCTGAGGGTGGGTACACCCTCTTTGTGCCTCCTCCCAAGGGGAGGGGGTCACAATCCTAACCCTATTGGGGGAATCCTCCATCTGCAAGATGGAGGATTTCTAAAAGTTAGAGTCACTTCAGCTCAGGACACCTTAGGGGCTGTCCTGACTGGCCAGTGACTCCTCCTTGTTTTTCTCATTATTTTCTCCGGCCTTGCCGCCAAAAGTGGGGCCTGGCCGGAGGGGGCGGGCAACTCCACTAGCTGGAGTGTCCTGCTGGGTTGGCACAAAGGAGGTGAGCCTTTGAGGCTCACCGCCAGGTGTGACAATTCCTGCCTGGGAGAGGTGTTAGCATCTCCACCCAGTGCAGGCTTTGTTACTGGCCTCAGAGTGACAAAGGCACTCTCCCCATGGGGCCAGCAACATGTCTCGGTTTGTGGCAGGCTGCTAAAACTAGTCAGCCTACACAGATAGTCGGTTAAGTTTCAGGGGGCGCCTCTAAGGTGCCCTCTGTGGTGTATTTTACAATAAAATGTACACTGGCATCAGTGTGCATTTATTGTGCTGAGAAGTTTGATACCAAACTTCCCAGTTTTCAGTGTAGCCATTATGGTGCTGTGGAGTTCGTGTTTGACAGACTCCCAGACCATATACTCTTATGGCTACCCTGCACTTACAATGTCCAAGGTTTTATTTAGACACTGTAGGGGTACCATGCTCATGCACTGGTACCCTCACCTATGGTATAGTGCACCCTGCCTTAGGGCTGTAAGGCCTGCTAGAGGGGTGTCTTACCTATACTGTATAGGCAGTGAGAGGCTGGCATGGCACCCTGAGGGGAGTGCCATGTCGACTTACTCGTTTTGTCCTCACTAGCACACACAAGCTGGCAAGCAGTGTGTCTGTGCTGAGTGAGAGGTCTCCAGGGTGGCATAAGACATGCTGCAGCCCTTAGAGACCTTCCTTGGCATCAGGGCCCTTGGTACTAGAAGTACCAGTTACAAGGGACTTATCTGGATGCCAGGGTCTGCCAATTGTGGATACAAAAGTACAGGTTAGGGAAAGAACACTGGTGCTGGGGCCTGGTTAGCAGGCCTCAGCACACTTTCAATTGTAAACATAGCATCAGCAAAGGCAAAAAGTCAGGGGGCAACCATGCCAAGGAGGCATTTCCTTACACAACCCCCCCCCAAACGAAAGAGGATGAGACTAACCTTTCCCAAGAGAGTCTTCATTTTCTAAGTGGAAGAACCTGGAAAGGCCATCTGCATTGGCATGGGCAGTCCCAGGTCTGTGTTCCACTATAAAGTCCATTCCCTGTAGGGAGATGGACCACCTCAACAGTTTAGGATTTTCACCTTTCATTTGCATCAGCCATTTGAGAGGTCTGTGGTCAGTTTGAACTAGGAAGTGAGTCCCAAAGAGGTATGGTCTCAGCTTCTTCAGGGACCAAACCACAGCAAAGGCCTCCCTCTCAATGGCACTCCAACGCTGCTCCCTGGGGAGTAACCTCCTGCTAATGAAAGCAACAGGCTGGTCAAGGCCATCATCATTTGTTTGGGACAAAACTGCCCCTATCCCATGTTCAGAGGCATCAGTCTGCACAATGAACTGCTTAGAATAATCTGGAGCTTTTAGAACTGGTGCTGAGCACATTGCCTGTTTCAGGGTGTCAAAGGCCTGTTGGCATTCCACAGTCCAGTTTACTTTCTTGGGCATTTTCTTGGAGGTGAGTTCAGTGAGGGCTGTCACAATGGATCCATATCCCTTCACAAACCTCCTGTAATACCCAGTCAAGCCAAGGAATGCCCTGACTTGAGTCTGGGTTTTTGGAGCTACCCAGTCCAGAATAGTCTGGATCTTGGGTTGGAGTGGCTGAACTTGGCCTCCACCTACAAGGTGTCCCAAGTAAACCACAGTTCCCTGCCCTATCTGGCATTTGGATGCCTTGATAGAGAGGCCTGCAGATTGCAGAGCCTTCAAAACCTTCCTCAGGTGGACCAGGTGATCCTGCCAGGTGGAGCTAAAGACAGCAATATCATCAAGATAAGCTGTGCTAAAGGACTCCAAGCCAGCAAGGACTTGATTCACCAACCTTTGGAAGGTGGCAGGGGCATTCTTTAAACCAAAGGGCATAACAGTAAACTGATAATGCCCATCAGGTGTGGAGAATGCTGTCTTTTCTTTTGCTCCAGGTGCCATTTTTATTTGCCAGTACCCTGCTGTCAAGTCAAAGGTACTTAGGAATTTGGCAGCACCTAATTTATCAATGAGCTCATCAGCTCTTGGAATTGGATGAGCATCTGTCTTGGTGACAGAATTGAGCCCTCTGTAGTCCACACAAAACCTCATCTCTTTCTTTCCATCTGTGGTGTGAGGTTTGGGGACTAAGACCACTGGGCTAGCCCAGGGGCTGTCAGAGCGCTCAATGACTCCCAATTCCAGCATCTTGTGGACTTCCACCTTGATGCTTTCCTTAACATGGTCAGACTGTCTAAAGATTTTGTTCTTGACAGGCATGCTGTCTCCTGTGTCCACATCATGGGTACACAGGTGTGTCTGACCAGGGGTTAAGGAGAAGAGTTCAGGAAACTGTTGTAGGACTCTCCTACAATCAGCTTGCTGTTGGCCAGAGAGGGTGTCTGAGTAGATCACTCCATCTACTGTACCATCTTTTGGGTCTGATGACAGAAGATCAGGGAGAGGTTCACTCTCTGCCTCCTGATCCTCATCTGTTACCATCAACAGATTGACATCAGCCCTGTCGTGGAAGAGCTTAAGGCGGTTTACATGGATCACCCTTTTGGGGCTCCTGCTTGTGCCCAGGTCCACCAAGTAGGTGACCTGACTCTTCCTCTCTAGTACTGGGTAAGGGCCACTCCATTTGTCCTGGAGTGCCCTGGGAGCCACAGGCTCCAGAACCCAGACTTTCTGCCCTGGTTGGAACTCAACCAGTGCAGCCTTTTGGTCATACCAAAACTTCTGGAGCTGTTGGCTGGCCTCAAGGTTTTTGGTTGCCTTTTCCATGTACTCTGCCATTCTAGAGCGAAGGCCAAGTACATAGTCCACTATGTCCTGTTTAGGCTCATGGAGAGGTCTCTCCCAGCCTTCTTTAACAAGGGCAAGTGGTCCCCTTACAGGATGACCAAACAGAAGTTCGAAGGGTGAGAACCCTACCCCCTTCTGTGGTACCTCCCTGTAAGCGAAAAGCAGACATGGCAGGAGGACATCCCATCTCCTTTTGAGTTTTTCTGGGAGCCCCATGATCATGCCCTTTAATGTCTTGTTGAATCTCTCAACCAAGCCATTAGTTTGTGGATGGTATGGTGTAGTGAATTTATAAGTCACTCCACACTCATTCCACATGTGCTTTAGGTATGCTGACATGAAGTTGGTACCTCGGTCAGACACCACCTCCTTAGGGAAACCCACTCTGGTAAAGATACCAATGAGGGCCTTGGCTACTGCAGGGGCAGTAGTTGACCTAAGGGGAATAGCTTCAGGATACCTGGTAGCATGATCCACTACTACCAGGATATACATATTTCCTGAGGCTGTGGGAGGTTCCAGTGGACCAACTATGTCCACACCCACTCTTTCAAAGGGCACCCCCACCACTGGAAGTGGAATGAGGGGGGCCTTTGGATGCCCACCTGTCTTACCACTGGCTTGACAGGTGGGGCAGGAGAGGCAAAACTCTTTAACCATGCTGGACATATTGGGCCAGTAGAAGTGGTTGACTAACCTCTCCCACGTCTTGGTTTGTCCCAAATGTCCAGCAAGGGGAATGTCATGGGCCAATGTTAGGATGAACTCTCTGAAAAGCTGAGGCACTACCACTCTCCTAGTGGCACCAGGTTTGGGGTCTCTGGCCTCAGTGTACAGGAGCCCATCTTCCCAATAGACCCTATGTGTTCCATTTTTCTTGCCTTTGGACTCTTCAGCAGCTTGCTGCCTAAGGCCTTCAAGAGAGGGACAGGTTTCTTGTCCCTTACACAGCTCTTCCCTTGAGGGTCCCCCTGGGCCTAAGAGCTCAACCTGATAAGGTTCAAGTTCCAAAGGCTCAGTTCCCTCAGAGGGCAGAACTTCTTCCTGAGAAGAGAGGTTCCCTTTCTTTTGCTGTGTTGCAGTTGGTTTCCCAACTGACTTTCCTGTTCTCTTGGTAGGCTGGGCCATTTTTCCAGACTCCAGCTCTACTTTTTCACCCTGTGCCTTGCATTGTGCTCTCGTTTTCACACACACCAGTTCAGGGATACCCAGCATGGCTGCATGGGTTTTTAGCTCTACCTCAGCCCATGCTGAGGACTCCAGGTCATTTCCAAGCAGACAGTCCACTGGGATATTTGAGGAGACCACCACCTGTTTCAGGCCATTGACCCCTCCCCATTCTAAAGTAACCATTGCCATGGGATGTACTTTTCTCTGATTGTCAGCGTTGGTGACTGTGTAAGTTTTTCCAGTCAGGTATTGGCCAGGGGAAACCAGTTTCTCTGTCACCATGGTGACACTGGCACCTGTATCCCTCAGGCCCTCTATTCTAGTCCCATTAATTAAGAGTTGCTGTCTGTATTTTTGCATGTTAGGCGGCCAGACAGCTAGTGTGGCTAAATCCACCCCACCCTCAGAAACTAGAGTAGCTTCAGTGTGGACCCTGATTTGCTCTGGGCACACTGTTGATCCCACTTGGAGACTAGCCATACCAGTGTTACCTGGATGGGAGTTTGGAGTGGAACCTTTCTTGGGACAGGCCTTGTCTCCAGTTTGGTGTCCATGCTGTTTACAGCTATGACACCAGGCCTTTTTGGGATCAAAGTTTTTACCCTTGTACCCATTGTTTTGTGAAGAGGCTCTGGGCCCACCCTCCTGTGCAGGTTTTTGGGGGCCTGTAGAAGACTCTTTACTATTTTTAGTTTTGGTTGTCTCATCACCCTTCTGCTGGGGAGTCTTTGTGACCCCCTTCTTTTGGTCACCCCCTGTTGAAGTCTTGGACACCCTTGTCTTGACCCAATGGTCCGCCTTCTTTCCCAATTCTTGGGGAGAAATTGGTCCTAGGTCTACCAGATGCTGATGCAGTTTATCATTGAAACAATTACTTAACAGGTGTTCTTTCACAAATAAATTGTACAGCCCATCATAATTACTTACACCACTGCCTTGAATCCAACCATCTAGTGTTTTCACTGAGTAGTCAACAAAGTCAACCCAGGTCTGGCTCGAGGATTTTTGAGCCCCCCTGAACCTAATCCTGTACTCCTCAGTGGAGAATCCAAAGCCCTCAATCAGGGTACCCTTCATGAGGTCATAAGATTCTGCATCTTGTCCAGAGAGTGTGAGGAGTCTATCCCTACACTTTCCTGTGAACATTTCCCAAAGGAGAGCACCCCAGTGAGATCTGTTCACTTTTCTGGTTACACAAGCCCTCTCAAAAGCTGTGAACCATTTGGTGATGTCATCACCATCTTCATATTTAGTTACAATCCCTTTAGGGATTTTCAACATGTCAGGAGAATCTCTGACCCTATTTATGTTGCTGCCACCATTGATGGGTCCTAGGCCCATCTCTTGTCTTTCCCTCTCTATGGCTAGGATCTGTCTTTCCAAAGCCAATCTTTTGGCCATCCTGGCTAACTGGATGTCCTCTTCACTGGAGTTATCCTCAGTGATTTCAGAGTTGTTGGTCCCTCCTGTGAGGGAACCAGCATCTCTGACTATTATTTGTGGAGTCAGGGCTTGAGAAGCCCTGCTCTCCCTAAGTAGGACTGGAGGGGGGGAATTTCCCTCCAAGTCACTATCTTCATCCTCTGAGTTGCCACCCTCAGAGGGGTTGGCCTTTTCAAACTCTGCCAAAAGCTCCTGGAGCTGTATTTTGGTAGGTTTGGGGCCCATTGTTATTTTCTTTATTTTACAGAGTGACCTTAGCTCCCTCATCTTAAGATGGAGGTAAGGTGTGGTGTCGAGTTCCACCACAGTCACATCTGTGCTAGACATTTTGCTTCTAAAAGTTGGAATACTTTTTAAGAATCTACAACTGGTTCTAGAATCTAATTCAAACTTTTACAAACTTTTAAACTCTAAAAGAAATGCTAAACAGGATCTAACACAAGGCCCTAGCAGGTCTTTTAAGAATTTAGAAAACTTTTCAAATTGCAAAAATCAATTTCTAATGACAATTTTGGAATTTGTCGTGTGATCAGGTATTGGCTGAGTAGTCCAGCAAATGCAAAGTCTTGTACCCCACCGCTGATCCACCAATGTAGGAAGTTGGCTCTGTATGTGCTATTTCAAAGTAAGGAATAGCATGCACAGAGTCCAAGGGTTCCCCTTAGAGGTAAAATAGTGGTAAAAATAGATAATACTAATGCTCTATTTTGTGGTAGTGTGGTCGAGCAGTAGGCTTATCCAAGGAGTAGTGTTAAGCATTTGTTGTACATACACCAGACAATAAATGAGGTACACACACTCAGAGACAAATCCAGCCAATAGGTTTTTATATAGAAAAATATCTTTTCTTAGTTTATTTTAAGAACCACAGGTTCAAATTCTACATGTAATAGCTCATTCGAAAGGTATTGCAGGTAAGTACTTTAGGAACTTCAAATCATCAAAATTGCATGTATACTTTTCAAGTTATTCACAAATAGCTGTTTTAAAAGTGGACACTTAGTGCAATTTTCACAGTTCCTAGGGGAGGTAAGTATTTGTTAGTTTTACCAGGTAAGTAAGACACTTACAGGGTTCAGTTCTTGGTCCAAGGTAGCCCACCGTTGGGGGTTCAGAGCAACCCCAAAGTCACCACACCAGCAGCTCAGGGCCGGTCAGGTGCAGAGTTCAAAGTGGTGCCCAAAACACATAGGCTAGAATGGAGAGAAGGGGGTGCCCCGGTTCCGGTCTGCTTGCAGGTAAGTACCCGCGTCTTCGGAGGGCAGACCAGGGGGGTTTTGTAGGGCACCGGGGGGGACACAAGTCCACACAGAAATTTCACCCTCAGCGGCGCGGGGGCGGCCGGGTGCAGTGTAGAAACAAGCGTCGGGTTCGCAATGTTAGTCTATGAGAGATCTCGGGATCTCTTCAGCGCTGCAGGCAGGCAAGGGGGGGGTTCCTCGGGGAAACCTCCACTTGGGCAAGGGAGAGGGACTCCTGGGGGTCACTTCTCCAGTGAAAGTCCGGTCCTTCAGGTCCTGGGGGCTGCGGGTGCAGGGTCTCTCCCAGGCGTCGGGACTTTAGGTTCAAAGAGTCGCGGTCAGGGGAAGCCTCGGGATTCCCTCTGCAGGCGGCGCTGTGGGGGCTCAGGGGGGACAGGTTTTGGTACTCACAGTATCAGAGTAGTCCTGGGGTCCCTCCTGAGGTGTTGGATCGCCACCAGCCGAGTCGGGGTCGCCGGGTGCAGTGTTGCAAGTCTCACGCTTCTTGCGGGGAGCTTGCAGGGATCTTTAAAGTTGCTGGAAACAAAGTTGCAGCTTTTCTTGGAGCAGGTCCGCTGTCCTCGGGAGTTTCTTGTCTTTTCGAAGCAGGGGCAGTCCTCAGAGGATGTCGAGGTTGCTGGTCCCTTCGGAAGGCGTCGCTGGAGCAGGATCTTTGGAAGGCAGGAGACAGGCCGGTGAGTTTCTGGAGCCAAGGCAGTTGTCGTCTTCTGGTCTTCCGCTGCAGGGGTTTTCAGCTGGGCAGTCCTTCTTCTTGTAGTTGCAGGAATCTAATTTTCTAGGGTTCAGGGTAGCCCTTAAATACTAAATTTAAGGGCGTGTTTAGGTCTGGGGGGTTAGTAGCCAATGGCTACTAGCCCTGAGGGTGGGTACACCCTCTTTGTGCCTCCTCCCAAGGGGAGGGGGTCACAATCCTAACCCTATTGGGGGAATCCTCCATCTGCAAGATGGAGGATTTCTAAAAGTTAGAGTCACTTCAGCTCAGGACACCTTAGGGGCTGTCCTGACTGGCCAGTGACTCCTCCTTGTTTTTCTCATTATTTTCTCCGGCCTTGCCGCCAAAAGTGGGGCCTGGCCGGAGGGGGCGGGCAACTCCACTAGCTGGAGTGTCCTGCTGGGTTGGCACAAAGGAGGTGAGCCTTTGAGGCTCACCGCCAGGTGTGACAATTCCTGCCTGGGAGAGGTGTTAGCATCTCCACCCAGTGCAGGCTTTGTTACTGGCCTCAGAGTGACAAAGGCACTCTCCCCATGGGGCCAGCAACATGTCTCGGTTTGTGGCAGGCTGCTAAAACTAGTCAGCCTACACAGATAGTCGGTTAAGTTTCAGGGGGCGCCTCTAAGGTGCCCTCTGTGGTGTATTTTACAATAAAATGTACACTGGCATCAGTGTGCATTTATTGTGCTGAGAAGTTTGATACCAAACTTCCCAGTTTTCAGTGTAGCCATTATGGTGCTGTGGAGTTCGTGTTTGACAGACTCCCAGACCATATACTCTTATGGCTACCCTGCACTTACAATGTCCAAGGTTTTATTTAGACACTGTAGGGGTACCATGCTCATGCACTGGTACCCTCACCTATGGTATAGTGCACCCTGCCTTAGGGCTGTAAGGCCTGCTAGAGGGGTGTCTTACCTATACTGTATAGGCAGTGAGAGGCTGGCATGGCACCCTGAGGGGAGTGCCATGTCGACTTACTCGTTTTGTCCTCACTAGCACACACAAGCTGGCAAGCAGTGTGTCTGTGCTGAGTGAGAGGTCTCCAGGGTGGCATAAGACATGCTGCAGCCCTTAGAGACCTTCCTTGGCATCAGGGCCCTTGGTACTAGAAGTACCAGTTACAAGGGACTTATCTGGATGCCAGGGTCTGCCAATTGTGGATACAAAAGTACAGGTTAGGGAAAGAACACTGGTGCTGGGGCCTGGTTAGCAGGCCTCAGCACACTTTCAATTGTAAACATAGCATCAGCAAAGGCAAAAAGTCAGGGGGCAACCATGCCAAGGAGGCATTTCCTTACACACTCCCTGCAGGGCTAGTATGTTCCCCAGTTTCTTCCTGCCCCTCCTCAGTGAAGCCTAGGTCTACCCTTTCTAAAACTGTGGGATCAGTCTCTTCCTCTTGTCCCTCCTGGCTATCAGCCTGGAGGAGGAACCCTCAGGAGAGATTTGTTTAGGATTTCTCCCAGTCGTCAGCTTCCTAGAGGCACACATCTCCCTCATCTCTTGAAAAGTAAAGCACTCATACTGAGAGCCTGGGACCCGAGCTGTGTTTTCTACTGAAGACATTGTATTGCGAGTGTACCAACCTCTGAGTAACTAGACTTTCTAAAGAGTTTAGAGAAAGGGCTATGCCAGACCCCCAACTTACCTAAACTAGAAGTCTAATGCTCCCAACTACTAAGTGAACTGTACCCTCTAGACTAGTGGTGGACTTTCCTCTGGAAAGTTACCAGTGACAGAGTGGTAAGGCAATTGCAAGTGTCTTATCCCACTGCTGCCAACAATGTAGGAAGCTGTTCTGGTGTGTGATGAGCACCTATGGTGTTTTCACTTTATACCAGCCCCAGGCAACCCCCTATTAGTCAGGGAAACAGTGACTTGGAAGCCAGGGCTCTCCAATGGTAGCTGTGGTGAGCAACCAAGACGTATCTGGCAACATTGTTTCTTTGTCTTCTTCCAATAATTGCAACATTTCCACAGATGTGCATCCTCTGGGGTCAGCAAGACTTCAGCTGCACCAAAGAAGCAAGAAGGAATCTCCCTTGAAGTGAAGGAGTCACTCCTTTGCATCTAAAAGCACCTAAGGCAACAACGTCAGGATGCTGGGATCTGCTATCCACAGGAAATGTGTAGATCCTCCAACACAGATGGTGGTCTCGAGTGGTCTACTTGGTCCTCTCTGCCTTCTATTGAGTTGTTGGGAAATCTTCACTGGATGCAGTCGATGTCGGGGTGGGGGTCCTCTGTATTTCGGCTGCTGGTGTCGTGTTGGTCAGGAGGTGTCAACTCAGGGTGGACTCAAGGTCATGATCACCTGGGGACTTTCTCTGGACCGGTGGGCCACCTGGACACGGGCTGTGGGCTTTGGGTGTAGAGTGAGCAGGAATCGTGGACTTGGGGCGGTTCTGGAGTTCTTCTTGGAGGTTTGTTTGTGGACAGGACCACTGTCCTCAGGAGATACTGATCCTTGGGTAGGCAGGCAGTCCTCTGGGTGTTTGTAGAGGTTGCGAGTCATCTTGTAGCATGTTGAAGCTGCATTCAGGCCAGTAGGGCTGGGGCCAAGTCAGTTGTCGTCTGGAGTCTTCACTGCTGGTGCAGCTCTTCAGCCCTTCTTCCAGGTCGCCAGGAATCTGAAGCGCAAGGTTCAGGGGTGCCACTAAATACTAGATTTAGGGGCATTTCAGGGGTCAGAGGGCAGTAGCCAAAGGCTACTGTCCCTGAGGGCGGCTACACCATCTTTCTGTGCCCACTCCCTTTTGGGAGGGGGGCACATCCCTAACACTACTGGCTAATATTCTCCAAAGCAAGATGGAGGATTCTGCCAGGAGGGGTTCACCACAGCTCTGGGCACTCTGGGGGTGGTCCTAACTGGGGTGACCACACCTCCTGGTGTTTACCAATTTTCCCACCGGACCGGTTGCCAAAAGCAGGGCTTGGTCTGGGGCACAGGCATCTTCCACTAGCTGGAGCACCTTGGGGCAGTGTAACACGAGGCAGGAGCCTTTGAGGCTCATCACAAAGTGTTGCAGTTCCTGCAGGGGGGGGGGGGATGTGTGAAGCACCACCACCCATAGCAGGCTTTGTTCCTGACCCAGGGGAGCACAAAGGGTTATCACCACATGGTGTCAAAAACTTCTCTTAGTAGCAGGCTGGCACACAACGGTCAACCTTACACTACAGGGTTGGGCGAAATACAGGGGGCACCTCTAAGATGCCCTCTTTGTGCATTTAAATCAAACACTGATATCAGTGTGGGTTTACTGAGCTGAGTTGTTTGATACCAAACTTCCCAGTCTTCAGTGAAGCCATCATGGACCTGGAGAGTACTCAATATGGCTACACTCAATATGGCTTCAATGTACTTACAATGTCTAAGAATGGACTTAGACACTGAAGGAGCATATTGTTCATGCAGCTATGCCCTCACCTGTGGTATAGTGCACCCTGAGGGGTGACTTACCTATGCCACAGGCAGTGGTTTGTGGGCATGGCACCGAGAGAGAGGTGCCATGCCGACTTTACCTTTTTCTCCCTAACACATACAATCTGCCATGGCAGTGTGCATGTGCTTGGTGAGGGGTCCCTTAGGGTGGCACAATACATGCTGCAGTCCTTAGAGACCCTACCTGGCCAAAGGACCCTTGGTACCACTAGTAGCTTTTACAAGGGATTTAGCTGTATGCCAGGGGTGGGTCAATTATGGAATAGGAAAATGCCTCTTCAGACATGGTCACCTCCTCCGCCCCCCTCAAACCCCAACCCCACACACACACACACACACACACACACACACACACACACACACACTTTTTGCCTGGTTTCTGGTGTAATTACGACTGAAAGAACACTGGGTTCCTGCCAACCAGTTCCTCAGTGCCAGATCGCTCTCCCCCAAAATTTCAAAGTCATTTTTACCAATAGGCAAAACCTTATATAAGTCCCTAATAAATGGTAACCCTGGTACCTAGGGCACTATGGAGGGTCCCTAAGGACTGCAGCACAAATTATGCCACCCTAAAGAAGCCCTCATCAAGCATATGACAGCCTACCATTGTAGACTGCGTGTCTTGGTGCAGACAAAAGTGAAAACACAACATGGCACACAGGCTGTGTGCCATTTCCCCTAAATACTGCATGCAATATATCTAAATCACTCCTCTAGCAGACCTTACAGCCCTAAGGCAGGGTGCATTATATTACATGTGAGGGCATATCCGCACAAGCAGATATGCCCCTGCTATGTATGTCGATTCTCAGACCTAGTAAGTGACCAGGGAAGCCAATTTACATGCATGTGCTGGATACTGGTCACTATGAGTTTCCCAGCCACATGACAGCTTCTCTGAATACAGGGGTGTTTGGTATTAAACATCTCAGATTAATAAACCCTCACTAATGAAATTGAGGGATTTATCAATAACAGCACCCAGAAGGCATCTTAGAGGTGCCCCCTGAAAATCTACCAGCTACTAGTGTGCTGACTGTCTGGTCCTCACCAGTTCAGCCACCATAGATGCATTTCTGGACCCCTAAGGTGAGAACCGGCGCTATTGAGGGGCAGAGACAAAAGCCTGCACTCAGAGGGAGTATTAGCAGCTCACTTAGGCAGGATGGACATTCCAGGGCGGGGAGCTTCAAAGGTCTAGCCGCCTTCGTAATGTGACACAGGTCTCTCCAGATGGCGGATGTAGGAAGTTGGCTCTGTATGTGCTATTTCAAAGTAGGGAATAGCATGCACAGAGTCCAAGGGTTCCCCTTAGAGGTAAAATAGTGGTAAAAATAGATAATACTAATGCTCTATTTTGTGGTAGTGTGGTCGAGCAGTAGGCTTATCCAAGGAGTAGTGTTAAGCATTTGTTGTACATACACATAGACAATAAATGAGGTACACACACTCAGAGACAAATCCAGCCAATAGGGTTTTATATAGAAAAATATCTTTTCTTAGTTTATTTTAAGAACCACAGGTTCAAATTCTACATGTAATAGCTCATTTGAAAGGTATTGCAGGTAAGTACTTTAGGAACTTCAAATCATCAAAATTGCATGTATACTTTTCAAGTTATTGACAAATAGCTGTTTTAAAAGTGGACACTTAGTGCAATTTTCACAGTTCCTAGGGGAGGTAAGTTTTGATTAGTTTTACCAGGTAAGTAAGACACTTACAGGGTTCAGTTCTTGGTCCAAGGTAGCCCACCGTTGGGGGTTCAGAGCAACCCCAAAGTCACCACACCAGCAGCTCAGGGCCGGTCAGGTGCAGAGTTCAAAGTGGTGCCCAAAACACATAGGCTAGAATGGAGAGAAGGGGGTGCCCCGGTTCCGGTCTGCTTGCAGGTAAGTACCCGCGTCTTCGGAGGGCAGACCAGGGGGGTTTTGTAGGGCACCGGGGGGGACACAAGCCCACACAGAAATTTCACCCTCAGCAGCGCGGGGGCGGCCGGGTGCAGTGTAGAAACAAGCGTCGGGTTTGTAATGGAAGTCAATGGGAGATCTAGGGATCTCTTCAGCGCTGCAGGCAGGCAAGGGGGGGGTTCCTCGGGGAAACCTCCACTTGGTCAAGGGAGAGGGACTCCTGGGGGTCACTCCTCCAGTGAAAGTCCGGTCCTTCAGGTCCTGGGGGCTGCGGGTGCAGGGTCTCTCCCAGGTGTCGGGACTTTGGATTCAAGGAGTCGCGGTCAGGGGAAGCCTCGGGATTCCCTCTGCAGGCGGCGCTGTGGGGGCTCAGGGGGGACAGGTTTTGGTACTCACAGTATCAGAGTAGTCCTGGGGTCCCTCCTGAGGCGTCGGATCTCCACCAGCCGAGTCGGGGTCGCCGGGTGCAGTGTTGCAAGTCTCACGCTTCTTGCGGGGAGCTTGCAGGGTTCTTTAAAGCTGCTGGAAACAAAGTTGCAGCTTTTCTTGGAGCAGGTCCGCTGTCCTCGGGAGTTTCTTGTCTTTTCGAAGCCGGGGCAGTCCTCAGAGGATGTCGAGGTCGCTGGTCCCTTTGGAAGGCGTCGCTGGAGCAGGATCTTTGGAAGGCAGGAGACAGGCCGGTGAGTTTCTGGAGCCAAGGCAGTTGTCGTCTTCTGGTCTTCCTCTGCAGGGGTTTTTCAGCTAGGCAGTCCTTCTTCTTGTAGTTGCAGGAATCTAATTTTCTAGGGTTCAGGGTAGCCCTTAAATACTAAATTTAAGGGCGTGTTTAGGTCTGGGGGGTTAGTAGCCAATGGCTACTAGCCCTGAGGGTGGGTACACCCTCTTTGTGCCTCCTCCCAAGGGGAGGGGGTCACAATCCTAACCCTATTGGGGGAATCCTCCATCTGCAAGATGGAGGATTTCTAAAAGTTGGAGTCACCTCAGCTCAGGACACCTTAGGGGCTGTCCTGACTGGCCAGTGACTCCTCCTTGCTATTCTCATTATTTTCTCCGGCCTTGCCGCCAAAAGTGGGGCCTGGCCGGAGGGGGCGGGCAACTCCACTAGCTGGAGTGTCCTGCTGGGTTGGCACAAAGGAGGTGAGCCTTTGAGGCTCACCGCCAGGTGTGACAATTCCTGCCTGGGAGAGGTGTTAGCATCTCCACCCAGTGCAGGCTTTGTTACTGGCCTCAGAGTGACAAAGGCACTCTCCCCATGGGGCCAGCAACATGTCTCGGTTTGTGGCAGGCTGCTAGAACTAGTCAGCCTACACAGATAGTCGGTTAAGTTTCAGGGGGCACCTCTAAGGTGCCCTCTGTGGTGTATTTTACAATAAAATGTACACTGGCATCAGTGTGCATTTATTGTGCTGAGAAGTTTGATACCAAACTTCCCAGTTTTCAGTGTAGCCATTATGGTGCTGTGGAGTTCGTGTTTGACAGACTCCCAGACCATATACTCTTATGGCTACCCTGCACTTACAATGTCTAAGGTTTTGTTTAGACACTGTAGGGGTACCATGCTCATGCACTGGTACCCTCACCTATGGTATAGTGCACCCTGCCTTAGGGCTGTAAGGCCTGCTAGAGGGGTGTCTTACCTATACTGCATAGGCAGTGAGAGGCTGGCATGGCACCCTGAGGGGAGTGCCATGTCGACTTACTCGTTTTGTCCTCACTAGCACACACAAGCTGGTAAGCAGTGTGTCTGTGCTGAGTGAGAGGTCTCCAGGGTGGCATAAGACATGCTGCAGCCCTTAGAGACCTTCCTTGGCATCAGGGCCCTTGGTACTAGAGGTACCAGTTACAAGGGACTTATCTGGATGCCAGGGTCTGCCAATTGTGGATACAAAAGTACAGGTTAGGGAAAGAACACTGGTGCTGGGGCCTGGTTAGCAGGCCTCAGCACACTTTCAATTGTAAACATAGCATCAGCAAAGGCAAAAAGTCAGGGGGCAACCATGCCAAGGAGGCATTTCCTTACAGCGGAGAGGACCGACCCCCGTCTTGACCCTAACTTCAGCATCAGCACAGGTGGCAAAATTAGGCAGATTAAGAAGTGTGCCCACTTTATACCAGCACCACCCCTAAGGTGGACGAGCTAAAGTGGACACCACTTTTCAAATTCCTCCATCTTGTCTGGAATGAAAGTTGTCATCAAAAGGGTGTAGTCACCCTAAAGGTGGGCAGCCCACTGGCTACCACCTGGCACTCCTTCTAATGCCCCTAAATTGAGTATTTAGATGGCACCTCTGAACCCTAGAACTGAGATACTGACGATCTAAGGAGCAAAGGATAAAGAAGAGTTGCACCTGCGGAAGAGGAAAAGCAGCAGCAGCTGACATTGCTGACCTGCCTGCTGACCTCGATGGACTCTGCCCAAAAAGATGACTCGTCCTGCAGTTGAGCTTACCGAAACCCCAGAGGAATGCCTGCCTTTCATAGTGACTCAAGACGTCCATGAGCAGATCTGCTCTGCAACAAGGTCTCAAGAAAGGACTCCAGAACCTCCAGAATAGCAAAGACCCGACACCCGAAGTGACCACTGCAGTGGACATCCACAACCAGAATTGAAGTCAACCAATAGTGCCAGCAAGGTTCCTCAGCTGTCCAGAGTCCAAGTCCTGTGCTTTCTCACCCATCCTGGACTCCCCCAAGTTACCTACAGCCTCTGCACACAGGAGTTCCTTGTGGTGAGAGAGAACCCTTTGCCCCAGGGCCCAATCTAAGGTGGGTCACTGGTGTCAACAACGTCCCGTCTCCTCTATGCTCTAGGTCCACCCTGCGCACCCCGCCCCCACCTCCCATCCCCCAACCACCTGGATGGACTACCCAACGACGCCTGCAGCCTTAACATGCAGGACCCCGACCACAAGTGTTTCTGGACGGAGAAACCCAACGCCTAAGGACATCCGTGCATCCGTCGCCCCGGGGCCCTGGAGAAAAGGACCAAAGTGCAATTACATCCCCAAGCACCCATGTCAACAACCTACCTGTTTGTTGTCCCCGACTGGCTTCCTAGCCAGAGCCTGCAGCCTATCACGTTGACCAACTCCCATTGAAAACCACTGGGTAACCGAAGCCTTACTGCACCCGGCCACCCCAGTGCCATTCGGAGTGACCTGCTGATGTGGTTCTGATCAGTGCCCAGTACTTACCTTTACTCTCTGAGATTAGCCTTGTAAGTTGTGAACCATGTGTTTGCTGAACATTGTTTTCCTCCATAGGTTAATAATGAAGAACTCTGAGAATTGCATTAAGTGGTAATTTTTTTATCTGAAAAGTATTTACGCTTGAAAAAGTACTTACCCAATTACAAAGCTCTGGGGCTTGAAACATATGCATAAAGAATAGTTTTTTCCTCCTATTATGGCCTCAGATTTATTCTTTGAGTTTGTGACTCATTTATTGCCTCTGTAAGTATAGCAAATGCTTAACTCTACCCTGATAATTAACTGCTCGCCCACACTACCACAAAATAGAGCACTAGTCCTATCTAATTTTGCCCCTGCAACCCAATTGGGGATCCACTGAAGACTGTGTGTAAGGAAATGCCTCCTTGGCATGGTTGCCCCCTGACTTTTTGCCTTTGCTGATGCTATGTTTACAATTGAAAGTGTGCTGAGGCCTGCTAACCAGGCCCCAGCACCAGTGTTCTTTCCCTAACCTGTACGTTTGTATCCACAATTGGCAGACCCTGGCATCCAGATAAGTCCCTTGTAACTGGTACTTCTAGTACCAAGGGCCCTGATGCCAAGGAAGGTCTCTAAGGGCTGCAGCATGTCTTATGCCACCCTGGAGACCTCTCACTCAGCACAGACACACTGCTTGCCAGCTTGTGTGTGCTAGTGAGAACAAAACGAGTAAGTCGACATGGCACTCCCCTCAGGGTGCCATGCCAGCCTCTCACTGCCTATGCAAGTATAGGTCAGTCACCCCTCTAGCAGGCCTTACAGCCCTAAGGCAGGGTGCACTATACCATAGGTGAGGGTACCAGTGCATGAGCATGGTACCCCTACAGTGTCTAAACAAAACCTTAGACATTGTAAGTGCAGGGTAGCCATAAGAGTATATGGTCTGGGAGTTTGTCAAACACGAACTCCACAGCACCATAATGGCTACACTGAAAACTGGGAAGTTTGGTATCAAACTTCTCAGCACAATAAATGCACACTGATGCCAGTGTACATTTTATTGCAAAATACACCCCAGAGGGCACCTTAGAGGTGCCCCCTGAAACTTAACCGACTGTCTGTGTAGGCTGACTAGTTCCAGCAGCCTGCCACACTAGAGACATGTTGCTGGCCCCATGGGGAGAGTGCCTTTGTCACTCTGAGGCCAGTAACAAAGCCTGCACTGGGTGGAGATGCTAACACCTCCCCCAGGCAAGAGCTGTAACACCTGGCGGTGAGCCTCAAAGGCTCACCCCTTTGTCACAGCCCAGCAGGGCACTCCAGCTTAGTGGAGTTGCCCGCCCCCTCCGGCCACGGCCCCCACTTTTGGCGGCAAGGCTGGAGGGAACAAAGAAAGCAACAAGGAGGAGTCACTGGCCAGTCAGGACAGCCCCTAAGGTGTCCTGAGCTGAGGTGACTGACTTTTAGAAATCCTCCATCTTGCAGATGGAGGATTCCCCCAATAGGGTTAGGATTGTGACCCCCCTCCCCTTGGGAGGAGGCACAAAGAGGGTGTACCCACCCTCAGGGCTAGTAGCCATTGGCTACTAACCCCCCAGACCTAAACACGCCCTTAAATTTAGTATTTAAGGGCTACCCTGAACCCTAGAAAATTAGATTCCTGCAACAACAAGAAGAAGGACTGCCTAGCTGAAAACCCCTGCAGAGGAAGACCAGAAGACAACAACTGCCTTGGCTCCAGAAACTCACCGGCCTGTCTCCTGCCTTCCAAAGAACTCTGCTCCAGCGATGCCTTCCAAAGGGACCAGCGACCTCTGCATCCTCTGAGGACTGCCCTGCTTCGACGACGACAAGAAACTCCCGAGGACAGCGGACCTGCTCCAAAAAGACTGCAACTTTGTTTCAAGAAGCAGCTTTAAAGAACCCTGCAACTCCCCGCAAGAAGCGTGAGACTTGCAACACTGCACCCGGCGACCCCGACTCGGCTGGTGGAGAACCAACACCTCAGGGAGGACCCCCGGACTACTCTACGACTGAGTACCAAAACCTGTCCCCCCTGAGCCCCCACAGCGCCGCCTGCAGAGGGAATCCCGAGGCTTCCCCTGACCGCGACTCTCTGAAACCTAAGTCCCGACGCCTGGAAAAGACCCTGCACCCGCAGCCCCCAGGACCTGAAGGACCAGACTTTCACTGCAGAAGTGACCCCCAGGAGTCCCTCTCCCTTGCCCAAGTGGAGGTTTCCCCGAGGAAGCCCCCCCTTGCCTGCCTGCAGCGCTGAAGAGATCCCTTGATCTCTCATTGACTTCCATTGCGAACCCGACGCTTGTTCTAACACTGCACCCGGCCGCCCCCGCGCCTCTGAGGGTGAAATTTCTGTGTGGGCTTGTGTCCCCCCCGGTGCCCTACAAAACCCCCCTGGTCTGCCCTCCGAAGACGCGGGTACTTACCTGCAAGCAGACCGGAACCGGGGCACCCCCTTCTCTCCATTATAGCCTATGCGTTTTGGGCACCACTTTGAACTCTGCACCTGACCGGCCCTGAGCTGCTGGTGTGGTAACTTTGGGGTTGCTCTGAACCCCCAACGGTGGGCTACCTTGGACCAAGAACTGAACCCTGTAAGTGTCTTACTTACCTGGTAAAACTAACAAAAACTTACCTCCCCAGGAACTGTGAAAATTGCACTGTGTCCACTTTTGAAATAGCTATTTGTGAATAACTTGAAAAGTATACATGCAATTGAAATTATTCAAAGTTCCTAATGTACTTACCTGCAATACCTTTCAAACAAGATATTACATGTTAAATTTGAACCTGTGGTTCTTAAAATAAACTAAGAAAATATATTTTTCTATAACAAAACCTATTGGCTGGATTTGTCTCGGAGTGTGTGTACCTCATTTATTGTCTATGTGTATGTACAACAAATGCTTAACACTACTCCTTGGATAAGCCTACTGCTCGACCACACTACCACAAAATAGAGCATTAGTATTATCTATTTTTACCACTATTTTACCTCTAAGGGGAACCCTTGGACTCTGTGCATGCTATTCCTTACTTTGAAATAGCACATACAGAGCCAACTTCCTACATTGGTGGATCAGCGGTGGGGTACAAGACTTTGCATTTGCTGGACTACTCAGCCAATACCTGATCACACGACAAATTCCAAAATTGTCATTAGAAATTGATTTTTGCAATTTGAAAAGTTTTCTAAATTCTTAAAAGACCTGCTAGGGCCTTGTGTTAGATCCTGTTTAGCATTTCTTTTAGAGTTTAAAAGTTTGTAAAAGTTTGAATTAGATTCTAGAACCAGTTTTAGATTCTTAAAAAGTATTCCAACTTTTAGAAGCAAAATGTCTAGCACAGATGTGACTGTGGTGGAACTCGACACCACACCTTACCTCCATCTACAGATGAGAGAGCTAAGGTCACTCTGTAAACTAAAGAAAATAGCAATGGGCCCCAAACCTACCAAAGTACAGCTCCAGGAGCTGTTGGCAGAGTTTGAAAAGGCCAACCCCTCTGAGGATGGCAACTCAGAGGATGAAGATAGTGACTTGGAGGGAAATCCCCCCCCCCCCAGTCCTACTTAGGGAGAGCAGGGCTTCTCAAGCCCTGACTCCACAAATAATAGTCAGAGATGCTGGTTACCTCACAGGAGGGACCAACAACTCTGAAATCACTGAGGAAAACTCCAGTGAAGAGGACATCCAGTTAGCCAGGATGGCCAAAAGATTGGCTTTGGAAAGACAGATCCTAGCCATAGAGAGGGAAAGACAAGAGATGGGCCTAGGACCCATCAATGGTGGCAGCAACATAACTAGGGTCAGAGATTCTCCTGACATGTTGAAAATCCCCAAAGGGATTGTAACTAAATATGAAGATGGTGATGACATCACCAAATGGTTCACAGCTTTTGAGAGGGCTTGTGTAACCAGAAAAGTGAACAAATCTCACTGGGGTGCTCTCCTTTGGGAAATGTTCACAGGAAAGTGTAGGGATAGACTCCTCACACTCTCTGGAAAAGATGCAGAATCTTATGACCTCATGAAGGGTACCCTGATTGAGGGCTTTGGATTCTCCACTGAGGAGTATAGGATTAGATTCAGGGGGGCTCAAAAATCCTCGAGCCAGACCTGGGTTGACTTTGTAGACTACTCAGTAAAAACACTAGATGGTTGGATTCAAGGCAGTGGTGTAAGTAATTATGATGGGCTGTACAATTTATTTGTGAAAGAACACCTGTTAAGTAATTGTTTCAATGATAAACTGCATCAGCATCTGGTAGACCTAGGACCAATTTCTCCCCAAGAATTGGGAAAGAAGGCGGACCATTGGGTCAAGACTAGGGTGTCCAAAACTTCCACAGGGGGTGACCAAAAGAAAGGGGTCACAAAACCTCCCCAGGGGAAAGGTGGTGAGACAGCCAAAAATAAAAATAGTAAAGAGTCTTCTACAGGCCCCCAAAAACCTGCACAGGAGGGTGGGCCCAGAGCCTCTTCACAAAACAATCCTGGGTACAAGGGTAAAAACTTTGATCCCAAAAAGGCCTGGTGTCGAAACTGTAGTCAGTCTGGACACCAAACTGGAGACAAGGCCTGTCCCAAGAAAAGTTCCACTCCAAACTCCAATCCAGGTAACACTGGAATGGCTAGTCTCCAAGTGGGATCAACAGTGTGCCCAGAGCAAATCAGGGTCCACACTGAAGCTACTCTAGTCTCTGAGGGTGGGGTGGATTTAGCCACACTAGCTGCCTGGCCGCCTAACATGCAAAAATACAGGCAGCAGCTCTTTATTAATGGGACAAGTGTAGAGGGCCTGAGGGATACAGGTGCCAGTGTCACCATGGTGACAGAGAAACTGGTTTCCCCTGGCCAATACCTGACTGGAAAAACTTATACAGTCACCAACGCTGACAATCAGACTAAAGCACATCCCATGGCAATGGTAACTTTAGAATGGGGAGGGGTCAATGGCCTGAAACAGGTGGTGGTCTCCTCAAACATCCCAGTAGACTGTCTGCTTGGAAATGACCTGGAGTCCTCAGCATGGGCTGAGGTAGAACTAAAAACCCATGCAGCCATGCTGGGTATCCCTGAACTGGTGTGTGTAAAAACAAGAGCACAATGCAAGGCACAGGGTGAAAAAGTAGAGCTGGAGTCTGGAAAAATGGCCCAGCCTACCAAGAGAAAAGGAAAGTCAGTTGGGAAACCAACTGAAACACAGTCAGAAAAAGAGAACCTCTCTTCTCAGGAAGAAGTTCTGCCCTCTGAGGGAACTGAGCCTTTGGAGCTTGAACCTTATCAGGTTGAGCTCTTAGGCCCAGGGGGACCCTCAAGGGAGGAGCTGTGTAAGGGACAAGAAACCTGTCCCTCTCTTGAAGGCCTTAGGCAGCAAGCTGCTGAAGAGTCCAAGGGCAAGAAAAATGGAACACATAGGGTCTATTGGGAAGATGGACTCCTGTACACTGAGGCCAGAGACCCCAAACCTGGTGCCACTAGGAGAGTGGTAGTGCCTCAGTCGTTCAGAGAGTTTATTCTGACCTTAGCCCATGATATTCCCCTTGCTGGGCATTTGGGACAAACCAAGACGTGGGAGAGGTTAGTCAACCACTTCTACTGGCCCAATATGTCCCAGAAGGTTAAGGAGTTTTGCCTCTCCTGCCCCACCTGTCAATCCAGTGGTAAGACAGGTGGGCACCCAAAGGCCCCCCTCATTCCACTTCCAGTGGTGGGGGTCCCCTTTGAAAGAGTGGGTGTGGACATAGTTGGTCCACTAGAACCTCCCACAGCCTCAGGAAATATGTACATCCTAGTAGTAGTGGATCATGCTACTAGGTATCCTGAAGCTATTCCCCTTAGGTCGACTACTGCCCCTGCAGTAGCCAAGGCCCTCATTGGTATCTTTACCAGAGTGGGTTTCCCTAAGGAGGTGGTGTCTGACAGAGGTACCAACTTCATGTCAGCATACCTAAAACACATGTGGAATGAGTGTGGAGTGACTTATAAATTCACTACACCATACCATCCACAAACTAATGGCTTAGTTGAAAGATTCAACAAGACATTGAAAGGCATGATCATGGGGCTCTGTAGGAAGTTGGCTCTGTATGTGCTATTTCAAAGTAAGGAATAGCATGCACAGAGTCCAAGGGTTCCCCTTAGAGGTAAAATAGTGGTAAAAATAGATAATACTAATGCTCTATTTTGTGGTAGTGTGGTCGAGCAATAGGCTTATCCAAGGAGTAGTGTTAAGCATTTGTTGTACATACACATAGACAATAAATGAGGTACACACACTCAGAGACAAATCCAGCCAATAGGTTTTTATATAGAAAAATATCTTTTCTTAGTTTATTTTAAGAACCACAGGTTCAAATTCTACATGCAATATCTCATTCGAAAGGTATTGCAGGTAAGTACTTTAGGAACTTCAAATCATCAAAATTGCATGTATACTTTTCAAGTTATTCACAAATAGCTGTTTTAAAAGTGGACACTTAGTGCAATTTTCACAGTTCCTAGGGGAGGTAAGTATTTGTTAGGTTAACCAGGTAAGTAAGACACTTACAGGGCTTAGTTCTTGGTCCAAGGTAGCCCACCGTTGGGGGTTCAGAGCAACCCCAAAGTCACCACACCAGCAGCTCAGGGCCGGTCAGGTGCAGAGTTCAAGGTGGTGCCCAAAACACATAGGCTAGAATGGAGAGAAGGGGGTGCCCCGGTTCCGGTCTGCTTGCAGGTAAGTACCCGCGTCTTCGGAGGGCAGACCAGGGGGGTTTTGTAGGGCACCGGGGGGGACACAAGTCCACACAGAAATTTCACCCTCAGCAGCGCGGGGGCGGCCGGGTGCAGTGTAGAAACAAGCGTCGGGTTTGTAATGGAAGTCAATGGGAGATCTAGGGATCTCTTCAGCGCTGCAGGCAGGCAAGGGGGGGGTTCCTCGGGGAAACCTCCACTTGGTCAAGGGAGAGGGACTCCTGGGGGTCACTCCTCCAGTGAAAGTCCGGTCCTCCAGGTCCTGGGGGCTGCGGGTGCAGGGTCTCTCCCAGGTGTCGGGACTTAGGATTCAAAGAGTCGCGGTCAGGGGAAGCCTCGGGATTCCCTCTGCAGGCGGCGCTGTGGGGGCTCAGGGGGGACAGGCTTTGGTACTCACAGTATCAGAGTAGTCCTGGGGTCCCTCCTGAGGTGTTGGATCTCCACCAGCCGAGTCGGGGTCGCCGAGTGCAGTGTTGCAAGTCTCACGCTTCTTGCGGGGAGCTTGCAGGGTTCTTTAAAGCTGCTGGAAACAAAGTTGCAGCTTTTCTTGGAGCAGGTCCGCTGTCCTCGGGAGTTTCTTGTCTTTTCGAAGCAGGGGCAGTCCTCAGAGGATGTCGAGGTCACAGGTCCCTTTGGAAGGCGTCGCTGGAGCAGGATCTTTGGAAGGCAGGAGACAGGCCGGTGAGTTTCTGGAGCCAAGGCAGTTGTCGTCTTCTGGTCTTCCTCTGCAGGGGTTTTTCAGCTAGGCAGTCCTTCTTCTTGTAGTTGCAGGAATCTAATTTTCTAGGGTTCAGGGTAGCCCTTAAATACTAAATTTAAGGGCGTGTTTAGGTCTGGGGGGTTAGTAGCCAATGGCTACTAGCCCTGAGGGTGGGTACACCCTCTTTGTGCCTCCTCCCAAGGGGAGGGGGTCACAATCCTAACCCTATTGGGGGAATCCTCCATCTGCAAGATGGAGGATTTCTAAAAGTTAGAGTCACTTCAGCTCAGGACACCTTAGGGGCTTTCCTGACTGGCCAGTGACTCCTCCTTGTTGCTTTCTTTGTTCCCTCCAGCCTTGCCGCCAAAAGTGGGGGCCGTGGCCGGAGGGGGCGGGCAACTCCACTAAGCTGGAGTGCCCTGCTGGGCTGTGACAAAGGGGCGAGCCTTTGAGGCTCACCGCCAGGTGTTACAGCTCCTGCCTGGGGGAGGTGTTAGCATCTCCACCCAGTGCAGGCTTTGTTACTGGCCTCAGAGTGACAAAGGCTCTCTCCCCATGGGGCCAGCAACATGTCTCTAGTGTGGCAGGCTGCTGGAACCAGTCAGCCTACACAGATAGTCGGATAGGTTTCAGGGGGCACCTCTAAGGTGCCCTCTGGGGTGTATTTTACAATAAAATGTACACTGGCATCAGTGGCCATTTATTGTGCTGAGAAGTTTGATACCAAACTTCCCAGTTTTCAGTGTAGCCATTATGGTGCTGTGGAGTTCGTGTTTGACAGACTCCCAGACCATATACTCTTATGGCTACCCTGCACTTACAATGTCTAAGGTTTTGTTTAGACACTGTAGGGGTACCATGCTCATGCACTGGTACCCTCACCTATGGTATAGTGCACCCTGCCTTAGGGCTGTAAGGCCTGCTAGAGGGGTGGCTTACCTATACTGCATAGGCAGTGAGAGGCTGGCATGGCACCCTGAGGGGAGTGCCATGTCGACTTACTCGTTTTGTCCTCACTAGCACACACAAGCTGGCAAGCAGTGTGTCTGTGCTGAGTGAGAGGTCTCCAGGGTGGCATAAGACATGCTGCAGCCCTTAGAGACCTTCCTTGGCATCAGGGCCCTTGGTACTAGAAGTACCAGTTACAAGGGACTTATCTGGATGCCAGGGTCTGCCAATTGTGGATACAAAAGTACAGGTTAGGGAAAGAACACTGGTGCTGGGGCCTGGTTAGCAGGCCTCAGCACACTTTCAATTGTAAACATAGCATCAGCAAAGGCAAAAAGTCAGGGGGCAACCATGCCAAGGAGGCATTTCCTTACACAACCCCCCCCCAAACGAAAGAGGATGAGACTAACCTTTCCCAAGAGAGTCTTCATTTTCTAAGTGGAAGAACCTGGAAAGGCCATCTGCATTGGCATGGGCAGTCCCAGGTCTGTGTTCCACTATAAAGTCCATTCCCTGTAGGGAGATGGACCACCTCAACAGTTTAGGATTTTCACCTTTCATTTGCATCAGCCATTTGAGAGGTCTGTGGTCAGTTTGAACTAGGAAGTGAGTCCCAAAGAGGTATGGTCTCAGCTTCTTCAGGGACCAGACCACAGCAAAGGCCTCCCTCTCAATGGCACTCCAACGCTGCTCCCTGGGGAGTAACCTCCTGCTAATGAAAGCAACAGGCTGGTCAAGGCCATCATCATTTGTTTGGGACAAAACTGCCCCTATCCCATGTTCAGAGGCATCAGTCTGCACAATGAACTGCTTAGAATAATCTGGAGCTTTGAGAACTGGTGCTGAGCACATTGCCTGTTTCAGGGTGTCAAAGGCCTGTTGGCAGTCCACAGTCCAGTTCACTTTCTTGGGCATTTTCTTGGAGGTGAGCTCAGTGAGGGCTGTCACAATGGATCCATATCCCTTCACAAACCTCCTGTAGTACCCAGTCAAGCCAAGGAATGCCCTGACTTGAGTCTGGGTTTTTGGAGCTACCCAGTCCAGAATGGTCTGGATCTTGGGTTGGAGTGGCTGAACTTGGCCTCCACCTACAAGGTGGCCCAAGTAAACCACAGTTCCCTGCCCTATCTGGCATTTGGATGCCTTGATAGAGAGGCCTGCAGATTGCAGAGCCTTCAAAACCTTCCTCAGGTGGACCAGGTGATCCTGCCAGGTGGAGCTAAAGACAGCAATATCATCAAGATAAGCTGTGCTAAAGGACTCCAAGCCAGCAAGGACTTGATTCACCAACCTTTGGAAGGTGGCAGGGGCATTCTTTAAACCAAAGGGCATAACAGTAAACTGATAATGCCCATCAGGTGTGGAGAATGCTGTCTTTTCTTTTGCTCCAGGTGCCATTTTTATTTGCCAGTACCCTGCTGTCAAGTCAAAGGTACTTAGAAATTTGGCAGCACCTAATTTATCAATGAGCTCATCAGCTCTTGGAATTGGATGAGCATCTGTCTTGGTGACAGAATTGAGCCCTCTGTAGTCCACACAAAACCTCATCTCTTTCTTTCCATCTGTGGTGTGAGGTTTGGGGACTAAGACCACTGGGCTAGCCCAGGGGCTGTCAGAGCGCTCAATGACTCCCAATTCCAGCATCTTGTGGACTTCCACCTTGATGCTTTCCTTAACATGGTCAGACTGTCTAAAGATTTTGTTCTTGACAGGCATGCTGTCTCCTGTGTCCACATCATGGGTACACAGGTGTGTCTGATCAGGGGTTAAGGAGAAGAGTTCAGGAAACTGTTGTAGGACTCTCCTACAATCAGCTTGCTGTTGGCCAGAGAGGGTGTCTGAGTAGATCACTCCATCTACTGTACCATCTTTTGGGTCTGATGACAGAAGATCAGGGAGAGGTTCACTCTCTGCCTCCTGATCCTCATCTGTTACCATCAACAGATTGACATCAGCCCTGTCGTGGAAGAGCTTAAGGCGGTTTACATGGATCACCCTTTTGGGGCTCCTGCTTGTGCCCAGGTCCACCAAGTAGGTGACCTGACTCTTCCTCTCTAGTACTGGGTAAGGGCCACTCCATTTGTCCTGGAGTGCCCTGGGAGCAACAGGACTTTCTGCCCTGGTTGGAACTCAACCAGTGCAGCCTTTTGGTCATACCAAAACTTCTGGAGCTGTTGGCTGGCCTCAAGGTTTTTGGTTGCCTTTTCCATGTACTCTGCCATTCTAGAGCGAAGGCCAAGTACATAGTCCACTATGTCCTGTTTAGGCTCATGGAGAGGTCTCTCCCAGCCTTCTTTAACAAGGGCAAGTGGTCCCCTTACAGGATGACCAAACAGAAGTTCAAAGGGTGAGAACCCTACTCCCTTCTGTGGTACCTCCCTGTAAGCGAAAAGCAGACATGGCAGGAGGACATCCCATCTCCTTTTGAGTTTTTCTGGGAGCCCCATGATCATGCCTTTTAATGTCTTGTTGAATCTCTCAACTAAGCCATTAGTTTGTGGATGGTAAGGTGTAGTGAATTTATAAGTCACTCCACACTCATTCCACATGTGCTTTAGGTATGCTGACATGAAGTTGGTACCTCTGTCAGACACCACCTCCTTAGGGAAACCCACCCTGGTAAAGATACCAATGAGGGCCTTGGCTACTGCAGGGGCAGTAGTCGACCTAAGGGGAATAGCTTCAGGATACCTGGTAGCATGATCCACTACTACCAGGATATACATATTTCCTGAAGCTGTGGGAGGTTCCAGTGGACCAACTATGTCCACACCCACTCTTTCAAAGGGCACCCCCACCACTGGAAGTGGAATGAGGGGGGCCTTTGGGTGCCCACCTGTCTTACCACTGGCTTGACAGGTGGGGCAGGAGAGGCAAAACTCCTTAACCAGGTTGGACATATTGGGCCAGTAGAAGTGGTTGACTAACCTCTCCCACGTCTTGGTTTGTCCCAAATGTCCAGCAAGGGGAATGTCATGGGCCAATGTTAGGATGAACTCTCTGAACAGCTGAGGCACTACCACTCTCCTAGTGGCACCAGGTTTGGGGTCTCTGGCCTCAGTGTACAGGAGCCCATCTTCCCAATAGACCCTATGTGTTCCATTTTTCTTGCCTTTGGACTCTTCAGCAGCTTGCTGCCTAAGGCCTTCAAGAGAGGGACAGGTTTCTTGTCCCTTACACAGCTCTTCCCTTGAGGGTCCCCCTGGGCCTAAGAGCTCAACCTGATAAGGTTCAAGTTCCAAAGGCTCAGTTCCCTCAGAGGGCAGAACTTCTTCCTGAGAAGAGAGGTTCCCTTTCTTTTGCTGTGTTGCAGTTGGTTTCCCAACTGACTTTCCTGTTCTCTTGGTAGGCTGGGCCATTTTTCCAGACTCCAGCTCTACTTTTTCACCCTGTGCCTTGCATTGTGCTCTTGTTTTCACACACACCAGTTCAGGGATACCCAGCATGGCTGCATGGGTTTTTAGCTCTACCTCAGCCCATGCTGAGGACTCCAGGTCATTTCCAAGCAGACAGTCCACTGGGATATTTGAGGAGACCACCACCTGTTTCAGGCCATTGACCCCTCCCCATTCTAAAGTAACCATTGCCATGGGATGTACTTTTCTCTGATTGTCAGCGTTGGTGACTGTGTAAGTTTTTCCAGTCAGGTATTGGCCAGGGGAAACCAGTTTCTCTGTCACCATGGTGACACTGGCACCTGTATCCCTCAGGCCCTCTATTCTAGTCCCATTAATTAAGAGTTGCTGTCTGTATTTTTGCATGTTAGGCGGCCAGACAGCTAGTGTGGCTAAATCCACCCCACCCTCAGAAACTAGAGTAGCTTCAGTGTGGACCCTGATTTGCTCTGGGCACACTGTTGATCCCACTTGGAGACTAGCCATACCAGTGTTACCTGGATGGGAGTTTGGAGTGGAACCTTTCTTGGGACAGGCCTTGTCTCCAGTTTGGTGTCCATGCTGTTTACAGCTATGACACCAGGCCTTTTTGGGATCAAAGTTTTTACCCTTGTACCCATTGTTTTGTGAAGAGGCTCTGGGCCCACCCTCCTGTGCAGGTTTTTGGGGGCCTGTAGAAGACTCTTTACTATTTTTAGTTTTGGTTGTCTCATCACCCTTCTGCTGGGGAGTCTTTGTGACCCCTTTCTTTTGGTCACCCCCTGTTGAAGTCTTGGACACCCTTGTCTTGACCCAATGGTCCGCCTTCTTTCCCAATTCTTGGGGAGAAATTGGTCCTAGGTCTACCAGATGCTGATGCAGTTTATCATTGAAACAATTACTTAACAGGTGTTCTTTCACAAATAAATTGTACAGCCCATCATAATTACTTACACCACTGCCTTGAATCCAACCATCTAGTGTTTTCACTGAGTAGTCAACAAAGTCAACCCAGGTCTGGCTCGAGGATTTTTGAGCCCCCCTGAACCTAATCCTGTACTCCTCAGTGGAGAATCCAAAGCCCTCAATCAGGGTACCCTTCATGAGGTCATAAGATTCTGCATCTTGTCCAGAGAGTGTGAGGAGTCTATCCCTACACTTTCCTGTGAACATTTCCCAAAGGAGAGCACCCCAGTGAGATCTGTTCACTTTTCTGGTTACACAAGCCCTCTCAAAAGCTGTGAACCATTTGGTGATGTCATCACCATCTTCATATTTAGTTACAATCCCTTTGGGGATTTTCAACATGTCAGGAGAATCTCTGACCCTATTTATGTTGCTGCCACCATTGATGGGTCCTAGGCCCATCTCTTGTCTTTCCCTCTCTATGGCTAGGATCTGTCTTTCCAAAGCCAATCTTTTGGCCATCCTGGCTAACTGGATGTCCTCTTCACTGGAGTTATCCTCAGTGATTTCAGAGTTGTTGGTCCCTCCTGTGAGGGAACCAGCATCTCTGACTATTATTTGTGGAGTCAGGGCTTGAGAAGCCCTGCTCTCCCTAAGTAGGACTGGAGGGGGGGAATTTCCCTCCAAGTCACTATCTTCATCCTCTGAGTTGCCATCCTCAGAGGGGTTGGCCTTTTCAAACTCTGCCAAAAGCTCCTGGAGCTGTACTTTGGTAGGTTTAGAGCCCATTGCTATTTTCTTTAGTTTACAGAGTGACCTTAGCTCTCTCATCTGTAGATGGAGGTAAGGTGTGGTGTCGAGTTGCACCACATTCACATCTGTGCTAGACATTATGCTTCTAAAAGTTGGAATACTTTTTAAGAAACTAAAACTGGTTCTAGAATCTAATTCAAACTTTTACAAACTTTTAAACTCTAAAAGAAATGCTAAACAGGATCTAACACAAGGCCCTAGCAGGTCTTTTAAGAATTTAGAAAACTTTTCAAATTGCAAAAATCAATTTCTAATGACAATTTTGGAATTTGTCGTGTGATCAGGTATTGGCTGAGTAGTCCAGCAAATGCAAAGTCTTGTACCCCACCGCTGATCCACCAATGTAGGAAGTTGGCTCTGTATGTGCTATTTCAAAGTAAGGAATAGCATGCACAGAGTCCAAGGGTTCCCCTTAGAGGTAAAATAGTGGTAAAAATAGATAATACTAATGCTCTATTTTGTGGTAGTGTGGTCGAGCAATAGGCTTATCCAAGGAGTAGTGTTAAGCATTTGTTGTACATACACATAGACAATAAATGAGGTACACACACTCAGAGACAAATCCAGCCAATAGGTTTTTATATAGAAAAATATATTTTCTTAGTTTATTTTAAGAACCACAGGTTCAAATTCTACATGCAATATCTCATTCGAAAGGTATTGCAGGTAAGTACTTTAGGAACTTCAAATCATCAAAATTGCATGTATACTTTTCAAGTTATTCACAAATAGCTGTTTTAAAAGTGGACACTTAGTGCAATTTTCACAGTTCCTAGGGGAGGTAAGTATTTGTTAGGTTAACCAGGTAAGTAAGACACTTACAGGGCTTAGTTCTTGGTCCAAGGTAGCCCACCGTTGGGGGTTCAGAGCAACCCCAAAGTCACCACACCAGCAGCTCAGGGCCGGTCAGGTGCAGAGTTCAAGGTGGTGCCCAAAACACATAGGCTAGAATGGAGAGAAGGGGGTGCCCCGGTTCCGGTCTGCTTGCAGGTAAGTACCCGCGTCTTCGGAGGGCAGACCAGGGGGGTTTTGTAGGGCACCGGGGGGGACACAAGTCCACACAGAAATTTCACCCTCAGCAGCGCGGGGGCGGCCGGGTGCAGTGTAGAAACAAGCGTCGGGTTTGTAATGGAAGTCAATGGGAGATCTAGGGATCTCTTCAGCGCTGCAGGCAGGCAAGGGGGGGGTTCCTCGGGGAAACCTCCACTTGGTCAAGGGAGAGGGACTCCTGGGGGTCACTCCTCCAGTGAAAGTCCGGTCCTCCAGGTCCTGGGGGCTGCGGGTGCAGGGTCTCTCCCAGGTGTCGGGACTTAGGATTCAAAGAGTCGCGGTCAGGGGAAGCCTCGGGATTCCCTCTGCAGGCGGCGCTGTGGGGGCTCAGGGGGGACAGGCTTTGGTACTCACAGTATCAGAGTAGTCCTGGGGTCCCTCCTGAGGTGTTGGATCTCCACCAGCCGAGTCGGGGTCGCCGAGTGCAGTGTTGCAAGTCTCACGCTTCTTGCGGGGAGCTTGCAGGGTTCTTTAAAGCTGCTGGAAACAAAGTTGCAGCTTTTCTTGGAGCAGGTCCGCTGTCCTCGGGAGTTTCTTGTCTTTTCGAAGCAGGGGCAGTCCTCAGAGGATGTCGAGGTCGCTGGTCCCTTTGGAAGGCGTCGCTGGAGCAGGATCTTTGGAAGGCAGGAGACAGGCCGGTGAGTTTCTGGAGCCAAGGCAGTTGTCGTCTTCTGGTCTTCCTCTGCAGGGGTTTTTCAGCTAGGCAGTCCTTCTTCTTGTAGTTGCAGGAATCTAATTTTCTAGGGTTCAGGGTAGCCCTTAAATACTAAATTTAAGGGCGTGTTTAGGTCTGGGGGGTTAGTAGCCAATGGCTACTAGCCCTGAGGGTGGGTACACCCTCTTTGTGCCTCCTCCCAAGGGGAGGGGGTCACAATCCTAACCCTATTGGGGGAATCCTCCATCTGCAAGATGGAGGATTTCTAAAAGTTAGAGTCACTTCAGCTCAGGACACCTTAGGGGCTGTCCTGACTGGCCAGTGACTCCTCCTTGTTGCTTTCTTTGTTCCCTCCAGCCTTGCCGCCAAAAGTGGGGGCCGTGGCCGGAGGGGGCGGGCAACTCCACTAAGCTGGAGTGCCCTGCTGGGCTGTGACAAAGGGGCGAGCCTTTGAGGCTCACCGCCAGGTGTTACAGCTCCTGCCTGGGGGAGGTGTTAGCATCTCCACCCAGTGCAGGCTTTGTTACTGGCCTCAGAGTGACAAAGGCACTCTCCCCATGGGGCCAGCAACATGTCTCTAGTGTGGCAGGCTGCTGGAACCAGTCAGCCTACACAGATAGTCGGATAGGTTTCAGGGGGCACCTCTAAGGTGCCCTCTGGGGTGTATTTTACAATAAAATGTACACTGGCATCAGTGGCCATTTATTGTGCTGAGAAGTTTGATACCAAACTTCCCAGTTTTCAGTGTAGCCATTATGGTGCTGTGGAGTTCGTGTTTGACAGACTCCCAGACCATATACTCTTATGGCTACCCTGCACTTACAATGTCTAAGGTTTTGTTTAGACACTGTAGGGGTACCATGCTCATGCACTGGTACCCTCACCTATGGTATAGTGCACCCTGCCTTAGGGCTGTAAGGCCTGCTAGAGGGGTGGCTTACCTATACTGCATAGGCAGTGAGAGGCTGGCATGGCACCCTGAGGGGAGTGCCATGTCGACTTACTCGTTTTGTCCTCACTAGCACACACAAGCTGGCAAGCAGTGTGTCTGTGCTGAGTGAGAGGTCTCCAGGGTGGCATAAGACATGCTGCAGCCCTTAGAGACCTTCCTTGGCATCAGGGCCCTTGGTACTAGAAGTACCAGTTACAAGGGACTTATCTGGATGCCAGGGTCTGCCAATTGTGGATACAAAAGTACAGGTTAGGGAAAGAACACTGGTGCTGGGGCCTGGTTAGCAGGCCTCAGCACACTTTCAATTGTAAACATAGCATCAGCAAAGGCAAAAAGTCAGGGGGCAACCATGCCAAGGAGGCATTTCCTTACAGGCTCCCAGAAAAGCTCAAAAGGAGATGGGATGTCCTCTTGCCATGTCTGCTTTTCGCTTACAGAGAGGTGCCACAGAAGGGAGTAGGGTTCTCACCCTTTGAACTTCTGTTTGGTCACCCTGTAAGGGGACCACTTGCTCTTGTTAAAGAAGGCTGGGAGAGACCTCTTCATGAGCCTAAACAGGACATAGTGGACTATGTACTTGGCCTTCGCTCTAGAATGGCAGAGTACATGGAAAAGGCAAGCAAAAACCTTGAGGCCAGCCAACAGCTCCAGAAGTTTTGGTATGACCAAAAGGCTGCAATGGTTGAGTTCCAACCAGGGCAGAAAGTCTGGGTTCTGGAGCCTGTGGCTCCCAGGGCACTCCAGGACAAATGGAGTGGCCCTTACCCAGTGCTAGAAAGGAAGAGTCAGGTCACCTACCTGGTGGACCTGGGCACAAGCAGGAGCCCCAAGAGGGTGATCCATGTGAACCGCCTTAAGCTCTTCCATGACAGGGCTGATGTAAATCTGTTGATGGTAACAGATGAGGATCAGGAGGCAGAGAGTGAACCTCTCCCTGATCTTCTGTCATCAGACCCAAAAGATGGCTCAGTAGATGGAGTGATCTACTCAGACACCCTCTCTGGCCAACAGCAAGCTGATTGTAGGAGAGTCCTACAACAGTTTCCTGAACTCTTCTCCCTAACCCCTGGTCAGACACACCTGTGTACCCATGATGTGGACACAGGAGACAGCATGCCTGTCAAAAACAAAATTTTTAGACAGTCTGACCATGTTAAGGAAAGCATCAAGGTGGAAGTCCACAAGATGCTGGAATTGGGAGTAATTGAGCGCTCTGACAGCCCCTGGGCTAGCCCAGTGGTCTTAGTCCCCAAACCTCACACCAAAGATGGAAAGAAAGAGATGAGGTTTTGTGTGGACTACAGAGGGCTCAATTCTGTCACCAAGACAGATGCTCATCCAATTCCTAGAGCTGATGAGCTCATAGACAAATTAGGTGCTGCCAAATTCCTAAGTACCTTTGACTTGACAGCAGGGTACTGGCAAATAAAAATGGCACCTGGAGCAAAAGAGAAAACAGCATTCTCCACACCTGATGGGCATTATCAGTTTACTGTTATGCCCTGTGGTTTAAAGAATGCCCCTGCCACCTTCCAAAGGTTGGTGAATCAAGTCCTTGCTGGTTTGGAGGCCTTTAGCACAGCTTATCTTGATGATATTGCTGTCTTTAGCTCCACCTGGCAGGATCACCTGGTCCACCTGAAGAAGGTCTTGAAGGCTCTGCAATCTGCAGGCCTCTTGTAAGGAAATGCCTCCTTGGCATGGTTGCCCCCTGACTTTTTGCCTTTGCTGATGCTATGTTTACAATTGAAAGTGTGCTGAGGCCTGCTAACCAGGCCCCAGCACCAGTGTTCTTTCCCTAACCTGTACTTTTGTATCCACAATTGGCAGACCCTGGCATCCAGATAAGTCCCTTGTAACTGGTACTTCTAGTACCAAGGGCCCTGATGCCAAGGAAGGTCTCTAAGGGCTGCAGCATGTCTTATGCCACCCTGGAGACCTCTCACTCAGCACAGACACCCTGCTTGCCAGCTTGTGTGTGCTAGTGAGAACAAAACGAGTAAGTCGACATGGCACTCCCCTCAGGGTGCCATGCCAGCCTCTCACTGCCTATGCAAGTATAGGTCAGTCACCCCTCTAGCAGGCCTTACAGCCCTAAGGCAGGGTGCACTATACCATAGGTGAGGGTACCAGTGCATGAGCATGGTACACCTACAGTGTCTAAACAAAACCTTAGACATTGTAAGTGCAGGGTAGCCATAAGAGTATATGGTCTGGGAGTTTGTCAAACACGAACTCCACAGCACCATAATGGCTACACTGAAAACTGGGAAGTTTGGTATCAAACTTCTCAGCACAATAAATGCACACTGATGCCAGTGTACATTTTATTGCAAAATACACCCCAGAGGGCACCTTAGAGGTGCCCCCTGAAACTTAACCGACTGTCTGTGTAGGCTGACTAGTTCCAGCAGCCTGCCACACTAGAGACATGTTGCTGGCCCCATGGGGAGAGTGCCTTTGTCACTCTGAGGCCAGTAACAAAGCCTGCACTGGGTGGAGATGCTAACACCTCCCCCAGGCAGGAGCTGTGACACCTGGCGGTGAGCCTCAAAGGCTCACCCCTTTGTCACAGCCCAGCAGGGCACTCCAGCTTAGTGGAGTTGCCCGCCCCGGCCCCCACTTTTGGCGGCAAGGTTGGAGGGAACAAAGAAAGCAACAAGGAGGAGTCACTGGCCAGTCAGGACAGCCCCTAAGGTGTCCTGAGCTGAGGTGACTCCAACTTTTAGAAATCCTCCATCTTGCAGATGGAGGATTCCCCCAATAGGGTTAGGATTGTGACCCCCTCCCCTTGGGAGGAGGCACAAAGAGGGTGTACCCACCCTCAGGGCTAGTAGCCATTGGCTACTAACCCCCCAGACCTAAACACGCCCTTAAATTTAGTATTTAAGGGCTACCCTGAACCCTAGAAAATTAGATTCCTGCAACAACAACAAGGACTGCCTAGCTGAAAACCCCTGCAGAGGAAGACCAGAAGACAACAATTGCCTTGGCTCCAGAAACTCACCGGCCTGTCTCCTGCCTTCCAAAGAACTCTGCTCCAGCGACGCCTTCCAAAGGGACCAGCGACCTCTGCATCCTCTGAGGACTGCCCTGCTTCGACGACGACAAGAAACTCCAGAGGACAGCGGACCTCCTCCAAAAAGACTGCAACTTTATCCAAAGGAGCAGCTTTAAAGAACCCTGCAATCTTCCCGCAAGAAGCGTGAGACTTGCAACACTGCACCCGGCGACCCCGACTCGGCTGGTGGAGAACCAACACCTCAGGGAGGACCCCCGGACTACTCTCCGACTGTGAGTACCAAAACCTGTCCCACCTGAGCCCCCACAGCGCCGCCTGCAGAGGGAATCCCGAGGCTTCCCCTGACCGCGACTCTCTGAAACCTAAGTCCCGACGCCTGGAAAAGACCCTGCACCCGCAGCCCCCAGGACCTGAAGGACCGGACTTTCACTGCAGAAGTGACCCCCAGGAGTCCCTCTCCCTTGCCCAAGTGGAGGTTTCCCCGAGGAAGCCCCCCTTTGCCTGCCTGCAGCGCTGAAGAGATCCCTTGATCTCTCATTGACTTCCATTGCGAACCCGACGCTTGTTCCAACACTGCACCCGGCCGCCCCCGCGCCGCTGAGGGTGAAATTTCTGTGTGGGCTTGTGTCCCCCCCCCGGTGCCCTACAAAACCCCCCGGTCTGCTCTCCGAAGACACGGGTACTTACCTGCAAGCAGACCGGAACCGGGGCACCCCCTTCTCTCCATTATAGCCTATGCGTTTTGGGCACCACTTTGAACTCTGCACCTGACCGGCCCCGAGCTGCTGGTGTGGTAACTTTGGGGTTGCTCTGAACCCCCAACGGTGGGCTACCTTGGACCAAGAACTGAACCCTGTAAGTGTCTTACTTACCTGGTAAAACTAACAAAAACTTACCTCTCCCAGGAACTGTGAAAATTGCACTAAGTGTCCACTTTTAAAATAGCTATTTGTGAATAACTTGAAAAGTATACATGCAATTGAAATGATTCAAAGTTCCTAATGTACTTACCTGCAATACCTTTCAAACAAGATATTACATGTTAAATTTGAACCTGTGGTTCTTAAAATAAACTAAGAAATGAAAATGTCACTTACCCAGTGTACATCTGTTCGTGGCATCAGTCGCAGTAGATTCGCATGTTCTGCAATAGCTCGCCATCTGGTGTTGGGCCGGAGTGTTACAAGTTGTTTTTCTTCGAAGAAGTCTTTCGAGTCACGGGACCGAGTGACTCCTCCTTTTGTCTCCATTGCGCATGGGCGTCGACTCCATCTTCGATTGTTTTTCCCCGCAGAGGGTGAGGTAGGAGTTGAATTGCAGTAATAGTGCCCATGCAATGGAGTGACTAAGTATGCACCTATTTAAGGTTGAGATGATACATATATAAATAATTGAAGGTAACTTCCAAACTGCGACAGGCTCCCGGGGAGGCGGGTGGGCACATGCGAATCTACTGCGACGGATGCCACGAACAGATGTACACTGGGTAAGTGACATTTTCAGTTCGATGGCATCTGTCGCTGTAGATACGCATGTTCTGCATAGACTAGTAAGCAGTTATTTCCCCAAAAGCGGTGGATCAGCCTGTAGGAGTGGAAGTAGTCTGAAATAATGTTCTTAATACGGCTTGACCTATTGTGGCTTGTTGTGCGGATAACACGTCTACACAGTAGTGCTTGGTGAATGTGTGAGGCGTAGACCATGTGGCTGCCTTACATATTTCTTGCATTGGGATGTTTCCTAGAAAGGCCATGGTAGCACCTTTCTTTCTGGTTGAGTGTGCCCTTGGTGTAATGGGCAGCTGTCGTTTAGCTTTAAGGTAGCAGATTTGGATGCATTTAACTATCCATCTGGCTATACCTTGTTTTGAAATTGGGTTTCCTGCATGAGGTTTTTGAAATGCAATAAAGAGTTGTTTAGTCTTTCTGATGTTTTTTGTTCTGTCAATGTAATACATCAATGCTCTTTTGACATCTAATGTATGTAGTGCCCTTTCAGCTACGGTATCTGGCTGTGGAAAGAACACTGGAAGTTCCACTGTTTGATTTAGATGGAACGGTGAAATAACCTTTGGCAAAAATTTAGGATTGGTCCTTAGGACGACTTTATTTTTGTGTAGTTGTATAAAAGGTTCCTGTACCGTAAACGCCTGAATCTCGCTTACTCTTCTTAGGGAAGTAATGGCAATGAGAAATGCCACCTTCCAGGTTAGGAACTGTATGTCGCAGGAGTGCATGGGTTCAAAAGGTGGACCCATAAGTCTAGTTAGGACAACATTTAGGTTCCATGAAGGAACAGGTGGTGTTCTTGGTGGTATAATTCTCCTAAGGCCCTCCATGAATGCTTTAATGACTGGTATCTTATATAGGGAAGTTGAATAGGTAGTCTGCAGGTATGCAGATATTGCTGCAAGGTGTATTTTAATGGAAGAGAAAGCTAGGTTAGATTTTTGTAAGTGAAGCAAGTAACCCACTACATGTTCTGGAGTTGTGTGTAATGGTTGTATTTGATTAATATGGCAGTAGCAAACAAACCTCTTCCATTTACTTGCATAGCAGTGCCTGGTGGATGGCCTTCTGGCTTGTTTTATGACTTCCATACATTCTTGGGTAAGTTGTAAGTGCCCGAATTCTAGGATTTCAGGAGCCAGATTGCTAGATTCAGCGATGCTGGATCTGGGTGTCTGATCTTTTGGTTGTGCTGTGTCAACAGATCTGGCCTGTTGGGCAATTTGATGCAGGGTACCACTGATAGGTCTAGCAGCGTTGTGTACCAGGGTTGCCTTGCCCAAGTTGGTGCTATCAATATGAGTTTGAGTTTGCTTTGACTGAGTTTGTTTACCAGGTAAGGAAGGAGAGGGAGAGGAGGAAAAGCGTAAGCAAATATCCCTGACCAGTTCATCCATAGGGCATTGCCTTGGGATTGTTTGTGTGGGTATCTGGATTCGAAGTTTTGGCATTTTGCGTTCTCCCTTGTCGCAAACAAGTCTATCTGAGGTGTTCCCCAGAGTTTGAAATAAGTGTTCAGAATTTGGGGGTGAATTTCCCATTCGTGGACCTGTTGGTGATCTCGAGAGAGATTGTCTGCGAGTTGATTTTGGATCCCTGGTATAAACTGTGCTATTAGGCGAATTTGGTTGTGAATTGCCCAATGCCAAATCTTTTGTGCTAGCAGGCTTAACTGCGTGGAGTGCGTCCCCCCCTGCTTGTTTAGATAATACATTGTTGTCATGTTGTCTGTTTTGACGAGAATGTATTTGTGAACTATTATTGGTTGGAAAGCTTTTAGTGCTTGAAAAACTGCTAGAAGTTCTAGGTGATTGATATGCAGTTTTGTTTGATGTACGTTCCATTGTCCTTGTATGCTGTGTTGATCGAGGTGTGCTCCCCACCCTGTCATGGAAGCATCTGTTGTTATTACGTATTGTGGCACTGGGTCTTGGAAAGGCCGCCCCTTGTTTAAATTTATGTTGTTCCACCACAGAAGCGAGAGGTAAGTTTGGCGGTCTATTAACACCAGATCTAGAAGGTGACCCTGTGCTTGAGACCACTGTGATGCTAGGCATTGTTGTAAGGGCCTCATGTGCAGTCTTGCGTTTGGGACAATGGCTATGCATGAAGACATCATGCCTAGGAGTTGTAATACCATCTTTGCCTGTATCTTTTGTGTTGGATACATGCGTTGTATGATGGTGTTGAAATTTAGAATTCTTTGTGGACTTGGAGTGGCTACTCCCTTTGATGTGTCTATTATGGCTCCTAGGTATTGTTGTACCTTGCGCGGCAGAATGTTGGATTTTGTAAAGTTGACGGTGAACCCGAGTTTGAAGAGGGTTTGTATGATCTGATTTGTGTGATTTGAGCACTGTATAAACGAATGGGCCTTGATTAGCCAGTCGTCCAAATATGGGAACACATGTATTTGCTGCCTTCTTATGTGTGCAGCGACTACCACTAGACATTTGGTAAAGACTCTTGGCGCGGTTGTTAATCCGAAAGGCAGTACCTTGAATTGGTAATGTATTCCTTTGAATACAAACCTTAGGTATTTCCTGTGCGATGGGTGTATTGGTATATGGAAATAAGCATCCTTGAGGTCTAAAGTTGCCATGTAGTCGTGTAGTTTTAGCAATGGCAATACTTCTTGTAGTGTGACCATGTGGAAGTGGTCTGATTTGATGAAAGTGTTCACTACTCTGAGGTCTAGGATTGGTCTCAGTGTTTTGTCCTTCTTTGGTATCAGAAAGTACAGTGAGTAAACTCCTGTGTTTATTTGTGTGTTTGGCACTAATTCGATTGCATTCTTTTGCAATAGTGCCTGCACTTCTATCTCCAGGAGATTGGAATGGTGTGTTGTTAAATTTTGTGCTTTTGGTGGTATGTTTGGAGGGAATTGTAGAAATTCTATGCAATAACCATGTTGGATAATTGCTAGAACCCAAGTGTCTGTAGTGATTTCCTCCCATGCTTTGTAATAATGACCTATTCTTCCCCCCACTGGTGTTGTGTGGAGGGGGTGAGTGACATGTGAGTCACTGTTTAGTAGTAGGGGTTTTGGGGCTTTGAAATCTTCCTCTATTTCTAGGGAATTGCCCTCCTCTATATTGTATCCGAAAACCTCCTCTATACTGTCCTTGGTAACTGGACGGTGTGGCTTGTGAGGTGCTGGCTTGTGTGCTTTGACCCCGAAACCCCCCTCGAAAGGGCGTTTTACGGAATGTGCTGTAATTCCCTCTGCTCTGCGGGGAGTAGAGTGCGCCCATGGCTTTGGCAGTGTCCGTATCTTTTTTGAGTTTCTCAATCGCTGTGTCCACTTCTGGACCGAACAGTTCTTTTTCATTAAAAGGCATATTGAGAACTGCTTGTTGAATCTCTGGTTTAAATCCAGACGTTCGGAGCCACGCATGCCTTCTGATAGTTACAGATGTATTAATTGTCCGTGCAGCTGTATCTGCAGCGTCCATGGAGGAGCGGATCTGGTTGTTTGAAATGGTCTGTCCCTCCTCAACCACTTGTTTTGCCCTATTTTGTAAGTCCTTGGGCAGATGTTCAATGAGATGTTGCATCTCGTCCCAGTGGGCTCTGTCATAGCGCGCAAGTAGTGCCTGGGAGTTCGCGATGCGCCACTGGTTTGCAGCTTGTGCTGCGACTCTTTTACCAGCTGCATCGAACTTGCGGCTTTCTTTATCTGGGGGTGGTGCATCTCCAGATGTGTGAGAGTTGGCCCTTTTCCTAGCTGCTCCTACAACGACAGAGTCTGGTGGCAGCTGTGTAGTGATGAAAACCGGGTCTGTAGGAGGCGCCTTATACTTTTTTTCCACCCTTGGTGTGATTGCCCTACTTTTGACCGGCTCCTTAAAGATGTCTTTTGCGTGCCTGAGCATACCAGGGAGCATAGGCAGGCTTTGGTATGAGCTGTGGGTGGAGGAGAGTGTGTTGAATAAAAAATCATCCTCGACCTGTTCTGAGTGGAGGCTTACGTTGTGAAATTGTGCTGCTCTAGCCACCACTTGAGAATACGCGGTGCTGTCTTCTGGTAGAGATGGCTTCGTAGGGTATGCCTCCGGACTGTTATCTGACACTGGGGCGTCGTATAGGTCCCATGCGTCCTGATCTTGGTCACCCTGGCTCATGGTGGTGTGAGCTGGGGAGTGTGATGGAGTTTGTGCTGGTGAGACGTTAATCACGGGCGGAGGAGAGGGTGGTGGGGTAACTCTTTTCACCACTTTTGGTTGTGGTGTCTGTTCAGTCTGGAACTCCAACCTTCTCTTTCTCCTAATGGGGGGAAGGGTGCTTATTTTTCCTGTCCCCTGCTGTATGAAGATACGCTTTTGCGTATGGTCCACATCAGTTGCTTGTAGCTCTTCCTCAAACCTATGCTTCTGCATTTGGGAGGTTAGCGAGTGCTCTTCTGTATAAGAGCCTGAAGCTGGGTCGCTTGCAGTTTGTTTCGGCATCGAAACCCTGTCTGCGTGTTTTTTCGGCTCCGAGGTGACTTTTTTCTTTTTCGGGGCCGAAACCTCTCGGCGTCGATCTGTTTCGGTGCCGCTGTCTCGGCGTCGAGCCGTGTCCACACCGGCATCTCGGTGTCGAGGCTTGTCTCCAGCACTTTCTCGGTCCCGAGAAGGCTGCGTGCCGGTGTCTCGACCGGAGTCGGACGATCTCGGCACTGTTTGGGCCTTTTTCGGTGCCGACGGTCGGTCACCGAATTTATGGGTGGAGCCATGGCCGGATGGCAGTGGCGTCCCCTGGGCCTTGTAAATGTTTCTCTGTGTGGTTTTCGACGTCTTACTCACGGTTTGTGTATCGTCGAATCCTTCGGAGTCTGAGTCTTGGATCGAGAAGGTACCTTCCTCTTCCTGTTCCTCGAACTCCCGTTGGGCTGTCGGTGCGGACGCCATCTGAAGTCTTCTGGCTCGACGGTCTCGGAGTGTTTTTCGGGACCGGAACGCACGACAGGCCTCGCAGGTGTCTTCGCTGTGCTCAGGTGACAGGCACAGGTTGCAGACCAAGTGTTGGTCTGTGTAGGGGTATTTATTGTGGCATTTGGGGCAGAAACGGAACGGGGTCCGTTCCATCGGTGTTCTTCAGCACGCGGTCGGGCCGACCAGGCCCCGACGGAGGATCGAAAAACTACCCCGAAGGGCACCGGAGCTCTTCGATCTTCGATGCGGTGTGGAATCTAAGTACGCCGATCCCGAACGCAACAATACCGACGAAAATCTTCCGAAATTAGCTAATTTTCCGTTCCGAAACTCGGAGCGACAGGAACACGTCCGAACCCGATGGCGGAAAAAAAACAATCGAAGATGGAGTCGACGCCCATGCGCAATGGAGACAAAAGGAGGAGTCACTCGGTCCCGTGACTCGAAAGACTTCTTCGAAGAAAAACAACTTGTAACACTCCGGCCCAACACCAGATGGCGAGCTATTGCAGAACATGCGTATCTACAGCGACAGATGCCATCGAACATATATTTTTCTATAACAAAACCTATTGACTGGATTTGTCTCCGAGTGTGTGTACCTCATTTATTGTCTGTGTGTATGTACAACAAATGCTTAACACTGCTCCTTGGATAAGCCTACTGCTCGACCACACTACCACAAAATAGAGCATTAGTATTATCTATTTTTACCACTATTTTACCTCTAAGGGGAACCCTTGGACTCTGTGCATGCTATTCCTTACTTTGAAATAGCACATACAGAGCCAACTTCCTACACTGTGCACTTCTTTATAATGCACCATAAAGAGAGCCAGCTTCCTACAGATGGTATATCAAAGAAAGTCCTTGCTCGATGATTCCAAAGGGAAATTTCAGTACAAAGCCTACTTTGAATGGAGGCTGGGAAGAAAAGAAGTGGCTCTGAAATAATGTATTACTACTAAATAAACCAACTTTGAAGCCGTACTGGCCATCAAACTGAATTACATATCACATAACTTTACATTGTATTAACATAGTACAAAGAAGCCACCAATCTAGCTGGGTCTTAATTTTTACATTTAGAGATGCGCAGACATCAATACTAAAAGAAGAGGAAGAATCATTTAATTTGCGTATGCATCTACAGTTCCCTGACACAATAAAAGGGAGCAATACAAATCAGAACAATGCTATTCTTAACCTCAGAGATGAATATCTAAATATAGGGCTTTTACATTACAAGACCTAAGTGCTCCTACTGATACAAACCACAAATTATTAGGTCAAAGACATTCATCAGACATGCAGCCAATTATTTATAACCTTTATCAAAACAAGCTGCAGGAAAGGGGGAGGAGAAAAAATAAATAAAAAATAAATAAAATAAAATCAAACAGACAAATACTGTCGAGTGTTTTGAGACCTCATGTCAGAACGTGACTATTCAATGTATATAATGTTTAAACAAAACCTCCTGACAAAGAACTCCATTTGTGGTGTACACTCTGAAACACTCACCTAAATCAGTAAGACAAGTTTCAGCTTTGACTGTTAGAGGTGCTGGTGGGGGAGGTGTGCAGTTCTTGACAGAGTCAGCAGTCACAGCAGGTGGAGGTTCCTTCCGGGGAGCCTTCGCCGGGGGAGGATCTTCTACTGGTATTCCACTCTGTCGCTGCCGGCGTCGCTTCTTGCTCCACAGCTCATGGCAATCTTGCCAGTGCGGCAAGCTGAAGACAGAAGACAAAGAACTCAGAAATAACATTCAACACTTGAAAACTGAACTTCACTATATACATTTAAAGTTTAGAAACAAAGATGGTACGTTCAAAGAGGTGGCAAGAACTTTGGTTTTCTAATACAGTTCCATGTTTGCATCATGATTTCCATAATAGAAATGCTGTTTGTTATGCAGCTGAAAAAGCAACCTGCATGTGCTGAGCTTAGTGCCACAAAGGAAAAGGAAATCCTTGAGTAAGGGCAGTCCTTCAACAAGGACACCATCATTAGACATTTGTCTTAGTGCCCGATACAAAAAAAAATTCTATACTGAAAAACCATTGCAAGACGCGCAAGGATGGGTATCTGGATGGCACCTAATTTGACAAGAAGCATAATGGTCAAATATGATTGTGACACAAAAGGATGATGGACGGAGTGCTGAACAATGCAAACACTCACCCCCAGTCACAGATCTGGGTTTAATACATCATTCTTTTGCTCACCATGCCACCCCAGTTTGGACCCAGCCATATGCAAATCAGTCTTGACCCTGTGGCAGGAGTATGCCCAGATGTGGGTCCCTTGCTCGCTGCGTCACTGGATTCAAGCTAGCCTGGCTGATGAAGGGTGATACCCAGAAACTGGTCCCAGGATGCTTGTTTCCTGTCCAGGGAGGACCTGGCCTAGCAGTTCGGGCTGGACTGTTCCCATGGGGGAACAGGGTCAAGACTGATTTGCCTATAGCTGGGTCCAAACTGGGGTGACGTGGCGAGCAAAATAACGATGGATTAAACCGAGACCTGTGACTGGGGGTGAGTGTTTGAAAAGTTTCAACACTCCGTCCATTATTTTGTTTTGTGATGTTGCAAATATGATTGTGCTCATTAAAACATGGATCGATATATATGTACTTTAAGAGGAATAAGAAAATAAAAAGCAACTCAGAATAAGTAAACTTGAGGCAAAGACGACAGGCTAATTTTGAGCACACTTCGGAGTTTAATTACACAGTGTACTGTCAACAATTCTCAGTTAAAAAAAAATTGGGGCAGAGAACTTAATTGCCCCCTCCACCAATTCCAACCAGGAGATAAGATCGTTTAGGAATTGAAAGAAGAGAGATGTTTGGTCAATCTTGCGATCCTTGCACAACCAATATTTAGTCTAATTTATCCTTGAAGTGGAAGGAAAACGTAAAATTTATTTCCCTTCGGCATAGTTTTTGTAGCTTGAAGAATTGCCTAGATTCATATGCTGTGCATTATTCTGCCATCTAACCATCTAGTGGTTGGGTCTGGAATGGTCTCCAAAAACATTTTGTCCTTTGTGTGTTTTGTTGTTGGGTGTCAACGTACCTCCATTTGGTTTCTCCTGTGACGCCGCTGCACTCCCTCCAGAAGTTCCCACCTTTCCCACCAGATTTATTCTTTTCATTTTTGATATTCTTTGCGGAGGTGGGTGGCCCGCTTGTGAAACCAGGAAATTCTTCAAGCTGCAAAACTACACAGAGATGTAAGAAACTTTGTTTTGCAGGATCAATCTTTTCTGGATTCACATGCTGTGCACCAACTCTTTAGCAGTTTGTTCACATTGAGGTGGTTGAAAGTGAATGGTATTGGTTTACTCTGGTTTATGTGGAATTGGAAAATCTTTTATTTTTATTTTAGGTAAACATTGAGGATCAGTTCTCAGCACAATCCTTTCCTTGTGTATTTACAAATATGGCTCTGGTAAATGGAGCACCTGCAAGTCGCTCTCCCTGCATAGGGAAGCTATAGCCACTATGAAAGCAGCCTTTAGCGTGAGCATGTGTAGCTTTATGTAAAGGTTCAAAGGGACTCTTCCTTAACTGTGTGAGAACAACATTTAAGTTCCAAGCAGGAGCTAGTACATTCTTTTGTGGTGCAATCTTCTTTTCGCCTTCCAAAAACCTTTTCACTATGGGTGTTTTGAAATAATGTCTTCCTATGTGCCCTCTTGTGCAAGCCACTATGGCAGCTAAATGTACCTCTAAAGAAGCATAGTTTAAATTGCATTCAAAAAGGTGTGGTAAATATTTTAACAGTCTTTCTTTGTATTCTTTTCAAAAAGTCCGTATTTATAACCCTATAGCGTGCATCTCTTCCATTTAGTGGAATAGCATTTTCTAGTTGTAAGTTTCCTGTCTTTTCTAAGGATAGCCATTGTTTTTTTTGGCACCTTTAGGTGTATGAATTCTAACTCCTCAGGAGACATGCTGCCAGGTTCAAAGATTCTGGCTCTGGATGTAGAACCCTTCCTTTTTCCATTGTCAATAGGTCTTGTCTTCTTGGTACTGTTTTTTCCTTGTGCAAATTCGATCAGTTCTGTGAACAATGTTTGTCTTGCCCATTGCGGTGCAATTAGAATGAATATTTTGCTGATCCTGCATTTTCTGATCACCCTCTGTATCAGCGGCACTGGGAGAAAAGCACACAGCAGTCTCCGTAGCCAGTTATTAGACAGTGTATTCCCCAGGGATTGCTGCTATGGCCATCTAGAGGCGCATCTTTGGCATTTTGTGTTCAAAGGTGTTGTGAATAATATATTTCTGGAGTTCCCTATTCCTGAAAGATCCCGTGAAGAACTGACTGGTTCAGTTCCCATTCTTGAAAGAACGAAATTTGTCTGCTCCATCTGTCCGCCTCAAGACTGGTAGATGCACTGCTAAAAGGTCCATCTTTCTTTAAATTGTCCTTCTCCAAATTTCTTGTGCTACCCTGGATAGAGGTAGGGATTGTGTTCCCCATTGTTTGATGACATAGAACATGTTTGTTATATTGTCCATTTGGATCAATAATGTCCTTCCCCAAAGTTCTTTCTGAAATGCTTTTAAGGCTAGGAACACGGTTTTTAGTTCCAAAATGTAGATATACTGAACCGCCTCCTGATCCTTTCACACTCATACTGAGATTGCCCATGTGTGTACACCTTTCCATATGTGAAGCGTCTGTTGTGATGGTCACTGTAGGAAGTTGGCTCTGTATGTGCTATTTCAAAGTAATGAATAGCATGCACAGAGTGTAAGGGTTCCCCTTAGAGGTAAAATAGTGGTAAAAAGAGATAATACTAATGCTCTATTTTGTGGTAGTGTGGTCGAGCAGTAGGCTTATCCAAGGAGTAGTGTTAAGCATTTGTTGTACATACCCATAGACAATAAATGAGGTACACACACTCAGAGACAAATCCAGCCAATAGGTTTTGTTATAGAAAAATATCTTTTCTTAGTTTATTTTAAGAACCACAGGTTCAAATTTTACATGTAATAGCTCTTTTGAAAGGTATTGCAGGTAAGTACTCTAGGAACTTTGAATCATTACTTTCTCTCGTAGGGGATTTCCATGTATAGTCATAAGCATTGAATAGTTCAGCGCGCCTGCGGGGACCCCGGAGCACTGATGTGAAGTATATTCTTAAGTGCAAACACCAGCCGTTTAAAGAAAAGGTCTGTCAAAAAACACTTAAGAATAACATTGTGCAGCCTATGTGAACAGCTACACAGGCCAAATTGTTGAAAAGAAAATCAATAGTAGTGTAAATTCATGTTCAAACACCTATTTATTCTAGAAATGTAATAACAAATACATTCTCATACTTTATTTACACCTCTGATGAGAATAAAACAATGCAGGGCAGTGTAGCCCATAGGCTGCCATTATACAGAATGTAAATAGAGCTGTGCCTTTAAGAAAAGTAAAGTCTTCCTGTTTCCCATCATGCACAGCAAAAGGCAGTTGCCTCAGTTCTTTTTTCCGGCTCCTGCTGACAGGACCCTGAAGCATTGAGCTCTACCTCACAAAAGCTTTTGTGACAGAAATTCATTGAAATATCTTCTGAATTTCATTTTCACTCGACGTTTTTACCTTTGAGTGATCATTTTCTACTGATTTCTGTTAAATTCTGACAGAATTTTGAGGTTTTTCTAGTTAGAAATGCCTTCACTTTTTGATAAATGTCCTTCTTGTGGAAGAAAGAAGGCTAAAACAGATTCACATAGGGTCTGTATAATTTGTCTTCCATCCAGCCACAAACCGGAGTCGTGTGACATCTGTAAAACCTTCTCTAGAAGAACCCTTCGTGACAGAGAGAAGATCCGACTCCAGGCGAAAGAGGACAGGAGAAAAAGTGGCCATTCCACTACAGAGCGAGGAGAAGGTCAGACTTCTACCAGGGCTCAACCTGTTTCCTCCATGACTCCTTCCAGACCTGCTGAAAAACGACTTAGATCTCCGACGACGTCGAGAGCGTCGACGTCGAAGCAGGGAACGGCACCAACATGTTCGCCGTCGAGGAGTGCTTCGCCGGCGAGAAAACGACATCGTTCGCCGTCGACAGCTATTTCGCCGTCGAGGCGGCGAAGACACCCGACGTCGAGAGGATCTGGGTCGCCGTCGACACGGCGAACACAGTCCACGCCAAGGAGATCAGAGTCGGGCTCGCCGTCGACACGGCGAGGGAGATCGCCGTCGAGAGAGAGTGTTCGCCGTCGGAGGCGTTCACCGTCACTGCACCGACGTCGAGGTTCGTCGTCGAGAGGTTCTCAGCGGCGAGACGAGTCGACGTCTAGAGGCACTCGGCGTCACCGCAGTTCGACGTCGAGGAGTGCTTCGACGTCGAGAAGACCATCTAAGAGGCCTAGAAGGGTTTATACAACCTCAGAATCCTCGGCCTCGCTTATCCTACTTCCAGCATCACCACAGCTCTCACAAAGGCAGTCGCCTTTACCACAGACGCCGGTAACACCTACGGCTCCTCTTCCGGCGCCTCCTCCAGAACCTGTTCCGAGGACTCCAACGCGATCTGCAGGGCGTTCTGGTTATTCCTCGAGACGTACATCTACCTCAAGGCACCGTCGTCAATCACATCATGGACATTCTTCATCGTCCACACGAGACTACTCTCCAACCTTATCAGACTCACCATCCCCAAGAGTGTCTCCCATAGATGATGTCAACACATTTCAGGAGGTCTTAGTGAGAGGGGCAACCAAGCTGAATATCCCGCTAGCAGCTCCAGCCCAATCGACATCAGTAATCTTTGAGACCTTGCATCAAAGGACATCTTCACAACCTTTACTTCCGCTGGTTCCGGGTCTTATTGAACCGGCAATGGACATTTTTCTCACGCCGGCTACAACAAAGTCTGCTCCTTCCAGACTCATTAAAAAGTACCGTCCACCAGAGCAAGATCCTCTATTCTTGAGGTCGGACCCAGTACCAGACTCGGTAGTTATAGTGGCAGCGAAGAAATCGCATTCAACGTCACTGTCTTCCTCTGCTCCCCCAGACAAAGAAAGCAGAAAGATCGATGCTGCAGGAAGAAAAGTATGCTCGACGGCATCTATCACCATGAAAGCAGCTAGTGCCACTGCTTTATTAGGGAGATATGATCGATCCCTCTGGGACTCTATACTACAGTTCTCAGAGCATCTCCCTAGGGACAAAAGGGAAGATTTCCTAGAGGTCGTGAGCGAGGGAGCAATGGTTTCTAACCAGATCATAAGTGCTGCGGCAGATGCTTCAACTCTATCCGCACATAACTATGCTCATGGTATAGCGCTCAGGAGACATGCATGGCTGCGGCTTACATCGCTTAAACCCGAAGCACAGCAGAGGATACAGAACCTGCCTTTCTCAGGCTCCACTTTATTCGGCTCTCATGCCGATGATGAGATGGCCAGAATGAAGTCGGAGCTGGATACCTTAAAAGCGGTAGGCATAGAGCGACCTAAAGAACAGCGAAAGGGATTCCGCCCATATCAAAGAAGACTGTTCACCCACAGGTATCAGGCTCCACATTGGTCGTCTTCACGCCCTCAGCAACAGCAGCAGCAGCAGCAGCAGCATCAGAGGGGCTTCTCCAGAAAGTCGACAAGGGGTCGTTCAACACCTCAGACCCAGACACCTCGACAAACTCCCACGTCTAGGCCCTGAATCTTTGCTTCCCCCTCCTCCGTTACCCACTCCGGTAGGGGGAAGTATCTCAAATCATCTAGACGAGTGGCTACGCATCACAACAGACGCCTGGGTATTGAATATTGTGAGACATGGTTACGCTCTCAGATTCACCAGTTCTCCACCATCTGTTCCACCCAAAACAGCCAACCACCATCTCGAAGCTCTGCAGTTAGAGGTCAATATCCTATTGCAAAAAAGAGCCATAGAACCCGTTCCCATCAGCCAACATGGGAAGGGGATTTATTCGAGATATTTCCTTGTACAGAAAAAAGACAAACAAGAGTTTCGTCCCATCTTAGATCTGAGGACAGCAAACAAATGGATTCGCAAAGAAAAATTCAGGATGTTAGCCTTACACCAAATTTACCCACATTTACGTCAGGGCGACTGGCTATGTGCGATCGATCTTTGCGACGCTTACTTCCATATCCCAGTAGCCAAGAAACATCGAAAATTCCTAAGGTTCACTGTCGGAAAACGCCATTACCAATTTGCAGTTCTACCGTTCGGCCTAAAATCAGCGCCAAGGACTTTTTCCAAATGCATGGCGGTAGTAGCCGCCCACTTGAGGAAACAGCGAATATTCGTCTATCCCTATCTAGACGATTGGCTCATAAAGGCCTCCAGCTATCTCGAGGCACAGCAGCATTTCGAATGGACTCTACAACTGCTACAAAAATTTGGTCTTCAAGTCAATCTTCTGAAATCAACAGCAACACCTGTTCAGAGGTTGCATTACTTAGGGGCCATTGTAGATACCAAGCTAGGAAAGGTGTTTCCTTCGGAGGAACGACGGTTATCGATTCTCCAAAAGTGCAAACAACTGCAGGAAAGACCTCAAGCCACTGCAAGAATAATAGCTTCTCTACTGGGCTCGATGGCGTCTTGTATCCATCTGGTTCCCAATGCTCGTCTCCATATGAGACCATTGCAGGAAAATCTAGAGGATCAGTGGTGTCAACTGAGGGACGATTGGGAGAACAAAGTCCTGCTGTCTCCTCACACCCTACAATCCCTCAAGTGGTGGTGTTTGCCCAGCAATCTCTTGGTGGGGATTCCGTTCCAACAACGACCTCCATCTCAAACCATCGTAACAGATGCGTCACTGCTCGGATGGGGGGCGCACATGGAACATCTTCGAGTCCAAGGCGAGTGGTAACAGAAAGAGAGTCTCTATCACATCAATCTGCTGGAACTTCGCGCAGTCCACCTTGCGCTCAAAGCCTTCCTTCCCTCTCTGAGAACGGAAACTCTCCTTCTTCAGACAGACAACGTGGCCACTATGTACTACGTGAACAAACAAGGAGGCACCAGGTCCAGAATTTTATCCAGAGAGGCCCAGACAATCTGGCATTGGCTTCTAGCCAGGAACCTGTCGCTAGTGGCAACTCACCTGCCCGGCATCCAGAATGTTCAAGCGGATGCCCTCAGTCGGGTAATAAGCGAGAACCACGAATGGGTACTGTAGGAAGTTGGCTCTGTATGTGCTATTTCAAAGTAAGGAATAGCATGCACAGAGTCCAAGGGTTCCCCTTAGAGGTAAAATAGTGGTAAAAATAGATAATACTAATGCTCTATTTTGTGGTAGTGTGGTCGAGCAGTAGGCTTATCCAAGGAGTAGTGTTAAGCATTTGTTGTACATACACATAGACAATAAATGAGGTACACACACTCAGAGACAAATCCAGCCAATAGGTTTTTATATAGAAAAATATCTTTTCTTAGTTTATTTTAAGAACCACAGGTTCAAATTCTACATGTAATATCTCATTCGAAAGGTATTGCAGGTAAGTACTTTAGGAACTTCAAATCATAAAAATTGCATGTATACTTTTCAAGTTATTGACAAATAGCTGTTTTAAAAGTGGACACTTAGTGCAATTTTCACAGTTCCTGGGGGAGGTAAGTTTTTGTTAGTTTTACCAGGTAAGTAAGACACTTACAGGGTTCAGTTCTTGGTCCAAGGTAGCCCACCGTTGGGGGTTCAGAGCAACCCCAAAGTCACCACACCAGCAGCTCAGGGCCGGTCAGGTGCAGAGTTCAAAGTGGTGCCCAAAACACATAGGCTAGAATGGAGAGAAGGGGGTGCCCCGGTTCCGGTCTGCTTGCAGGTAAGTACCCGCGTCTTCGGAGGGCAGACCAGGGGGGTTTTGTAGGGCACCGGGGGGGGACACAAGTCCACACAGAAATTTCACCCTCAGCAGCGCGGGGGCGGCCGGGTGCCGTGTAGGAACAGGCGTCGGGTTCGCAATGTTAGTCTATGCGAGATCTCGGGATCTCTTCAGCGCTGCAGGCAGGCCAGGGGGGGATTCCTCGGGGAAACCTCCACTTGGGCAAGGGAGAGGGACTCCTGGGGGTCACTTCTCCAGTGAAAGTCCGGTCCTTCAGGTCCTGGGGGCTGCGGGTGCAGGGTCTCTCCCAGGCGTCGGGACTTTAGGTTCAAAGAGTCGCGGTCAGGGGAAGCCTCGGGATTCCCTCTGCAGGCGGCGCTGTGGGGGCTCAGGGGGGACAGGTTTTGGTACTCACAGTATCAGAGTAGTCCTGGGGTCCCTCCTGAGGTGTTGGATCGCCACCAGCCGAGTCGGGGTCGCCGGGTGCAGTGTTGCAAGTCTCACGCTTCTTGCGGGGAGCTTGCAGGGTTCTTTAAAGCTGCTGGAAACAAAGTTGCAGCTTTTCTTGGGGCAGGTCCGCTGTCCTCGGGAGTTTCTTGTCTTTTCGAAGCAGGGGCAGTCCTCAGAGGATGTCGAGGTCGCTGGTCCCTTTGGAAGGCGTCGCTGGAGCAGGATCTTTGGAAGGCAGGAGACAGGCCGGTGAGTTTCTGGAGCCAAGGCAGTTGTCGTCTTCTGGTCTTCCTCTGCAGGGGTTTTCAGCTAGGCAGTCCTTCTTCTTGTAGTTGCAGGAATCTAATTTTCTAGGGTTCAGGGTAGCCCTTAAATACTAAATTTAAGGGCGTGTTTAGGTCTGGGGGGTTAGTAGCCAATGGCTACTAGCCCTGAGGGTGGGTACACCCTCTTTGTGCCTCCTCCCAAGGGGAGGGGGTCACAATCCTAACCCTATTGGGGGAATCCTCCATCTGCAAGATGGAGGATTTCTAAAAGTTAGAGTCACTTCAGCTCAGGACACCTTAGGGGCTGTCCTGACTGGCCAGGGACTCCTCCTTGTTTTTCTCATTATTTTCTCCGGCCTTGCCGCCAAAAGTGGGGCCTGGCCGGAGGGGGCGGGCAACTCCACTAGCTGGAGTGTCCTGCTGGGTTGGCACAAAGGAGGTGAGCCTTTGAGGCTCACCGCCAGGTGTGACAATTCCTGCCTGGGGGAGGTGTTAGCATCTCCACCCAGTGCAGGCTTTGTTACTGGCCTCAGAGTGACAAAGGCACTCTCCCCATGGGGCCAGCAACATGTCTCGGTTTGTGGCAGGCTGCTAAAACTAGTCAGCCTACACAGATAGTCGGTTAAGTTTCAGGGGGCACCTCTAAGGTGCCCTCTGTGGTGTATTTTACAATAAAATGTACACTGGCATCAGTGTGCATTTATTGTGCTGAGAAGTTTGATACCAAACTTCCCAGTTTTCAGTGTAGCCATTATGGTGCTGTGGAGTTCGTGTTTGACAAACTCCCAGACCATATACTCTTATGGCTACCCTGCACTTACAATGTCTAAGGTTTTGTTTAGACACTGTAGGGGTACCATGCTCATGCACTGGTACCCTCACCTATGGTATAGTGCACCCTGCCTTAGGGCTGTAAGGCCTGCTAGAGGGGTGTCTTACCTATACTGCATAGGCAGTGAGAGGCTGGCATGGCACCCTGAGGGGAGTGCCATGTCGACTTACTCGTTTTGTCCTCACTAGCACACACAAGCTGGCAAGCAGTGTGTCTGTGCTGAGTGAGAGGTCTCCAGGGTGGCATAAGACATGCTGCAGCCCTTAGAGACCTTCCTTGGCATCAGGGCCCTTGGTACTAGAAGTACCAGTTACAAGGGACTTATCTGGATGCCAGGGTCTGCCAATTGTGGATACAAAAGTACAGGTTAGGGAAAGAACACTGGTGCTGGGGCCTGGTTAGCAGGCCTCAGCACACTTTCAATTGTAAACATAGCATCAGCAAAGGCAAAAAGTCAGGGGGCAACCATGCCAAGGAGGCATTTCCTTACAGGTACTACACGACGACGTCGTTCATTCCATTTTCGCACTCTGGGGTACCCCTTCTACAGACCTATTCGCAACCCCAGAAAACAAAAAATGCCAAAACTTCGCCTCCAGATATTACCATCCAGGGACACTGGGGAATGCCCTATGGATAAGCTGGTCAGGGGCATTTCTTTACGCCTTTCCACCGCTTCCCCTGATTCCGGCAGTTCTCCAGAAGCTGTCCAATGCTCAGACCAAAATGATCCTAATTGCTCCGGAGTGGCCACGCCAGTGGTGGTTCCCAGACCTTCTTCACCGGTCACTCAAACCACACATCAGGCTACCATATCGCCCGGACCTTCTCACGAAGTTCAGAGGGCAGATATCTCATCCCAACCCCTCATCGTTGAGTTTGGCAGCATGGCTCCTGAGCTAGTGCAATATGGACATTTGAACTTACCTCAGGACTGTATGGAAATTCTGAGGGAAGCAAAACGCCCTTCCACACGATCAGCCTATGCAAGCAAGTGGAAGAGATTCTGCATTTGGTGTTTACACAACAACATTGACCCGGTTTCTTGTGGAGAACAATCTATCTTACCATACTTGTTAAGTTTGGCAAAATCGGGCTTACAACTGTCGTCAATAAAAGTTCACTTGGCGGCGATAACAGCATACAGAAAGAGTCCTTCACAAACTTCCTTTTTTCAGATTCCGATTATTAAGGATTTCCTAGAAGGTTTAAAGAAGGTTTTTCCTCCCATTAGAAAGCCTTCTCCTCCATGGGAACTGAACGTTGTCTTATCACGTCTGATGCTGCCGCCATTCGAGCCGATACACAAGGCATCGCTGCAGCATCTCACATGGAAAGCTGCTTTTCTGGTGGCAATCACTTCAGCGCGTAGGGTCAGCGAAATCCAGGCCCTTTGCGCTCAGGAACCCTACACGGTTTTTCATTCTGCAAAAGTGGTAATGAGAACTCATCCAAAATTTCTACCTAAGGTAGTCTCCGACTTCCATGTGAACCAAACAATTTCATTACCGACTTTCTTTCAGAATCCAGCTACTCCTGCTGAGAGAACTCTGCACTCTCTGGATGTAAAGAGAGTATTGAAATTTTACTTGGACAGGACAAAAAGCTTACGAAAATCACAACAGCTTTTTATTAACTATGGCCCAATCAGAACAGGTTTGGGCACATCTAAACAATCTTTATCCAGGTGGATTGTTTCATGTATAATGTTATGTTAACAGTTAGCAAACAAATCCCTTGGTGGTAGACCAAAAGCCCACTCGACCAGAGGGAAAGCAGCTACTGTAGCCTTGATGAGAAATGTCCCTTTGGCAGAAATATGCAAGGCTGCCACTTGGAGGTCGGTCCATACCTTTACTAAGCATTACTGCCTTGATACAGACGCTAGGGCAGATGCTCAGGTTGGACAGGCTTTGCTCAAGAATTTGTTTGCATGATTCATGTTTTTCTCAGTATTCTTATATCGACTCCACCGCGGCTATGGGGATGGGCTTGCTACTCTATTCAATGCTTATGACTATACATGGAAATCCCCTACGAGAGAAGAAATGGTTTCTTACCTGTAACTCCAGTTCTCTCGTAGGGGTATTTCCATGATAGTCATAAGCAACCCTCCCTCCTCCCCGGTGGAGTTGACATAGAACATGAATATTATGGAGGTGGGTACTCCAACAAATGTTTTGTTTTTTCTTCATGTCAGGTAATAGCCTCCAAAAAAGAACTGAGGCAACTGCCTTTTGCTGTGCATGATGGGAAACAGGAAGACTTTACTTTTCTTAAAGGCACAGCTCTATTTACATTCTGTATAATGGCAGCCTATGGGCTACACTGCCCTGCATTGTTTTATTCTCATCAGAGGTGTAAATAAAGTATGAGAATGTATTTGTTATTACATTTCTAGAATAAATAGGTGTTTGAACATGAATTTACACTACTATTGATTTTCTTTTCAACAATTTGGCCTGTGTAGCTGTTCACATAGGCTGCACAATGTTATTCTTAAGTGTTTTTTGACAGACCTTTTCTTTAAACGGCTGGTGTTTGCACTTAAGAATATACTTCACATCAGTGCTCCGGGGTCCCCGCAGGCGCGCGGAACTATTCAATGCTTATGACTATCATGGAAATACCCCTACGAGAGAACTGGAGTTACAGGTAAGAAACCATTTCTTAGTATGTATACTTTTCACATAAAACACAATAAGCTGTTTTAAAAGTGGAAACTTAGTGCAATTTTCACAGTTCCTGGGGGAGGTAAGTTATTGTTAGTTTCAACAGGTAAGTAAGTCACTTACAGGTTTGAGTTTTTGGTCCAAGGTAGCCCACCGTTGGGGGTTCAGAGCAACCCCAAAGTTATCACACCAGCAGTTCAGGGCCAGTCAGGTGCAAAGGTCAAAGAGGTGCCCAAAACACATAGGCTATAATGGAGAGAAGGGGGTGCCCCGGTTCCAGTCTGCCAGCAGGTAAGTACCCGCGTCTTCGGAGGGCAGACCAGGGGGGTTTTGTAGGGCACCGGGGGGGGGGGGGGGCACAGAAAGTATCACAGAAAGTACACCCTCAGCAGCGCGGGGGCGGCCGGGTGCAGTGTGCAAACATGCGTCGGGTTTCCTTCAGGTTTCAATGGGAGACCAAGGGGTCTCTTCAGCGATGCAGGCAGGCAAGGGGGGGGCTCCTCGGGGTAGCCACCACCTGGGCAAGGGGGAGGGCCTCCTGGGGGTCACTCCTGCACAGAAGTTCCGTTTCTTTAGGGGCTGGGGGCTGCGGGTGCAGGGTCTTTTCCAGCCGTCGGGAAATGGAGTTCAGACAGTCGCGGTCAGGGGGAGCCTGGGGATTCCCTCTGCAGGCGTCGCTGTGGGGGCTCAGGGGGGACAACTTTGGTTACTCACAGTCGTAGAGTCGCCGGAGGGTCCTCCCTGAGTTGGTTGTTCTCCACCAGTCAAATCGGGGTCGCCGGGTGCAGTGTTGCAAGTCTCACGCTTCTTGCGGGGAGTTGCAGGGGTCTTTAAATCTGCTCCTTGTAACAAAGTTGCAGTTCTTTTGGAGCAGTGCCGCTGTCCTCGGGAGTTTCTTGTCTTTTTCGAAGCAGGGCAGTCCTCAGAGGATTCAGAGGTCGCTGGTCCCTTGGAAAGCGTCGCTGGAGTAGGTTCTTTGGAAGGCAGGAGACAGGCCGGTAAGTCTGGGGCCAAGGCAGTTGGTGTCTTCTGGTCTTCCTCTGCAGGGGTTTGTCAGCTCGGCAGTCCTTCTTGTAGTTGCAGGAATCTAAATCTTTAGGTTCAGGGAAGCCCTTAAATACTAAATTTAAGGGCGTGTTTAGGTCTGGGGGGTTAGTAGCCAATGGCTACTAGCCCTGAGGGTGGGTACACCCTCTTTGTGCCTCCTCCCAAGGGGAGGGGGTCACATCCCTAATCCTATTGGGGGAATCCTCCATCTGCAAGATGGAGGATTTCTAAAAGTTAGAGTCACCTCAGGACACCTTAGGGGCTGTCCTGACTGGCCAGTGACTCCTCCTTGTTATTCTCATTATTTTCTCCGGCCTTGCCGCCAAAAGTGGGGGCCGGGGGCGGGCAACTCCACTAGCTGGAGTGTCCTGCGGTGCTGTGACAAAGGGGTGAGCCTTTGAGGCTCACCGCCAGGTGTTACAGCTCCTGCCTGGGGGAGGTGTTCGCATCTCCACCCAGTGCAGGCTTTGTTACTGGCCTCAGAGTGACAAAGGCACTCTCCCCATGGGGCCAGCAACATGTCTCTAGTGTGGCAGGCTGCTGGAACCAGTCAGCCTACACAGATAGTCGGTTAAGTTTCAGGGGGCACCTCTAAGGTGCCCTCTGTGGTGTATTTTACAATAAAATGTACACTGGCATCAGTGTGCATTTATTGTGCTGAGAAGTTTGATACCAAACTTCCCAGTTTTCAGTGTAGCCATTATGGTGCTGTGGAGTTCGTGTAAAACAGACTCCCAGACCATATACTCTTATGGCTACCCTGCACTTACAATGTCTAAGGTTTTGCTTAGACACTGTAGGGGCACAGTGCTCATGCACTGGTACCCTCACCTGGTACCCTCACCTATGGTATAGTGCACCCTGCCTTAGGGCTGTAAGGCCTGCTAGAGGGGTGTCTTACCTATACTGCATAGGCAGTGAGAGGCTGGCATGGCACCCTGAGGGGAGTGCCATGTCGACTTACTCATTTTGTTCTCACTAGCACACACAAGCTGGTAAGCAGTGTGTCTGTGCTGAGTGAGGGGTCTCCAGGGTGGCATAATACATGCTGCATCCCTTAGAGACCTTCCCTGGCATCAGGGCCCTTGGTACCAGAGGTACCAGTTACAAGGGACTTATCTGGATGCCAGGTGTGCCAATTGTGGAATCAAAAGTACAGGTTAGGGAAAGAACACTGGTGCTGGGGCCTGGTTAGCAGGCCTCAGCACACTTTCAATTCAAAACATAGCATCAGCAAAGGCAAAAAGTCAGGGGGTAACCATGCCAAGGAGGCATTTCCTTACAGTCACTGTACGAGTTGTCTGTAGAAATGTCTTCCCTTTATTTATATATGATCTGTTCCACCACCCTATCTCTTCTGCCACTTTCTGCGTGACAACCACTAGATCTTCCCAACTCCCTATTGCTTGGGACCATTGATTTTGCAGCCATTCCAGTAATGGTTTCATGTGAGGTCTTGCAAATGGGATCAAAGGGAAATAGGAAGCCATTATTCTCAGTAACTTACCCACCGTCCTCACTGTCAGAGCTTGCCCCTTCTGGAAGCATAGAATTTTGTTCGATAAAGTCTTGATTCTCTTCTCACTGGGGTACACTTTCCCACGGCTGGAGTTGATTCTAGCTCCTAGAAACATATGTTCTTGCTTTGGTTCTGGAGATCATTTTGCCACATTTCCTGAGAATCCCAAGGTGAATAGAGTTTATCACTTGTTGAATGTGTCCCTTGCATTTTGTATAAGAGTTTGCCCTTAATAGTCAGTCATCCAGATAATGGTAGATGTGAATGCCTTGTCTTCTCCGATGTGCTGAAACTGCCGCAATGTACTTTGTGAATACCCTTGGGGCTGATTTTATTCCAAAGGCTAGAACGTTGAATTGGTTATGTTTTTGTCGACCACAAATCTGAGATATTTCATGTGTTTTGCATTCATTGGTATGTGCAAATAGGCATCCTTTAAGTCTATTGTTGGCACAAAACCTCCGATTTGTAGTTGTGATATTACTTATTGTAGTGTCATTTTGAATTTTTTGCTTTTATGAATGTTTATAAACCTCAGGTCTAGAATATGTCAGAGATCCATCTACTTTGGGATTAGAAAATAATTTGAACAGTTTCCTTTGTTGATTGCTAGTCTTGGAATCCGCTCTATAGCATCTTTCTCCAGCAACTCCTCCACCTTCTTGAGTAGTATGGCTTTTTCTCCTGTTGAGTGCTCTCGTGTTTGATCTTTTTGGTGGTAGCGCTCTTAACCATTCTATACAATATCCGTATTGTATCGCATTGTCTGATGTGATCTTTGTCCACTCCTGAAGAGAGTTTTATATTTTTCATTCTACCTGCTTTTGTAAAGGAGAGGATGTTTTTTACATTCTTTCCTTAATCATGTTGCTTGAGGTAGTGTTTGAAGTGCCGGCAAGTCACTTATTTGAGAAAGTTGTCCCTCCTCCTTGTGGAAGCTCTCTTACTAGTGTCCAGCCTTGAAAAGCCTGCCTGCCCTGATTGTACTGCTAACTTTGTTGCCGTTGTGTTGATTGACTGCCTCCCTGGAATGACTGGTTCAAAGAGCTTGACAGAAAGTTACTTCTTCTTGTCAGTCTTCCTAAAGGAGCTGTACCTCTTCTAATGCTCCCTTATGAACTGGAGTGCTCTCATGGACCTGGAAGTCTCATTCTTTTCCAGTTGATTTAGAGCCTTATCAACTGCATTTCCAAATAGCTGTTTGCCACTGAATGGGGCATTCAGAATGGCCACCTGACCCTTTGGTTTGAACTCCAATAGTTTAAGCCACGAGTGGCGACGTAGTGCAATAGCCGTCATCATATGTCAGCTGTGTCTAGTACAGACTTCAGGCATGTGCTGGTAATGTTTCTGCCCTCTTTGCCAGGTGTGCTGCCCTCTTCCGGTATTGTTCCAGTAGATGTTTTATTAACTCCGCCATCTCATCCCAGTTTTGATATACATAATGGCTCAGCAGAGCGTCTGAATTTGCGATGTACCAAAGATTCACAACACTTTTTCAGAATTTCCAGCCCATTAGATCCATTAGTTTGCTCTCCTTTGTCTGGAGGAGGGCCTGAGGTTGATGGGATGATGGCCCTTTTCCGTGCTGTAGCTGTAATAACAGAACCAGCTGAAACTGAACCTTTTATATTAGTAAGATCTTTAGATGAATACTTATGTAAGAAATTGCCTCTTTTGACATGGTCACCCCTACTGTTGCCTAGTTTCTGATGTAACTTTGACTGAACGTGCACTGGGTTCCTGCTAACCAGGTCTCCAGTGCAAGATCTCTTCCCTAAGAACTGCACAGTTGTTCTGCACAATTGGCACGCACTTTAGCACCAACTGTAAGTCCCTAGTAAAGGGTATCCCAGGTATCTACGTCCTGGAGTACTAAGAAAGGTCCCTGAGGGCTGTAGCACCAGTTGTGCCACCCTCAGGGACTCCTCACTAAATCCACACAGTGCTGCCATTGCAGAATGCCTGCTGGTGCAGGCTAAATTGAAGACACAACCTGTCACACACCTTTGGTGTGCCAGGACCCCTACCACTGCATGTGCCAGGTGTAAGTCACCCCTAAAGCAGGGTACATCATGGCACATGTGAGGGCATAAATGCACGAACAGATATGCTCCTGCTATATGTCTGTTGATCCTGAGACATAGTGAGTGAAAAGGGAAGCCATTTTAAATGCGTGTGCTGAACACTGGTCACTACGAGTTCCCCAGCTACAGGATGGCTACACTGAACCCTGGGGTGTTTGGTATCAAACATCTCAGAATAAAGCCTCACTGAATCCAGCTATGAATTTATTAATAAATGCGCACAGAGGGCACTCTAGAGGTGCCCCCTGAAAACTTACCAGCTACTAGTGGGTTGACATACTGGTCTTGACCAGTTCATCCACCACATACTCGTTTCTGCCCCCCACCCCTTTCCCAAGGGCCCGAGATAAAAACCTGCACTGGGCAGAGGTGATACCACCTCACAAAGGCAGGATGGGCATTCCAGGGAGGAAGCTTCAAAGGACTAGCCGCCTTTGTAATGCGACCTAGGTCTCTTCAGATGGTGAAGATCAGAGACTCCCTTGTCCTGAACCCCACTTTTGTCAGCAGCACAGGTAGGAAAATAAGGCAGATAAGGAGGTTGTCCCCAACGGACTTCCTAGCCAGAGCCTGCAACATGGTTGTACCGAGGTACTACTCCCATTGAAAACTATTGGGCACCCGACCCTTACTGCACCCGTTCCTGGTGTGACCTGCTGGTGTGGTTCTGATCGGTGCCCAGTACTTACCTTATCCCTTTTAGACTGGCCTTGTAAGCCGGTGTTAACCCTGCTGTTGCTGAACATTGTTTTCTCCCATGGGTTAACATTGAAGAACTCTGAGAATTGTACTAAGTGTTGATTTTTGAATCTGAAAAGTATTTATGCTTGAAAAAATACTTACCTGATTAAGAATGTTTGGTAATGAAACATAAAAAGAAGTGTTATTGATCTAATTTGGTCTCATTTATTCTTTGAGTGTGTCTCATTTATTGCGTCGGATTACAAATGCTTAGCACTACCCACTCTGAGAAGCCTAACTGCTCGCCCACACTACCACAAAATAGATGATTAGTTGTAAGGAAATGCCTCCTTGGCATGGTTACCCCCTGACTTTTTGCCTTTGCTGATGCTATGTTTTGAATTGAAAGTGTGCTGAGGCCTGCTAACCAGGCCCCAGCACCAGTGTTCTTTCCCTAACCTGTACTTTTGATTCCACAATTGGCACACCCTGGCACCCAGATAAGTCCCTTGTAACTGGTACCTCTGGTACCAAGGGCCCTGATGCCAGGGAAGGTCTCGAAGGGCTGCAGCATGTATTATGCCACCCTAGAGACCCCTCACTCAGCACAGACACACTGCTTACCAGCTTGTGTGTGCTAGTGAGAACAAAATGAGTAAGTCGACATGGCACTCCCCTCAGGGTGCCATGCCAGCCTCTCACTGCCTATGCAGTATAGGTAAGACACCCCTCTAGCAGGCCTTACAGCCCTAAGGCAGGGTGCACTATACCATAGGTGAGGGTACCAGTGCATGAGCACTGTGCCCCTACAGTGTCTAAGCAAAACCTTAGACATTGTAAGTGCAGGGTAGCCATAAGAGTATATCGTCTGGGAGTTTGTCAAACACGAACTCCACAGCACCATAATGGCTACACTGAAAACTGGGAAGTTTGGTATCAAACTTCTCAGCACAATAAATGCACACTGATGCCAGTGTACATTTTATTGCAAAATACACCCCAGAGGGCACCTTAGAGGTGCCCCCTGAAACTTAACCGACTGTCTGTGTAGGCTGACTAGTTCCAGCAGCCTGCCACACTAGAGACATGTTGCTGGCCCCATGGGTTGAGTACCTTTGTCACTCTGAGGCCAGTAACAAAGCCTGCACTGGGTGGAGATGCTAACACCTCCCCCAGGCAGGAGCTGTAACACCTGGCGGTGAGCCTCAAAGGCTCACCCCTTTGTCACAGCACCGCAGGACACTCCAGCTAGTGGAGTTGCCTGCCCCCTCCGGCCCCGGCCCCCACTTTTGGCGGCAAGGCCGGAGAAAATAATGAGAATAACAAGGAGGAGTCACTGGCCAGTCAGGACAGCCCCTAAGGTGTCCTGAGCTGAAGTGACTCTAACTTTTAGAAATCCTCCATCTTGCAGATGGAGGATTCCCCCAATAGGATTAGGGATGTGACCCCCTCCCCTTGGGAGGAGGCACATAGAGGGTGTACTCACTCTCAGGGCTAGTAGCCATTGGCTACTAACCCCCCAGACCTAAACACGCCCTTAAATTTAGTATTTAAGGGCTCTCCCTGAACCTAGAAACTAGATTCCTGCAACTACAAGAAGAAGGACTGCCTAGCTGAAAACCCTGCAGAGGAAGACCAGAAGACAACAACTGCCTTGGCTCCAGAAACTCACCGGCCTGTCTCCTGCCTTCCAAAGAACTCTGCTCCAGCGACGCCTTCCAAAGGGACCAGCGACCTCTGAATCCTCTGAGGACTGCCCTGCTTCGACGACGACAAGAAACTCCCGAGGACAGCGGACCTGCTCCAAAAAGACTGCAACTTTATCCAAAGGAGCAGCTTTAAAGAACCCTGCAATCTCCCCGCAAGAAGCGTGAGACTTGCAACACTGCACTCGGCGACCCCGACTCGGCTGGTGGAGAACCAACACCTCAGGGAGGACCCCCGGACTACTCTACGACTGTGAGTACCAAAACCTGTCCCCCCTGAGCCCCCACAGCGCCGCCTGCAGAGGGAATCCCGAGGCTTCCCCTGACCGCGACTCTGAAACCTAAGTCCCGACGCCTGGAAAAGACCCTGCACCCGCAGCCCCCAGGACCTGAAGGACCGGACTTTCACTGCAGAAGTGACCCCCAGGAGTCCCTCTCCCTTGCCCAAGTGGAGGTTTCCCCGAGGAAGCCCCCCCTTGCTTGCCTGCAGCGCTGAAGAGATCCCTTGATCTCTCATTGACTTCCATTGCGAACCCGACGCTTGTTCTAACACTGCACCCGGCCGCCCCCGCGCCACTGAGGGTGAAAATTCTGAGTGGGCTTGTGTCCCCCCCCGGTGCCCTACAAAACCCCCCTGGTCTGCCCTCCGAAGACGCGGGTACTTACCTGCAAGCAGACCGGAACCGGGGCACCCCCTTCTCTCCATTGAAGCCTATGCGTTTTGGGCACCACTTTGAACTCTGCACCTGACCGGCCCTGAGCTGCTGGTGTGGTAACTTTGGGGTTGCTCTGAACCCCCAACGGTGGGCTACCTTGGACCAAGAACTGAACCCTGTAAGTGTCGTACTTACCTGGTAAAACTAACAAAAACTTACCTCCCCCAGGAACTGTGAAAATTGCACTAAGTGTCCACTTTTAAAATAGCTATCTGTGAATAACTTGAAAAGTATACATGCAATTGAAATGATTCAAAGTTCCTAATGTACTTACCTGCAATACCTTTCAAACAAGATATTACATGTTAAATTTGAACCTGTGGTTCTTAAAATAAACTAAGAAAAGATATTTTTCTATAACAAAACCTATTGGCTGGATTTGTCTCTGAGTGTGTGTACCTCATTTATTGTCTATGTGTATGTACAACAAATGCTTAACACTACTCCTTGGATAAGCCTACTGCTCGACCACACTACCACAAAATAGAGCATTAGTATTATCTCTTTTTACCACTATTTTACCTCTAAGGGGAACCCTTGGACTCTTTGCATGCTATTCCTTACTTTGAAATAGCACATACAGAGCCAACTTCCTACATTAGTCATATCTACTTTTGCCTCTGCAAACCCACTGGGGATCCACTGGACTCTGCACAGTGTACTTCTTTGTAGTGCACCTTATAGAGAGCCAGATTCCTACAACTGGGGTAGGTTCTTAATGCGGCCCTTGGGAATAAACAAGTTAAAGGGGTAACTCCCATGCCCCTTTCTCTTTCAAAGGTGTCACCTTCATGTAAAGTGCTGTTGTCCAGCAAGGCCATAAGTTTTGCCTCTAGGACAAAGGCATTAACTGTAGGGTATGCTTCAAAAGAAAAGGGCGATCTGGAGGAGAGGATAGAAGTAAAGGGTGCAGCCACAGCTCAGTTCAATGACCCATCGTCCAGTTGCGACTTACCCAAACGGCTGGTAAAATTGGAGACACTCCCTTCCAATGGAAGACTATAGTGAGGGGGAACGTAGTCAGAGGTTTGGAGCAGTGGTGGGGCAGACTGTTCCAATACCATTAGTGAAGCCTCCTTGTAAGGAAATGCCTCCTTGGCATGGTTGCCCCCTGACTTTTTGCCTTTGCTGATGCTATGTGTACAATTGAAAGTGTGCTGAGGCCTGCTAACCAGGCCCCAGCACCAGTGTTCTTTCCCTAACCTGTACTTTTGTATCCACAATTGGCAGACCCTGGCATCCAGATAAGTCCCTTGTAACTGGTACTTCTAGTACCAAGGGCCCTGATGCCAAGGAAGGTCTCTAAGGGCTGCAGCATGTCTTATGCCACCCTGGAGACCTCTCACTCAGCACAGACACACTGCTTGCCAGCTTGTGTGTGCTAGTGAGGACAAAACGAGTAAGTCGACATGGCACTCCCCTCAGGGTGCCATGCCAGCCTCTCACTGCCTATGCAGTATAGGTAAGACACCCCTCTAGCAGGCCTTACAGCCCTAAGGCAGGGTGCACTATACCATAGGTGAGGGTACCAGTGCATGAGCATGGTACCCCTACAGTGTCTAAACAAAACCTTAGACATTGTAAGTGCAGGGTAGCCATAAGAGTATATGGTCTGGGAGTCTGTCAAACACGAACTCCACAGCACCATAATGGCTACACTGAAAACTGGGAAGTTTGGTATCAAACTTCTCAGCACAATAAATGCACACTGATGGCAGTGTACATTTTATTGTAAAATACACCACAGAGGGCACCTTAGAGGTGCCCCCTGAAACTTAACCGACTGTCTGTGTAGGCTGACTAGTTCTAGCAGCCTGCCACAAACCGAGACATGTTGCTGGCCCCATGGGGAGAGTGCCTTTGTCACTCTGAGGCCAGTAACAAAGCCTGCACTGGGTGGAGATGCTAACACCTCCCCCAGGCAGGAATTGTCACACCTGGCGGTGAGCCTCAAAGGCTCACCTCCTTTGTGCCAACCCAGCAGGACACTCCAGCTAGTGGAGTTGCCCGCCCCCTCCGGCCAGGCCCCCACTTTTGGCGGCAAGGCCGGAGAAAATAATGAGAAAAACAAGGAGGAGTCACTGGCCAGTCAGGACAGCCCCTAAGGTGTCCTGAGCTGAGGTGACTAACTTTTAGAAATCCTCCATCTTGCAGATGGAGGATTCCCCCAATAGGGTTAGGATTGTGACCCCCTCCCCTTGGGAGGGGGCACAAAGAGGGTGTACCCACCCTCAGGGCTAGTAGCCATTGGCTACTAACCCCCCAGACCTAAACACGCCCTTAAATTTAGTATTTAAGGGCTACCCTGAACCCTAGAAAATTAGATTCCTGCAACTACAAGAAGAAGGACTGCCTAGCTGAAAACCCCTGCAGAGGAAGACCAGAAGACGACAACTGCCTTGGCTCCAGAAACTCACCGGCCTGTCTCCTGCCTTCCAAAGATCCTGCTCCAGCGACGCCTTCCAAAGGGACCAGCGACCTCGACATCCTCTGAGGACTGCCCCTGCTTCGAAAAGACAAGAAACTCCCGAGGACAGCGGACCTGCTCCAAGAAAAGCTGCAACTTTGTTTCCAGCAGCTTTAAAGAACCCTGCAAGCTCCCCGCAAGAAGCGTGAGACTTGCGACACTGCACCCGGCGACCCCGACTCGGCTGGTGGCGATCCAACACCTCAGGAGGGACCCCAGGACTACTCTAAGACTGTGAGTACAAAAACCTGTCCCCCCTGAGCCCCCACAGCGCCGCCTGCAGAGGGAATCCCGAGGCTTCCCCTGACCGCGACTCTTTGAACCTAAAGTCCCGACGCCTGGGAGAGACCCTGCACCCGCAGCCCCCAGGACCTGAAGGACCGGACTTTCACTGGAGAAGTGACCCCCAGGAGTCCCTCTCCCTTGCCCAAGTGGAGGTTTCCCCGAGGAATCCCCCCCTTGCCTGCCTGCAGCGCTGAAGAGATCCCGAGATCTCTCATAGACTAACATTGCGAACCCGACGCCTGTTCCTACACTGCACCCGGCCGCCCCCGCGCTGCTGAGGGTGAAATTTCTGTGTGGACTTGTGTCCCCCCCGGTGCCCTACAAAACCCCCCTGGTCTGCCCTCCGAAGACGCGGGTACTTACCTGTAAACAGACCGGAACCGGGGCACCCCCTTCTCTCCATTCTAGCCTATGTGTTTTGGGCACCACTTTGAACTCTGCACCTGACCGGCCCTGAGCTGCTGGTGTGGTGACTTTGGGGTTGCTCTGAACCCCCAACGGTGGGCTACCTTGGACCAAGAACTAAGCCCTGTAAGTGTCTTACTTACCTGGTTAACCTAACAAATACTTACCTCCCCTAGGAACTGTGAGAATTGCACAAAGTGTCCACTTTTAAAACAGCTATTTGTGAATAACTTGAAAAGTATACATGCAATTTTGATGATTTGAAGTTCCTAAAGTACTTACCTGCAATACCTTTCGAATGAGATATTACATGTAGAATTTGAACCTGTGGTTCTTAAAATAAACTAAGAAAAGATATTTTTCTATATAAAAACCTATTGGCTGGATTTGTCTCTGAGTGTGTGTATCTCATTTATTGTCTATGTGTATGTGCAACAAATGCTTAACACTACTCCTTGGATAAGCCTACTGCTCGACCACACTACCACAAAATAGAGCATTAGTATTATCTATTTTTACCACTATTTTACCTCTAAGGGGAACCCTTGGACTCTGTGCATGCTATTCCTTACTTTGAAATAGCACATACAGAGCCAACTTCCTACACTCCTCAATCCAACCCTGTCACAAAATAACAATACAACTGATGGCTGCAGTTATCTGTCCTAGAAAAGCCATGGAACTTTTCGTACGGTTGGTGAATTTGCTGTGCAGGGAAGGCAAAGCCTAAGACACAGACTGTAACCCTTATGCTCTTGAAATTTTACAAGAAGTCTGCTTTGCTCAGAATAGCCACTCTCTATCAAAAGCTTGTCAAGAGGTGTAGCTTGGACATCTCAGAAAGGTCAGTACAATGCATACATATACTGCAGCAGCTTGACAACTACACCCAGGAACTAGTGAATGGTGTGAAGTCACATTTCAGGATCTTCATGTGCCAAGACAGACTGACAATTATTCAGTTTCACTAGTTTCCCATAAGGCATGGACAAAAAGCCCAAAAGGAAGGTGACATAACTGTGTGGAGCCAGGCTGCCGTCACAAAAACTGACGCAAGGTGTAAAAAAAAATTTAGACTGTGTCCACATCGGCTTTAGGAAAGACTTTTGGAATCTCTTTTCAGGATTATGTCTGAAGCACTAAATGTGCGGTAAAGGGTGGAAAACAAAAAAGCATGGTCTAGTAGGTCTTATAATAAATACAACTGATATGTACAGACCCAAAAGAACATTACATACCTTTTGCTATCAATATCTTATTGGCGAATCTGTTTAATACAGTTGCGTAAAGTATTATTTGCTTCATACAACTTTGACCCTGGTCAAAATGACACATTCTCATTGAGCTAAAACCCAGAACTACCCAAAATAAACCCTAAGCACACTTACTCAGGAGGAGCCATCTTGCTAACATCTACGTCCTTCAGAAATTCACTCTGCAGTGACTGCTCTGCTGTAAACCGTTTGCTGGGATCTAGGGTGAGCATGTGATCAAGCAGATCCAGTGCTGGAGGAGGAATGCTAAATATGAATCAAAAATAAAATGAAACAAGAGGATTATTAGCCACACATTTGAACACAACTGGAAGAGCCACAAGATTTTCATTCTATGTCCACTTGTGGAAAATAAACCTTTAAAAAAAACAAAAAAAACACAAGAAAGCAATATACACAAAAGGCTTTTGGGCCACAAAAAAGGAGTTCAAAATCCACTCACAAAGCAAATTCTTCTCGTAGGCGTCGTCTGTACTGCTTCTTGGGCTTCATTGTATTGAAGTATGGCAGCTTGATGACATCTGGCCACACAGCAGGGCTAGGGCTTCCACAGAGCCGGCTAAAAGAGCAGGAATCACACTCAGACACTGCACTTGAACGTGTTCCAGTTTTATTAAACAAGAACAAACAAAGTGGACAGATATAGCAAAGAAACAAGTGGGTGACAAACAGCCAGTGAACTGTCAGAGAACCAAACACAAAAGATACGCTAGGTCAGGAAGCAGGTGTTAGAATCCAAAACAAAATAAGGGGAGATGACAGACAGGAGGAAAAGACCAACTGGTGGTGGGAAGTAGAGATTAAAAACTAGGAAAAGCAGGACAAGAAAGAACAGCCAATACATGGAACCACAGAACAAGGGCCTGGTTGCAATACAAATTATGAGAAAAAAAAAAAAAAAAAAAGAGAAGAATGAAGACTGGAGTCTTGAAGGAAAAGAATCCTGATCTCAGGTATCAGTTCTAACCATGGGAATTGAGAACCCAAGAAGGAAAGGGTGCTAGAAATCATGAACATTTTGGGTAATACATTATTCATTTGAATGATCTGCTCCTCCTGTGTTCATAAAGTAGATCTAGAATAGCCAGAGGGAAACACTGTATAAAATACATTACCTAATCAGCTCCAGCTGTGCCAGCTCCTGATGGGCTTGAAAAACTGGCTTCTTTGTAAACAACTCACCCAAAATACAACTAGAAAAAAGAAAATAATTTACTACAGAATAATTTTAGATTCAAATGCTAGTATGTTTCTGCTTTCTATAATTAGTTTAATAACCCACTTTAACAAGTAAAGTGCTTACCCACAGCTCCAAACATCTATTGCTGGTGTGTAGCGTTCTTCCCCTAGCAGCAATTCTGGAGGTCGATACCACAAAGTTATCACTTTATTGGTATAGGGCCGACTAGAAAAAACACAAAAATAAGCATGCAGTTAGGCCCTGGCTGATGGAGCTTTCCAGTAGAGAGTGCTAGATACTACTGAACGCTATTTTGATACCAACTGGAATAGTATGGCCCTTAGGACAACTGAGTGGATGGCAAAAAAGTGGTACTGAGGGGGGGGGGTAGGGGTGTGTGTGTGTGTGTGTGTGTGTGTGCAGGGCGATATTGGTTGGGATACATCGGACACTAGAGGAAGACATAACACGTCATGAAGCAGAATTGAGGGACCCGAAAAAGGTGCTTACAGATGATCAGACAGAGTGTAGGAAGTTGGCCCTGTATGTACTATTTCAAAGTAAGGAATAGTATGCACATAGTCCAAGGGTTCCCTTAGAGGTAAGATAGTGGCAAAAAGAGTTAATACTAATGCTCTATTTTGTGGTAGTGTGGTCGAGCAGTAGGCTTATCAAAGGAGTAGTGTTAAGCATTTGTTGTACATACACCCAGGCAATAAATGAGGAACACACACTCAGACAATTCCAGGCCAATAGGTTTTTGTATAGAAAAATATATTTTCTTAGTTTATTTTAAGAACCACAGGTTGACATTCTACATGTAATGTCTCATTTGAAAGGTATTGCAGGTAAGTACTTTAGGAACTTTGAATAATCACAATAGCATATATACTTTTTACATAAAACACATTTCGCTATTTTAAAAGTGGACACAGTGCAATTTTCAAAGTTCCTAGGGGAGGTAAGTTATTGTTAGTTCTTGCAGGTAAGTAAACCACCTACAGGGTTCAAATTGGGGTCCAAGGTAGCCCACCGTTGGGGGTTCAGTGCAACCCCAAAGTCACCACACCAGCAGCTCAGGGCCGGTCAGGTGCAGAGTTCAAAGTGGTGCCCAAAACACATAGGCTTCAATGGAGAAGGGGGTGCCCCGGTTCCAGTCTGCCAACAGGTAAGTACCCGCGTCTTCGGAGGGCAGACCAGGGGGGGTTTTGTAGGGCACCGGGGGGGGACACAAGTCAGCACAAAAAGTACACCCTCAGCAGCACGGGGGCGGCCGGGTGCAGTGTGCAAAAACACGTCGGGTTTTCAATAGGTTTCAATGAGAGACCAAGGGGCCTCTTCAGCGATGCAGGCAGGCAAGGGGGGGGGCTCCTCGGGGTAGCCACCACCTGGGCAAGGGAGAGGGCCTCCTGGGGGTCACTCCTGCACTGGAGTTCCGATCCTTCAGGTCCTGGGGGCTGCGGGTGCAGGGTCTTTTCCAGGCGTCGGGATTTTGGATTCAGACAGTCGCGGTCAGGGGGAGCCTCGGGATTCCCTCTGCAGGCGTCGCTGTGGGGGCTCAGGGGGGACAAGTTGGGTTACTCACAGTCTTTGAGTCGCCTGGGGGTCCTCCCTGTAGCGTTGTTTCTTCACCAGTCGAGTCGGGGTCGCCGGGTGCAGTGTTGCAAGTCTCACGCTTCTGGCGGGGATTGCAGGGGTCTTTAAAGCTGCTCCTCTGGAAACAAAGTTGCAGTCTTTGTTGAACAGGGCCGCTGTTCTCGGGAGTTTCTTGGTCTTTTTAGAGCAGGGCAGTCCTCTGAAGATTCAGAGGTCGCTGGTCCTGGGGAAAGCGTCGCTGGAGCAGTGTCTTTAGAAGGGGGGTGACAGGCCGGTAGGGCTGGGGCCAAAGCAGTTGGTGTCTCCGTCTTCTCTGCAGGGTTTTTCAGCTCAGCAGTCCTCTTCTTCTTAAGTTGCAGGAATCTGATTTCCTGGGTTCAGGGGAGCCCCTAAATACAGGATTTAGGGGTGTGTTTAGGTCAGGGAGGGCAGTAGCCAATGGCTACTAGCCCTGAGGGTGGCTACACCCTCTTTGTGCCTCCTCCCAAGGGGAGGGGGTCACATTCCTATCCCTATTGGGGGGATCCTCCATCTGCAAGATGGAGGATTCCTAAAAGTCAGAGTCACTTCAGCTCAGGTTGCCTTAGGGGCTGTCCTGACTGGCCAGTGACTCCTCCTTGTTTTTCTCATTATCTCCTCCGGCTTTGCTGCCAAAAGTGGGGCCGTGGCCAGAGGGGGCGGGCAACTCCACTAGCTGGAATGCCCTGTGGTGCTGGAACAAAGGGGATGAGCCTTTGAGGCTCACCGCCAGGTGTTACAGCTCCTGCCTGGGGGAGGTGATAGCATCTCCACCCAGTGCAGGCTTTGTTACTAGCCACAGAGTGACAAAGGCACTCTCCCCATGTGGCCAGCAACATGTCTCGAGTGTGGCAGGCTGCTAAAACCAGTCAGCCTACACAGGTAGTAGGTTAAGGTTTCAGAGGGCACCCCTAAGGTGCCCTCTGGGGTGTATTTCACAATAAAATGTACACTGGCATCAGTGTGCATTTATTGTGCTGAGAAGTTTGATACCAAACTTCCCAGTTTTCAGTGTAGCCATTATGGTGCTGTGGAGTTCGTGTAAAACAGACTCCCAGACCATATACTCTTATGGCTACCCTGCACTTACAATGTCTAAGGTTTGGCTTAGACACTGTAGGGGCACAGTGCTCATGCACTGGTGCCCTCACCCATGGTATAGTGCACCCTGCCTTAGGGCTGTAAGGCCTGCTAGAGGGGTGACTTATCTATACTGCATAGGCAGTGTGAGGTTGGCATGGCACCCTGAGGGGAGTGCCATGTCGACTTTACTCGTTTTGTCCTTACCAGCACACACAAGCTGGCAAGCAGTGTGTCTGTGCTGAGTGAGGGGTCCCCAGGGTGGCATAAGATATGCTGCAGCCCTTAGAGACCTTCCCTGGCATCAGACCTATATCTATGCTGAATGTGGATTTAAAAATCCTCAGCCATATGCTGGTGTCAAGGTTGCTCCCATATCTTCCTCGCTTAGCGCATGACGACCAGTCAGGATTCATACCGAATCGAAATAGGTCTTGTAATCTTTGGGCAGAGGGAGCATATAAGTGGCCAGATCAGGCAAATTACATCACAGCCCCCTCCTGATAGGTGGTCACCCTGCTAGGTGACCAATCCCCCTTACTGGGCTACTTAGGGTCTCCCTCTAGGGTGGGTCATCAGATTAGACGTGCAAGATTCCAGCAGGACTCCTCTGCATAGTTTACTTCAATTTCTGGCACCGGGACTACAACTGGACCCTCCAGGAACCGACAATCCAACTCCAGCAAGGACTCTGCTTTTCTGGCTCCTTCCAGCAACTATAACATTTCCCTGGCTGTGCATCCTATGAGGGCAACAAGTCTTCAGCCTGCAGAAGAAGCAAGAAGAAATCTCCCTAGGAGTTCAGAAGTCACTCCTGTGAGTCTGCAGGCACTAACTGCAACAACAGGAGGCTGAGTGGATCTTCTCTCATCCCGAAGTGTGTGGATCATGCAACACAGATGCTGGTGGTCTGGAGTGGTCCCCTTGGTCCTCTCTACCAACTGTCCAACTTGGGAGACTGTAAGCCCTTGCCTCTCCTTACAGGACAGTACCCCTGTGCACCACGACTCTTGCAGCTATCAAGGCTTGTTTGTTCCTCCTCCAAGAGATCTTCAGGCTCCACGTAGGCCCCAGCACCCAGCACTCCATCCTGCAAAGCACAGTGTCCTGCCTGCTGCTTCAGCGACGTGGGACTCCTCTTCAGGTGTGCTGCATGGGCCTCACTGCAACTCATGTGCCTGCTGCCTCCTCTTCCTGTGACTCCCAGCTGCTGAGGGTCACCTCGTACTCCCCTCTTTGGGTCGAGTCTCCTGGACCTTGCTGGTCCTCTTCAGTCTTGCAAAATTATCTTTTCAGACTCCTGCATTTACCAAGGCTTGTTGGTGGTTTTCCAACACAACTGACTGACTGCATCACGACCGCTGACATTGGACATCACTTGCATCATTTCAGAAACTCCTTCTCTGCTCCTGTACTGCACTGCTGAATTTCTTCATCCATTGTCGACATTGGTCCTGCATTCACAGAAGGGTGGGTAGTAGCTCCTGCTACAGCTGGACACTCCAACTACAACTGGACTTGGTGCTCTTCTTTTGCAGGTCGTCTTACGACAGGATTCCCCTTTATCTTCTTCCAGTCTTGCTTGGGTCTTGCACAGTCCTTTTCCAAAGTTCTACTGGGGGTTTGGGGAAAAAACAGTTACTTACCTCTTCTCTCCTGGTCGCTGGGGGGCACCCTGGTACTTACATTTTGGGGTTCCTAGTTCTTCTAGCTCCCCCATGATTCCACTTCCTTGGGTGGGGGACGGCCTTTCACATTCCACTTAATTAGTATATGGTTTGGTCTCCCCTAGGGCCTTCACCATTTGCTATTGTTTTTACTATCTGCTATTGTTTTCTATGCTAATCCCTAATCATGGGGGCTCCTTGTTTTGCAGTTGGAATGAGTTCTTGGAGATGCAGATAGCACGTTTGGCCTTGTCATAGCAAGTTTATATACATCTTACTATCCACCTTTCAATTCCTGGTTTAGAGATTGGAGACCCTTTCTGAGGATTTGAAAAGGCTATGAAAAGATGTTTTACAAAAAGCTTTGTTCTTTTAACATTGAGTTGTGTGTAGAGCTTTTTCTGCTACAGAGTCTGGTTATGGAAAGAAAAGTGGGAGCTCAATGGTTTGGTTTACATGGAAATTAGAAACTATTTTAGAGAGGAATTTAGGGGTTGTTATTAATATCAGTTTAGCAGGATGGATTTGGAAGAAGGGTTCTTCTAAAGTGAGTGCTCGATGTTCACTGAATCGTCTAAGACATGTTATAGCTACTACAAAAGCTACCTTCCACATGAGGAACTGTAGTCCACATGAATGCAGTTGTACAAAATGGAGGACCCATAAGTCTGGTGAGAACTTTTAAGATTCCAGACAGGTGCTGGTGGAATGGAGGGAGGAATAGATTTTTAATCCCTCTATAAAAGCTTTAACAACTGGAATTTTAAACAAAAGACATGTGTCTTATCTTTTGTATGTACGCAGCTAGCGCCGGTAAATTGTAACCAAGTGAAGTTGTATTCAAGACCTGCATTTTGTAAATGTGGTAGGTAGCAAATATTGTCTTTTACAGTAGGATATAGTGGTTGGATTTGTTATGCTAGGCAATACTGCACAAATGTATTCAATTTTGCTGAGTAAAATGCCCTTGTATTCAGCCTATGAACTGGTTTTACAATGGGCATATACTCTTGAGGAAGATTTGGTATCCAAGTTCTAGGACCTCAGCAGGTATCTTGCTAGATTGAGTTGTTTGCGGTTGTGGCGTAAGTCCCTGCCCTGCTCCTGAATTAGAAGGTGTGGCCATATTGGTAGTTTTCGTGTAGCACAACTGACAGTTGTGGCAGAGTTGAAAACCATACTTGTCGTGCCCACGCTGGGCATATTTGAATTAGTGTCAAGGATGTTTGCGTGAGCTTCTGGACAAGGTAAAAAATGAGTGGGAGAGGAGGAGAAGCATAAGCAAATATCCCTCACTAGATGATCCATAGGGCAGTGCATTACTACCGGGGAGAGGAAACCTGGTGGCGTAGGCTTTAGCATTTCGAGTTCTGTTGTGTGGCAGAGGTCTATCTCTGGGGTTTCCATACCATTGGAAATATGAGTGGAGTAGTGTTGCATCAATTTCCAACTCATGCATCTGTTGTTGCATCCTGCTGAGCATATTTGCAAAGTCATTGTCCAACCCTGGTAGGTATTCTGCTAGGAGGTGGATGTTGTGATATATGGCCCAATGCCAGATGCGCTCTGCTATCAGATAGCTGTTTGGGGTGCGTGCCCCCGTTTCTGAATGTAGTACATAGCTGTCATGTTGTTGGTGGAGACTAGAACAGCTTTGTGCAGAATATGCTGTTGAAAAGGTTTGAAAGCTAAATTAATCACAAGAAGCCCTCAGTGACTGTTGTGTAGATGTTTCTGCACTGGAGACCGCTGTTCATGTACTGTAAGATCTAAAATGTGTGCCCCTTTGGTCTCTTGTGGAAGAGGAGCTTTGAAGGGCTGCCCTGTGATAGATTGTTGCTGTTCCATTACTGCAGAGGGTTGTTGGCCCAATTAACACTAGATTTTGCAGATGCCCTCCGCTTGACACCATTGTGTGTACCTGGACATGTGGTGGTATTGTCTGGTGGGAAAGGTCTGGAGGGGTATCTAGCTCTGGATCTGTGTCCCTCTGTGGACCTATGTTATAGTCATCCCATGGTTGATGAAGGTTATCTGGATCGCCCTGTGGGTCTGGAAAGTATGGAGTGTAGTTGGGGTGGGGGTGGGGGGTTGTCAGTAGATGACCGCCTGTGGGTGCACATGAGAGGAGAGTTGTGGTGAGGTTGGCAGAGGTGAAGGTATAGCTGGTATTGGCAGCAGAGGAGGAGTAGATGGGGAGGAGAAGGTATAGGTAGTGGTTGAGTAGGTGGGAGAAGAGGTGAAAGTTCAGATAAAAACCTGATGGGACTGGTGTCTCTGTCCTTCTGTTTTTCCGAGGGGGGCCTTGGTGGTTTAGGCATCACAATTTCTTTGAAAGTCTTTTTACGTTTTGGTGGTGTCTGTAGGTGGGAGAGGTGGTTTGGCTACCACCCTTCCTGTATCTGGTTTTGAGAACAGTCTCTTCTACCGGTGTTGAGATTCTTCTGTAATTAACTTAAAGTAAGCTGAACGAGGCAGTTTTGTGGTTCTGGTGCTAAATGACTTATGCGCCTGTAAGGAAATGCCTCCTTGGCATGGTTGCCCCCTGACTTTTTGCCTTTGCTGATGCTATGTTTACAACTGAAAGTGTGCTGAGGCCTGCTAACCAGGCCCCAGCACCAGTGTTCTTTCCCTAACCTGTACTTTTGTATCCACAATTGGCAGACCCTGGCATCCAGATAAGTCCCTTGTAACTGGTACTTCTAGTACCAAGGGCCCTGATGCCAAGGAAGGTCTCTAAGGGCTGCCGCATGTCTTATGCCACCCTGGAGACCTCTCACTCAGCACAGACACACTGCTTGCCAGCTTGTGTGTGCTAGTGAGGACAAAACGAGTAAGTCGACATGGCACTCCCCTCAGGGTGCCATGCCAGCCTCTCACTGCCTATGCAGTATAGGTAAGACACCCCTCTAGCAGGCCTTACAGCCCTAAGGCAGGGTGCACTATACCATAGGTGAGGGTACCAGTGCATGAGCATGGTACCCCTACAGTGTCTAAACAAAACCTTAGACATTGTAAGTGCAGGGTAGCCATAAGAGTATATGGTCTGGGAGTTTGTCAAACACGAACTCCACAGCACCATAATGGCTACACTGAAAACTGGGAAGTTTGGTATCAAACTTCTCAGCACAATAAATGCACACTGATGCCAGTGTACATTTTATTGCAAAATACACCCCAGAGGGCACCTTAGAGGTGCCCCCTGAAACTTAACCGACTATCTGTGTAGGCTGACTAGTTCCAGCAGCCTGCCACACTAGAGACATGTTGCTGGCCCCATGGGGAGAGTGCCTTTGTCACTCTGAGGCCAGTAACAAAGCCTGCACTGGGTGGAGATGCTAACACCTCCCCCAGGCAGGAGCTGTAACACCTGGCGGTGAGCCTCAAAGGCTCACCCCTTTGTCACAGCACCGCAGGACACTCCAGCTAGTGGAGTTGCCCGCCCCCTCCGGCCCGGCCTCCACTTTTGGCGGCAAGGCCGGAGAAAATAATGAGAATAACAAGGAGGAGTCACTGGCCAGTCAGGACAGCCCCTAAGGTGTCCTGAGCTGAGGTGACTAACTTTTAGAAATCCTCCATCTTGTAGATGGAGGATTCCCCCAATAGGGTTAGGATTGTGACCCCCTCCCCTTGGGAGGAGGCACAAAGAGGGTGTACCCACCCTCAGGGCTAGTAGCCATTGGCTACTAACCCCCCAGACCTAAACACGCCCTTAAATTTAGTATTTAAGGGCTACCCTGAACCCTAGAAAATTAGATTCCTGCAACTACAAGAAGAAGGACTGCCTAGCTGAAAAACCCCTGCAGAGGAAGACCAGAAGACGACAACTGCCTTGGCTCCAGAAACTCACCGGCCTGTCTCCTGCCTTCCAAAGATCCTGCTCCAGCGACGCCTTCCAAAGGGACCAGCGACCTCGACATCCTCTGAGGACTGCCCCTGCTTCGAAAAGACAAGAAACTCCCGAGGACAGCGGACCTGCTCCAAGAAAGGCTGCAACTTTGTTTCCAGCAGCTTTGAAAGAACCCTGCAAGCTCCCCGCAAGAAGCGTGAGACTTGCAACACTGCACCCGGCGACCCCGACTCGGCTGGTGGAGATCCAACACCTCAGGAGGGACCCCAGGACTACTCTGATACTGTGAGTACCAAAACCTGTCCCCCCTGAACCCCCACAGCGCCGCCTGCAGAGGGAATCCCGAGGCTTCCCCTGACCGCGACTCTTTGAATCCAAAGTCCCGACACCTGGGAGAGACCCTGCACCCGCAGCCCCCAGGACCTGAAGGACCGGACTTTCACTGGAGGAGTGACCCCCAGGAGTCCCTCTCCCTTGACCAAGTGGAGGTTTCCCCGAGGAACCCCCCCCCTTGCCTGCCTGCAGCGCTGAAGAGATCCCTAGATCTCCCATTGACTTCCATTACAAACCCGACGCTTGTTTCTACACTGCACCCGGCCGCCCCCGCGCTGCTGAGGGTGAAATTTCTGTGTGGGCTTGTGTCCCCCCCGGTGCCCTACAAAACCCCCCTGGTCTACCCTCCGAAGACGCGGGTACTTACCTGCAAGTAGACCGGAACCGGGGCACCCCCTTCTCTCCATTCTAGCCTATGTGTTTTGGGCACCACTTTGAACTCTGCACCTGACCGGCCCTGAGCTGCTGGTGTGGTGACTTTGGGGTTGCTCTGAACCCCCAACGGTGGGCTACCTTGGACCAAGAACTAAGCCCTGTAAGTGTCTTACTTACCTGGTTAACCTAACAAATACTTACCTCCCCTAGGAACTGTGAAAATTGCACTAAGTGTCCACTTTTAAAACAGCTATTTGTGAATAACTTGAAAAGTATACATGCAATGTTGATGATTTGAAGTTCCTAAAGTACTTACCTGCAATACCTTTCGAATGAGATATTACATGTAGAATTTGAACCTGTGGTTCTTAAAATAAACTAAGAAAATATATTTTTATATATAAAAACCTATTGGCTGGATTTGTCTCGGAGTGTGTGTACCTCATTTATTGTCTATGTGTATGTACAACAAATGCTTAACACTACTCCTTGGATAAGCCTACTGCTCGACCACACTACCACAAAATAGAGCATTAGTATTATCTATTTTTACCACTATTTTACCTCTAAGGGGAACCCTTGGACTCTGTGCATGCTATTCCTTACTTTGAAATAGCACATACAGAGCCAACTTCCTACATTGGTGGATCAGCGGTGGGGTACAAGACTTTGCATTTGCTGGACTACTCAGCCAATACCTGATCACACGACAAATTCCAAAATTGTCATTAGAAATTCATTTTTGCAATTTGAAATTGTTCTAAATTCTTAAAAGTCCTGCTAGGGCCTTGTGTGTTAAGTCCCTGTTTAGCATTGTCTTTTAGAGTTTAAAAGTTTGTTAAAGGTTTGAAATTAGATTCTAGAAACAGTTTTAGATTCTTTAAAAAGTCTTCCAACTTTTAGCAAAATAATGTCTGATACAGAGATGAATGTGGTGGAACTCGACACCACACCTTACCTCCATCTTAAGATGAGGGAGCTAAGGTCTCTCTGTAATATCAAAAAAATAACCATTGGCTCCAGACCTACCAAAATTCAGCTCCAGGAGCTGTTGGCAGAGTTTGAAAAAGCCAACCCCTCTGATGATGACCTCACAGAGGAAGAAATTAGTGACTTGGAGGCCAATGTCCCTCCTCCAGTCCTAAATAGGGAGAACAGGACCCCTCAAGTCCTGTCTCCAACTGTGTTAGTCAGAAATAGTGAGTCCCTCACAGGAGGGTCCCACATTTCTGAAATCACTGAGGATGCTCTCAGTGAAGATGACCTCCTGTTAGCCAGGATGGCCAAAAGATTGGCTTTAGAGAGACAGCTCCTAGCCATAGAAAGGGAAAGACAAGAGATGGGCCTAGGACCCATCAATGGTGGCAGCAATATAAATAGGGTCAGAGATTCTCCTGACATTTTAAAAATCCCCAAAGGGATTGTGACAAAATTTGAAGATGGTGATGACATCACCAAGTGGTTCACAGCTTTTGAGAGGGCTTGTGTAACCAGAAAAGTGAACAGATCTCACTGGGGTGCTCTCCTTTGGGAAATGTTCACTGGAAAGTGTAGGGATAGACTCCTCACACTCTCTGGAAAAGATGCAGAATCTTATGACCTCATGAAGGGTACCCTGATTGAGGGCTTTGGATTCTCCACTGAGGAGTACAGGATTAGGTTCAGGGGGGCTCAAAAATCCTCGAGCCAGACCTGGGTTGACTTTGTTGACTACTCAGTGAAAACACTAGATGGTTGGATTCAAGGCAGTGGTGTAAGTAATTATGATGGGCTGTACAATTTATTTGTGAAAGAACACCTGTTAAGTAATTGTTTCAATGATAAACTGCATCAGCATCTGGTAGACCTAGGACCAATTTCTCCCCAAGAATTGGGAAAGAAGGCGGACCATTGGGTCAAGACAAGGGTGTCCAAGACTTCAACAGGGGGTGACCAAAAGAAAGGGGTCACAAAGACTCCCCAGGGGAAGGGTGATGAGACAACCAAAACTAAAAATAGTAAAGAGTCTTCTACAGGCCCCCAAAAACCTGCACAGGAGGGTGGGCCCAGAGCCTCTTCACAAAACAATGGGTACAAGGGTAAAAACTTTGATCCCAAAAAGGCCTGGTGTCATAGCTGTAAACAGCATGGGCACCAAACTGGAGACAAGGCCTGTCCCAAGAAAGGTTCCACTCCAAACTCCCATCCAGGTAACACTGGTATGGCTAGTCTCCAAGTGGGATCAACAGTGTGCCCAGAGCAAATCAGGGTCCACACTGAAGCTACTCTAGTTTCTGAGGGTGGGGTGGATTTAGCCACACTAGCTGTCTGGCCGCCTAACATGCAAAAATACAGACAGCAACTCTTAATTAATGGGACTAGAATAGAGGGCCTGAGGGATACAGGTGCCAGTGTCACCATGGTGACAGAGAAACTGGTTTCCCCTGGCCAATACCTGACTGGAAAAACTTACACAGTCACCAACGCTGACAATCAGAGAAAAGTACATCCCATGGCAATGGTTACTTTAGAATGGGGAGGGGTCAATGGCCTGAAACAGGTGGTGGTCTCCTCAAATATCCCAGTGGACTGTCTGCTTGGAAATGACCTGGAGTCCTCAGCATGGGCTGAGGTAGAACTAAAAACCCATGCAGCAATGCTGGGTATCCCTGAACTGGTGTGTGTGAAAACAAGAGCACAATGCAAGGCACAGGGTGAACAAGTAGAGCTGGAGTCTGGAAGAATGGCCCAGCCTACCAAGAGAACAGGAAAGTCAGTTGGGAAACCAACTACAACACAGCAAAAGAAAGGGAACCTCTCTTCTCAGGAAGAAGTTCTGCCCTCTGAGGGAACTGAGCCTTTGGAGCTTGAACCTTATCAGGTTGAGCTCTTAGGCCCAGGGGGACCCTCAAGGGAGGAGCTGTGTCAGGGACAAGAAACCTGTCCCTCTCTTGAAGGCCTTAGGCAGCAAGCTGCTGAAGAGTCCAAAGGCAAGAAAAATGGAACGCATAGGGTCTATTGGGAAGATGGACTACTGTACACTGAGGCCAGAGACCCCAAACCTGGTGCCACTAGGAGAGTGGTAGTGCCTCAGTTGTTCAGGAAGTTCATCCTAACATTGGCCCATGACATTCCCCTTGCTGGACATTTGGGACAAACCAAGACGTGGGAGAGGTTAGTCAACCACTTCTACTGGCCCAATATGTCCAACATGGTTAAGGAGTTTTGCCTCTCCTGCCCCACCTGTCAAGCCAGTGGTAAGACAGGTGGGCATCCAAAGGCCCCCCTCATTCCACTTCCAGTGGTGGGGGTTCCCTTTGAAAGAGTGGGTGTGGACATAGTTGGTCCACTAGAACCTCCCACAGCCTCAGGAAATATGTATATCCTGGTAGTAGTGGATCATGCTACCAGGTATCCTGAAGCTATTCCCCTTAGGTCGACTACTGCCCCTGCAGTAGCCAAGGCCCTCATTGGTATCTTTACCAGAGTGGGTTTCCCTAAGGAGGTGGTGTCTGACAGAGGTACCAACTTCATGTCAGCATACCTAAAAGCACATGTGGAATGAGTGTGGGGTGACTTATAAATTCACTACACCATACCATCCACAAACTAATGGCTTAGTTGAGAGATTCAACAAGACATTAAAGGGCATGATCATGGGGCTCCCAGAAAAACTCAAAAGGAGATGGGATGCCCTCTTGCCATGCCTGCTTTTCGCTTACAGAGAGGTGCCACAGAAGGGAGTAGGATTCTCACCCTTTGAACTTCTGTTTGGTCATCCTGTAAGGGGACCACTTGCCCTTGTTAAAGAAGGCTGGGAGAGACCTCTCCATGAGCCTAAACAGGACATAGTGGACTATGTACTTGGCCTTCGCTCTAGAATGGCAGAGTACATGGAAAAGGCAACCAAAAACCTTGAGGCCAGCCAACAGCTCCAGAAGTTTTGGTATGACCAAAAGGCTGCAATGGTGGAGTTCCAACCAGGGCAGAAAGTCTGGGTTCTGGAGCCTGTGGCTCCCAGGGCACTCCCGGACAAATGGAGTGGCCCCTACCCAGTACTAGAAAGGAAGAGTCAGGTCACCTACCTGGTGGACCTGGGCACAAGCAGGAGCCCCAAGAGGGTGATCCATGTGAACCGCCTTAAGCTCTTCCATGACAGGGCTGATGTCAATCTGTTGATGGTAACAGATGAGGATCAGGAGGCAGAGAGTGAACCTCTCCCTGATCTTCTGTCATCAGACCCAAAAGATGGCACAGTAGATGGAGTGATCTACTCAGACACCCTCTCTGGCCAACAGCAAGCTGATTGTAGGAGAGTCCTACAACAGTTTCCTGAACTCTTCTCCTTAACCCCTGGTCAGACACACCTGTGTACCCATGATGTGGACACAGGAGACAGCATGCCTGTCAAGAACAAAATCTTTAGACAATCTGACCATGTTAAAGAAAGCATCAAGGTGGAAGTCCACAAGATGCTGGAATTGGGAGTAATTGAGCGCTCTGACAGCCCCTGGGCTAGCCCAGTGGTCTTAGTCCCCAAACCTCACACCAAAGATGGAAAGAAAGAGATGAGGTTTTGTGTGGACTACAGAGGGCTCAATTCTGTCACCAAGACAGATGCTCATCCAATTCCAAGAGCTGATGAGCTCATTGATAAATTAGGTGCTGCCAAATTTCTAAGTACCTTTGACTTGACAGCAGGGTACTGGCAAATAAAAATGGCACCTGGAGCAAAAGAAAAGACAGCATTCTCCACACCTGATGGGCATTATCAGTTTACTGTTATGCCCTTTGGTTTAAAGAATGCCCCTGCCACCTTCCAAAGGTTGGTGAATCAAGTCCTTGCTGGCTTGGAGTCCTTTAGCACAGCTTATCTTGATGATATTGCTGTCTTTAGCTCCACCTGGCAGGATCACCTGGTCCACCTGAAGAAGGTTTTGAAGGCTCTGCAATCTGCAGGCCTCTCTATCAAGGCATCCAAATGCCAGATAGGGCAGGGAACTGTGGTTTACTTGGGCCACCTTGTAGGTGGAGGCCAAGTTCAGCCACTCCAACCCAAGACCCAGACTATTCTGGACTGGGTAGCTCCAAAAACCCAGACTCAAGTCAGGGCATTCCTTGGCTTGACTGGGTATTACAGGAGGTTTGTGAAGGGATATGGATCCATTGTGACAGCCCTCACTGAACTCACCTCCAAGAAAATGCCCAAGAAAGTGAACTGGACTGTGGAATGCCAACAGGCCTTTGACACCCTGAAACAGGCAATGTGCTCAGCACCAGTTCTCAAAGTTCCAGATTATTCTAAGCAGTTCATTGTGCAAACTGACGCCTCTGAACATGGGATAGGGGCAGTTTTGTCCCAAACAAATGATGATGGCCTTGACCAGCCTGTTGCTTTCATTAGCAGGAGGTTACTCCCCAGGGAGCAGCGTTGGAGTGCCATTGAGAGGGAGGCCTTTGCTGTGGTTTGGTCCCTGAAGAAGCTGAGACCATACCTCTTTGGGACTCACTTCCTAGTTCAAACTGACCACAGACCTCTCAAATGGCTGATGCAAATGAAAGGTGAAAATCCTAAACTGTTGAGGTGGTCCATCTCCCTACAGGGAATGGACTTTATAGTGGAACACAGACCTGGGACTGCCCATGCCAATGCAGATGGCCTTTCCAGGTTCTTCCACTTAGAAAATGAAGACTCTCTTGGGAAAGGTTAGTCTCATCCTCTTTCGTTTGGGGGGGGGTTGTGTAAGGAAATGCCTCCTTGGCATGGTTGCCCCCTGACTTTTTGCCTTTGCTGATGCTATGTTTACAATTGAAAGTGTGCTGAGGCCTGCTAACCAGGCCCCAGCACCAGTGTTCTTTCCCTAACCTGTACTTTTGTATCCACAATTGGCAGACCCTGGCATCCAGATAAGTCCCTTGTAACTGGTACTTCTAGTACCAAGGGCCCTGATGCCAAGGAAGGTCTCTAAGGGCTGCCGCATGTCTTATGCCACCCTGGAGACCTCTCACTCAGCACAGACACACTGCTTGCCAGCTTGTGTGTGCTAGTGAGGACAAAACGAGTAAGTCGACATGGCACTCCCCTCAGGGTGCCATGCCAGCCTCTCACTGCCTATGCAGTATAGGTAAGACACCCCTCTAGCAGGCCTTACAGCCCTAAGGCAGGGTGCACTATACCATAGGTGAGGGTACCAGTGCATGAGCATGGTACCCCTACAGTGTCTAAACAAAACCTTAGACATTGTAAGTGCAGGGTAGCCATAAGAGTATATGGTCTGGGAGTTTGTCAAACACGAACTCCACAGCACCATAATGGCTACACTGAAAACTGGGAAGTTTGGTATCAAACTTCTCAGCACAATAAATGCACACTGATGCCAGTGTACATTTTATTGCAAAATACACCCCAGAGGGCACCTTAGAGGTGCCCCCTGAAACTTAACCGACTATCTGTGTAGGCTGACTAGTTCCAGCAGCCTGCCACACTAGAGACATGTTGCTGGCCCCATGGGGAGAGTGCCTTTGTCACTCTGAGGCCAGTAACAAAGCCTGCACTGGGTGGAGATGCTAACACCTCCCCCAGGCAGGAGCTGTAACACCTGGCGGTGAGCCTCAAAGGCTCACCCCTTTGTCACAGCACCGCAGGACACTCCAGCTAGTGGAGTTGCCCGCCCCCTCCGGCCCGGCCTCCACTTTTGGCGGCAAGGCCGGAGAAAATAATGAGAATAACAAGGAGGAGTCACTGGCCAGTCAGGACAGCCCCTAAGGTGTCCTGAGCTGAAGTGACTCTAACTTTTAGAAATCCTCCATCTTGCAGATGGAGGATTCCCCCAATAGGGTTAGGATTGTGACCCCCTCCCCTTGGGAGGAGGCACAAAGAGGGTGTACCCACCCTCAGGGCTAGTAGCCATTGGCTACTAACCCCCCAGACCTAAACACGCCCTTAAATTTAGTATTTAAGGGCTACCCTGAACCCTAGAAAATTAGATTCCTGCAACTACAAGAAGAAGGACTGCCTAGCTGAAAAACCCCTGCAGAGGAAGACCAGAAGACGACAACTGCCTTGGCTCCAGAAACTCACCGGCCTGTCTCCTGCCTTCCAAAGATCCTGCTCCAGCGACGCCTTCCAAAGGGACCAGCGACCTCGACATCCTCTGAGGACTGCCCCTGCTTCGAAAAGACAAGAAACTCCCGAGGACAGCGGACCTGCTCCAAGAAAGGCTGCAACTTTGTTTCCAGCAGCTTTGAAAGAACCCTGCAAGCTCCCCGCAAGAAGCGTGAGACTTGCAACACTGCACCCAGCGACCCCGACTCGGCTGGTGGAGATCCAACACCTCAGGAGGGACCCCAGGACTACTCTGATACTGTGAGTACCAAAACCTGTCCCCCCTGAGCCCCCACAGCGCCGCCTGCAGAGGGAATCCCGAGGCTTCCCCTGACCGCGACTCTTTGAATCCAAAGTCCCGACACCTGGGAGAGACCCTGCACCCGCAGCCCCCAGGACCTGAAGGACCGGACTTTCACTGGAGGAGTGACCCCCAGGAGTCCCTCTCCCTTGACCAAGTGGAGGTTTCCCCGAGGAACCCCCCCCTTGCCTGCCTGCAGCGCTGAAGAGATCCCTAGATCTCCCATTGACTTCCATTACAAACCCGACGCTTGTTTCTACACTGCACCCGGCCGCCCCCGCGCTGCTGAGGGTGAAATTTCTGTGTGGGCTTGTGTCCCCCCCGGTGCCCTACAAAACCCCCCTGGTCTACCCTCCGAAGACGCGGGTACTTACCTGCAAGTAGACCGGAACCGGGGCACCCCCTTCTCTCCATTCTAGCCTATGTGTTTTGGGCACCACTTTGAACTCTGCACCTGACCGGCCCTGAGCTGCTGGTGTGGTGACTTTGGGGTTGCTCTGAACCCCCAACGGTGGGCTACCTTGGACCAAGAACTAAGCCCTGTAAGTGTCTTACTTACCTGGTTAACCTAACAAATACTTACCTCCCCTAGGAACTGTGAAAATTGCACTAAGTGTCCACTTTTAAAACAGCTATTTGTGAATAACTTGAAAAGTATACATGCAATGTTGATGATTTGAAGTTCCTAAAGTACTTACCTGCAATACCTTTCGAATGAGATATTACATGTAGAATTTGAACCTGTGGTTCTTAAAATAAACTAAGAAAAGATATTTTTCTATATAAAAACCTATTGGCTGGATTTGAATCTCAGTGTGTGTACCTCATTTATTGTCTATGTGTATGTACAACAAATGCCTAACACTACTCCTTGGATAAGCCTACTGCTCGACCACACTACCACAAAATAGAGCATTAGTATTATCTATTTTTACCACTATTTTACCTCTAAGGGGAACCCTTGGACTCTGTGCATGCTATTCCTTACTTTGAAATAGCACATACAGAGCCAACTTCCTGATTTAGATAATATTCGACACCAATGCCTGCTCCAAATGTGAAGGTATCTCCAGCCACCAAAGGTGTTTTCGGCTCAGATAACAAGATGCAGTCTGAGGGCGCCCTGACTCTTTCTGGGACGGATTTCAGCTCTGAAGGCTTTTTTCGGTGTTGGTGCATGTTTTTTTCGATGCCGGCTCTGAAATTGGTTTTTACTTTGGAGCGAATGGTGCGTTAGATATTTTAGTGGTCTTTACAGATTATTTTGGTAGAGGAACAATTGCCCGCTCCTTTGCCTTGTGCTGGACACCTCCATGGCATGAGAGCAGTGAGGTTCCGTGAGCCTTGTGCATGTACTTTAGTTTGGGTGTGAGAGGCTTTCGCCACAGTACTCATGTGCCCCGTCGAAGCAATCGTTTGACCTCGTTCGTGGTCTGAGTCAGACCCTTCCCTACTGCTGTTGAGAATAACTAGGACATCCACCAGTGCACCTTGTGCTTCTGCCTCCTCTTTGATGTCTCCCTCAGCGTGGAGGCTGTGTTTTGGCTCTGGTCGCACCTGGTTCCCTAAGAGATCAGGTGGGTCTTTGGTGCACCTGCATTATGCTATGGGCCCAGAGGCGCCCTCTTCATTGTCGACATTTCAGCGTCTTCTGGAGACATGCAGAGGTTGCAGTATGGATAGTGATCTTAGCTGGAGTACTCTGCGTGACACTGGAGGCAAAAGATGAAATGAGTCTTTTACATCACTCTGTGTCTCTAGAGTGCAAGCAGTGGCGGTGAAAAGTAAAAGTCAAGCCGGGCCCGGGGCAGGCGGAAAAAAGTGCAGAAAACCAGTAAGTCACCAGGTTTTTTTGCTAGTCTCCGTCGAAAGGTGATGTATCTGACACCGAAAAGGCTGGTGAAACGGTGCTAAAGCTTCGATCCCACAGCTCAGAAGCAGACATCCGAATCAGGCGGCAAAGAAAAATACTCTAACAAAAGGAGCTGCGCAACACAGACGATAGTAAATCAGCATACCGCATTACTCGAAAGACAGCTTAGGGGAAAAGTAGCAAAAGTTCAAGCCCAACACTAGATGGCAGGAGTATGCTAAGCATATGTATCTACGACCAACTCATGCAATTAATACTTGTTTCCTAGGTATTAGAAAGGAGGGTTAACTGTGTGTTCTATCTTACTGCAGAATAGAAGTGTGTGATTGATCCTGTACACAAAACGTTTAATATTCATACCAAAATTCTTATAACAAAAAAACAAAAAACAAAAAAAAGAAATCAAGGCCCCGACATTTAACCAAGTACAGAACGGAGCTCCTATGCGTAGGTTGTAATCAGAGCCAAAATGGGCCACTGTCACTTAAGGATTTCAGAAGCTGCCATGTCCTGCAATAATCAGTTGAGTCTATCAGGTAATCAATTACTCAAGCTGCACAATTTTAAGCTTTGGCTATATTATGCAGCATTGTAAGCCAATCAAAAGCTAATGCACACCAGTATTTTAACATTCCGGTGCAGGGGGCTGTAGATTTTAATTTTATGTGCTATACTGCTGTAGGGTTCTAAGGGTTACGGACTGTCTAAAAGGATATAGCACAGTACAAGTATACACAACACAGAGTCACTTACACTTCATTGCGCTTCACACCTGCACATTCTTATCTTGAGCACACCAACTTTGAAACCAGGCAAGCAATGCTACACAACTCCACTCACAAACGTCAACTTTCTTTCTTAAAAAAGAAAGAATTCCCTGTTGCTGAGAGCACTCCCTGTAGCACACATACTCTGCATCACCCTCTCAAAGAAATCACCACCCTTTGATGAAGCAATTATCTCACAGAAAACCCAGCCCAGCTAGTCTGAAGAGAAAAAAAAAAGGATATGTGGTAAAGATTCAGCACCAAAGCCCTCTCGACCAAAATGTGAGGGCCTGTATTATCCTCAACATAACTCAAGCCAGAGAAGCCACTGATCCTTCATGGCCTCCCTGATACTTAAGCCTCAAAGAGGTCACGAAAAAGATGTTGGTCACACCTACTGTGTGGAGTTTAGTTTTACTGGATGAAGGATGTCATCCAAACTCCAGAAACATTCTGAATCCTCATAGTAGCCTTTAAGGTCACGGAGTTCGCCAGATGACCTCATATTTAAGCCAAACCCTAAAGATCAAAAAGTGGCTGGTGCCACCCTTGCCTACCCTGGGTGCCTCACCACTGCAAAATCAGCAATATGTGACAGATTTCAAGACAGAGCCAACTGAACTTTCAGGCACCTAGAGGATATGATACAGATAACAGGCATACTCTATTGAACTACTACAAACCTAAACAAAAACAAAAAGAAAAGACAAGTCAGTCCAGTGAAGCCAGGACACCTCCTTATTACCTTTCTAAATGCAAGGGATCTTGTATTTTGAATGGTGGGTTTCAGTGGATTGCTATTTTTCTTGTTATTGGATTCTATTTGTGGGCTTCCCTTGAGTAACAAGCTAATACCCAAATTAGGGCTAGATGTATCAAAGGGTTTTACCCATTCTATATCTATGGGAAAATGTGTTCGTACATATGGCCCCTAGTTCTGTATCCTTAGCAGTATTTCATCAGTCTCTGCTAAAAACGGAAGAGACCTGAACCTTCAGGAAGACTCCTGTGTCAACCCAAAACAAGAGCCACAGGCTAACAATATCAGGTGGGGAAATGCTATATAAAAGTTAACACCTAGGGAAATACAAATACAATGGGGGTCATACTAAACCACTAAGGCACCTTTTGGCAATTACAGTGTCTCTTACTTTCAATTGGTCTATTTACTAAACCTCTCATGTGCTGTACTAAGGTCTTCTCTGCTGACCCTTGCTCTCCCGAGAAAGCCAAGTGCCTTACCTCGATCTCAAGAAAAGGGTTCACAGACACCCCATTGACTCTGGATTTCAGGATTACGAAAACAAAGTAAAAATGATCTATTAGAACAGGGACCAGCTACTGCACTCTCTGCTCAGCTCTTTGTTCCTTCGATACCAAAAAATGCTTTCAAGTCCACTAAAGAGCAGTTTACAAAAATAACATGATCTTGTACCTGCAAGTAAAAACAATCTCAAATACCTTAAGAGCCATGCAGACATGTAGGGATTTTGCCAAACTTACCTTTCTTCAGAGCTGTACAATCTAGCCAACCCAAAATCAGCCAGTTTAATTTGGCCACTGAAAAGAAACAAAAATGGATTTGAGTGATGCGAGCCTTTCATTTACAGGGAGTGCAGAATTATTAGGCAAATGAGTATTTTGACCACATCATCCTCTTTATGCATGTTGTCTTACTCCAAGCTGTATAGGCTCGAAAGCCTACTACCAATTAAGCATATTAGGTGATGTGCATCTCTGTAATGAGAAGGGGTGTGGTCTAATGACATCAACACCCTATATCAGGTGTGCATAATTATTAGGCAACTTCCTTTCCTTTGGCAAAATGGGTCAAAAGAAGGACTTGACAGGCTCAGAAAAGTCAAAAATAGTGAGATATCTTGCAGAGGGATGCAGCACTCTTAAAATTGCAAAGCTTCTGAAGCGTGATCATCGAACAATCAAGCGTTTCATTCAAAATAGTCAACAGGGTCGCAAGAAGCGTGTGGAAAAACCAAGGCGCAAAATAACTGCCCATGAACTGAGAAAAGTCAAGCGTGCAGCTGCCACGATGCCACTTGCCACCAGTTTGGCCATATTTCAGAGCTGCAACATCACTGGAGTGCCCAAAAGCACAAGGTGTGCAATACTCAGAGACATGGCCAAGGTAAGAAAGGCTGAAAGACAACCACCACTGAACAAGACACACAAGCTGAAACGTCAAGACTGGGCCAAGAAATATCTCAAGACTGATTTTTCTAAGGTTTTATGGACTGATGAAATGAGAGTGAGTCTTGATGGGCCAGATGGATGGGCCCGTGGCTGGATTGGTAAAGGGCAGAGAGCTCCAGTCCGACTCAGACGCCAGCAAGGTGGAGGTGGAGTACTGGTTTGGGCTGGTATCATCAAAGATGAGCTTGTGGGGCCTTTTCGGGTTGAGGATGGAGTCAAGCTCAACTCCCAGTCCTACTGCCAGTTCCTGGAAGACACCTTCTTCAAGCAGTGGTACAGGAAGAAGTCTGCATCCTTCAAGAAAAACATGATTTTCATGCAGAACAATGCTCCATCACACGCGTCCAAGTACTCCACAGCGTGGCTGGCAAGAAAGGGTATAAAAGAAGGAAATCTAATGACATGGCCTCCTTGTTCACCTGATCTGAACCCCATTGAGAACCTGTGGTCCATCATCAAATGTGAGATTTACAAGGAGGGAAAACAGTACACCTCTCTGAACAGTGTCTGGGAGGCTGTGGTTGCTGCTGCACGCAATGTTGAGGGTGAACAGATCAAAACACTGACAGAATCCATGGATGGCAGGCTTTTGAGTGTCCTTGCAAAGAAAGGTGGCTATATTGGTCACTGATTTGTTTTTGTTTTGTTTTTGAATGTCAGAAATGTATATTTGTGAATGTTGAGATGTTATATTGGTTTCACTGGTAATAATAAATAATTGAAATGGGTATATATTTGTTTTTTGTTAAGTTGCCTAATAATTATGCACAGTAATAGTCACCTGCACACACAGATATCCCCCTAACATAGCTAAAACTAAAAACAAACTAAAAACTACTTCCAAAAATATTCAGCTTTGATATTAATGAGTTTTTTGGGTTCATTGAGAACATGGTTGTTGTTCAATAATAAAATTAATCCTCAAAAATACAACTTGCCTAATAATTCTGCACTCCCTGTAAGTCAGTGATAGTATTTTGTTTATAGCAATCCAAGTGCAAGAAAAGCTTTGCAGCAGAGAGAAAAAAAATCCACATGCAAAGGAAGCAACTACCTGTTGTTTAACAATATGTTGGAACATTTGATATCTCGATGAAGGAAATTCTTCTTGTGACAGTAGTCCAAACCTTCGAGTAGCTGCTTCATGAAAGACTTAATGTGGTCCTCTGAGAAATGCACCAGCCCAGATTCTAGCAGGCCCATCAAATCGTGGTCCATATACTCAAATACAAGGTAAAAGGCGCCTACAGCATAAAGTAAAACAACTATAAGGATGGGAAGAGAACCAAATACTTCAAAATGTGGACAAAACACAGCAAAACATTTAAAGAAGATTATCATCGTATTACAAAAGTAAAAGAATAATTTACTCTGGGAATTATCGCAGCATGTATTCTATGCCATACTCAGTTACTGCTTACTAGATTTTCTGACCCAAAACCGAAAAACGAACAATAAGTAAATAAATGTTGTAAAATGCAGTATCAATCTGGTGAACGTCATCAAAATAACATTGCTTATTCTCAAAATCTTGATAAAGGAAGAAACTGTTCTACGAAAGCACACCTTCTTAAATGTTAAACAATGTTAGATATGTATTATTGATTGATGCTAACATGAGCTTGTTTGTGAGAATTATTTTGCTAGGACGAAAGCAGGCCCCTACTAACCTGAGCTTTTAGACTTCATTTCTAATGTAAGCTAAATCAGTTTTTATGTGCCAAGTTGTCATAATTAAATAGAAACTAAATTGTTTCTTACCTGTAGAAATAATTTTGCAGCTTGAAGGGTTTTCTTGATTCACATACTATGCATTATTGTGCCGCCTAGTTGTTGGATCTGGAAATTTGTGTTCTAGTTTTATTCCACCACCCCCCCACACCCCCTTTCTTTTGGGGCGTTGTCGACCACCATTTGGTGCTTAGTTTATCCTCTGTGTGACATCAGACGGTGCCCCGGAAGTTCCTGTGATAGTCTCATCTTCAGATTTTTTTTTCCTTTCCCCCACCTTTTTTTTCTCTCTCCCCGTTTGCTTCTTATCCCATTTCTAAGGAGGTGGGTGGACTGCATGTGAATCCAGAAATCTCTTCATGCAGCAAAAGTACTTCTACAGGAAAGAAACAATTTCTTTTTGCAGCAGGAATCTTTTTCTGGATTGACATGCCGTACAATAGATTATACAGATGTATTCCCCCTCCTTTAGGCTGGCTGTGGTGAAATGTGGATGAGTTGGCAAATAGGCGTCGAAGTACCTTCTGCCCTACTTGCACTTCCTTGTTCATTTGAATGTCCACCTAGTAGTGGTTTGCAAAGGTGTGTGGCAATGCCCAGGTCGCCGAGGCGCAGATCTCCTCAAAGGGTACGTTTGCCAGGTATGCCAGTGTGGCACCTTTCTTTTTGGTTGAGTGCACTCTGGGTCTAGCTGTTTCCCTGCTTTTGCACAGCAGATTTGGATGGTGGCAACAACATCTGGTGATAGTTGGTTTGGATACTGACAATCTGATTGTTTTCTTTAGCAAATGACACGAATAGCTGGTTTCCCTTGCAAAATGCTTTTGTCTCCTGTAGGTAGTACATTATGGTCCCGTAAGAAAATGGCTTCCTGTTGCAGTTACCACCCCACTTTTTGCCTGATATTGATGCTGACTTGACTAAGAAGTGTGCTGGGACCCTGCTAACCAGGACCCAGCACGAGTGTTCTTTCACTAAAAATGTACCATTGTTTCCACAATTGGCACACCCCTGGCACACAGATAAGTCCCTTGCAAACAGTACCAATGGTACCAAGGGCCCTTTGACCAGGGAAGGTCCCTAAGGGTTGCAGCATGTGTTATGCCACACTAAGACACCCCTCACCTAACATGCACACAGCCATTTTAGACTGTGTGTGCTGGTGGGGAGAAAAAGGCAAAGTCGACATGGCATGCCCCTCAGGATGCCATGCACCCAAAATACTGCCTGTGACATAGTTAAGTCACCACTCTAGCAGGCCTTAAAGCCCTAAGGAAGGGGGCAATATACCACAGGTGAGGGCATAACTTCAATAGCAATATGCCCCTAGTGTCTAAGTCTATTCTTAGACATTGTAAGTGCAGTGTGGCCATATTACGTATATGGTCTGGGAGTTTGTCAAAACGAACTCCACAGTTCCATAATGGCTACAGTGAACACTGGGAAGTTTGGTATCAAACTTCTCAGGATAATAAACCCACAACTGATGCCAGTGCTCGATTTATAAAAAATGCACACAAAGGGCATCTTAGAGATGCCCCCTGTATTTTACCCAATCCTTCAGTGCAGGACTGACTGGTCTGTGCCAGCCTGCCGCTGGGGTGAGAGCCATTGTGCTCTCTGGGGCCAGAAACAAAGCCTGCACTGTGTGGAGGTGCTTCACACCTCCCCCCTGCAGGAACGTTAACACCTAGCAGTGAGCCTCATAGGCTCAGGCTTCGTGTTACAATGCCCCAGGGCACTCCAGCTAGTGGAGATGCCCAGACACAGCCCCCACTTTTGGCGGCAAGTCCAGAGATAATGAGAAAAACAAGGAGGAGTCACCCTCCAGCAAGGACAGCCCCTAAGGTGTCCTGAGATGAGGTGACCCTGCCTTAGGAAATCCTCCATCTTGTTTTGGAGGATTCCTCCCAAAAGGATTAGGGATGTGCCCCCCTCCCCACAGGGAGGAGGCACAAAGAGGGTGTAGCCACCCTCAAGGACAGTAGCCATTGGCTACTGCCCCCCAGACCTAAACACCCCCCTAAATTGAGTATTTAGGGGAAACCCCGAACCCAGGAAATTAGATTCCTGCAACCTGAAGAAAGTAGAAGGACTGCTGACCTGAAAGCCCTGCACACACGAGGGAGACAACAACTGACTTGGCCCCAGCCCTACCAGCCTGTCTCCAGACTCAAAGAGCCTGCACAACGACGCATCCAGCTGGACCAGCGACCTCTGAGGACTCAGAGGACTGACCTGCACCTAAAGGACCAAGAAACTCCAGAGGACAGCGGCTCGGTCCAAAACTACAACCAAGAAACTATCTTAAAGAAGACTCCAGCATCACTCTGTAAGTGTGAGTCTTCACACACTGCACCAGACGCCCCCGGCCCATGTTCAGAGAAATCAACACCGCAGAGAGGGCCCCCAGGCGACTCCAATGATGTGGACACCCTTAGGTGCCCTCCCTGCACCCCCACAGCAACATCTGCAGAGATGATCCAGAGGCTCCCCCTGACTGCGACTGCCTGGTAACAAAGGAACCCGACGCCTGGACAAAGCACTGCACCCGCAGCCCCCAGGACTGAGAGGAACCAACCACTGGTGCAGGAGTTACCAGCAGGCGGCCCTCATCCAAGCCCAGTTGGTGGCTGGCCCGTGAAGCCCCCCTATGCCCCGCCTGCATCGCCAGAGTGACCCCCCCCCCCCCTCCATTGATTTCAACACAAAACCTGATGCCTTGTTCACACACTGCACTTGACCACCCCTGTGCCACTGAGGGTGTATTCTGTGTGCCTGTTTGGGACCCCCCAGTGCTCTACAAAACCCCCTGATCTGCTCCCCGAGGACGCAGGTACTTACCTGCTAGCAGACTGGGACCAGAGCACCCGTTCTCCATAGGCGCCTATGTTATTTGGGCCCTACTTTGGCCTATGCACCAGACTGGCCCTGTGTTGCTCGTGCTGGGTGTTTGGGGTTGACTTAAACCCCCAACAGTGGGCTGCCTAGGCCCAAGAGACTGAACTTGTAAGTGCTTTACTTACCTGAGAAACTAACTATTACTTACCTCCCCCCGGAACTGTTGATTTTTGCACAGTGTTCATTTTTAAATTAGCTATTTGCCATTTTTGCCAAAACTGTGTAGATTGTTTTAATTCAAAGTTCCATACTTACCTGTGTGAAGTACCTTACAATTTATGTACTTACCTACATTTTGAATCTGGTGGTTCTAAAAATAAATTAAGAAAATAATATTTTTCTATATAAAAACCTATTGACCCGGAGTTAAGTCTGAGTGTGTGTTCTCATTTATTGCCTGTGTGTGTACAACAAATGCTTAACACTACCCTCTGATAAGCCTACTGCTCGACCACACTACCACAAAATAGAGCATTAGGATTATCTAATTTTGCCACTATCAACCTCTAAGGGGAATCCTTGGACTCTGTACACACTATTTCTCACTTTGAGATAGTATATACAGAGCCAACATCCTACAGGTCCTTCGAACTTCCAGCGGGTGGAGGGCTCTTTCTGCTTGTGTATTTTGCTCCTGGAAGAAAACCGGTAGAATTATACTTTAATGTGGAACAGCATTATTAACTTTGGTAACAACTGAGGGTTAGTCCTGAGGACCAACACGTCCAGATTCATCTGTAAGTAGGGTTCCTATACTGTTAGTGCTTGCTGTTCGCCAACTCTGTGTAGCGATGTGTAAGGAAATGCCTCCTTGGCATGGTTGCCCCCTGACTTTTTGCCTTTGCTGATGCTATGTTTACAATTGAAAGTGTGCTGAGGCCTGCTAACCAGGCCCCAGCACCAGTGTTCTTTCCCTAACCTGTACTTTTGTATCCACAATTGGCAGACCCTGGCATCCAGATAAGTCCCTTGTAACTGGTACCTCTAGTACCAAGGGCCCTGATGCCAAGGAAGGTCTCTAAGGGCTGCAGCATGTCTTATGCCACCCTGGAGACCTCTCACTCAGCACAGACACACTGCTTACCAGCTTGTGTGTGCTAGTGAGGACAAAACGAGTAAGTCGACATGGAACTCCCCTCAGGGTGCCATGCCAGCCTCTCACTGCCTATGCAGTATAGGTAAGACACCCCTCTAGCAGGCCTTACAGCCCTAAGGCAGGGTGCACTATACCATAGGTGAGGGTACCAGTGCATGAGCATGGTACCCCTACAGTGTCTAAACAAAACCTTAGACATTGTAAGTGCAGGGTAGCCATAAGAGTATATGGTCTGGGAGTCTGTCAAACACGAACTCCACAGCACCATAATGGCTACACTGAAAACTGGGAAGTTTGGTATCAAACTTCTCAGCACAATAAATGCACACTGATGCCAGTGTACATTTTATTGTAAAATACACCACAGAGGGCACCTTAGAGGTGCCCCCTGAAACTTAACCGACTATCTGTGTAGGCTGACTAGTTCTAGCAGCCTGCCACAAACCGAGACATGTGGCTGGCCCCATGGGGAGAGTGCCTTTGTCACTCTGAGGCCAGTAACAAAGCCTGCACTGGGTGGAGATGCTAACACCTCTCCCAGGCAGGAATTGTCACACCTGGCGGTGAGCCTCAAAGGCTCACCTCCTTTGTGCCAACCCAGCAGGACACTCCAGCTAGTGGAGTTGCCCGCCCCCTCCGGCCAGGCCCCACTTTTGGCGGCAAGGCCGGAGAAAATAATGAGAATAACAAGGAGGAGTCACTGGCCAGTCAGGACAGCCCCTAAGGTGTCCTGAGCTGAGGTGACCCTAACTTTTAGAAATCCTCCATCTTGCAGATGGAGGATTCCCCCAATAGGGTTAGGATTGTGACCCCCTCCCCTTGGGAGGAGGCACAAAGAGGGTGTACCCACCCTCAGGGCTAGTAGCCATTGGCTACTAACCCCCCAGACCTAAACACGCCCTTAAATTTAGTATTTAAGGGCTACCCTGAACCCTAGAAAATTAGATTCCTGCAACTACAAGAAGAAGGACTGCCTAGCTGAAAAACCCCTGCAGAGGAAGACGACAACTGCCTTGGCTCCAGAAACTCACCGGCCTGTCTCCTGCCTTCCAAAGATCCTGCTCCAGCGACGCCTTCCGAAGGGACCAGCGACCTCGACATCCTCTGAGGACTGCCCCTGCTTCGAAAAGACAAGAAACTCCCGAGGACAGCGGACCTGCCCCAAGAAAAGCTGCAACTTTGTTTCCAGCAGCTTTAAAGAACCCTGCAAGCTCCCCGCAAGAAGCGTGAGACTTGCAACACTGCACCCGGCGACCCCGACTCGGCTGGTGGAGATCCGACGCCTCAGGAGGGACCCCAGGACTACTCTGATACTGTGAGTACCAAAACCTGTCCCCCCTGAGCCCCCACAGCGCCGCCTGCAGAGGGAATCCCGAGGCTTCCCCTGACCGCGACTCCTTGAATCCAAAGTCCCGACACCTGGGAGAGACCCTGCACCCGCAGCCCCCAGGACCTGAAGGACCGGACTTTCACTGGAGGAGTGACCCCCAGGAGTCCCTCTCCCTTGACCAAGTGGAGGTTTCCCCGAGGAACCCCCCCTTGCCTGCCTGCAGCGCTGAAGAGATCCCTAGATCTCCCATTGACTTCCATTACAAACCCGACGCTTGTTTCTACACTGCACCCGGCCGCCCCCGCGCCGCTGAGGGTGAAATTTCTGTGTGGACTTGTGTCCCCCCCGGTGCCCTACAAAACCCCCCTGGTCTGCCCTCCGAAGACGCGGGTACTTACCTGCAAGCAGACCGGAACCGGGGCACCCCCTTCTCTCCATTCTAGCCTATGCGTTTTGGGCACCACTTTGAACTCTGCACCTGACCGGCCCTGAGCTGCTGGTGTGGTGACTTTGGGGTTGCTCTGAACCCCCAACGGTGGGCTACCTTGGGCCAAGAACTGAACCCTGTAAGTGTCTTACTTACCTGGTAAAACTAACCAAAACTTACCTCCCCTAGGAACTGTGAAAATTGCACTAAGTGTCCACTTTTAAAACAGCTATTTGTGAATAACTTTAAAAGTATACATGCAATTTTGATGATTTGAAGTTCCTAAAGTACTTACCTGCAATACCTTTCGAATGAGCTATTACATGTAGAATTTGAACCTGTGGTTCTTAAAATAAACTAAGAAAAGATATTTTTCTATATAAAAACCTATTGGCTGGATTTGTCTCTGAGTGTGTGTACCTCATTTATTGTCTGTGTGTATGTACAACAAATGCTTAACACTACTCCTTGGATAAGCCTACTGCTCGACCACACTACCACAAAATAGAGCATTAGTATTATCTATTTTTACCACTATTTTACCTCTAAGGGGAACCCTTGGACTCTGTGCATGCTATTCCTTACTTTGAAATAGCACATACAGAGCCAACTTCCTACATTGGTGGATCAGCGGTGGGGTACAAGACTTTGCATTTGCTGGACTACTCAGCCAATACCTGATCACACGACAAATTCCAAAATTGTCATTAGAAATTGATTTTTGCAATTTGAAAAGTTTTCTAAATTCTTAAAAGACCTGCTAGGGCCTTGTGTTAGATCCTGTTTAGCATTTCTTTTAGAGTTTAAAAGTTTGTAAAAGTTTGAATTAGATTCTAGAACCAGTTTTAGTTTCTTAAAAAGTATTCCAACTTTTAGAAGCATAATGTCTAGCACAGATGTGAATGTGGTGGAACTCGACACCACACCTTACCTCCATCTACAGATGAGAGAGCTAAGGTCACTCTGTAAACTAAAGAAAATAGCAATGGGCCCCAAACCTACCAAAGTACAGCTCCAGGAGCTTTTGGCAGAGTTTGAAAAGGCCAACCCCTCTGAGGATGGCAACTCAGAGGATGAAGATAGTGACTTGGAGGGAAATTCCCCCCCTCCAGTCCTACTTAGGGAGAGCAGGGCTTCTCAAGCCCTGACTCCACAAATAATAGTCAGAGATGCTGGTTCCCTCACAGGAGGGACCAACAACTCTGAAATCACTGAGGATAACTCCAGTGAAGAGGACATCCAGTTAGCCAGGATGGCCAAAAGATTGGCTTTGGAAAGACAGATCCTAGCCATAGAGAGGGAAAGACAAGAGATGGGCCTAGGACCCATCAATGGTGGCAGCAACATAAATAGGGTCAGAGATTCTCCTGACATGTTGAAAATCCCCAAAGGGATTGTAACTAAATATGAAGATGGTGATGACATCACCAAATGGTTCACAGCTTTTGAGAGGGCTTGTGTAACCAGAAAAGTGAACAGATCTCACTGGGGTGCTCTCCTTTGGGAAATGTTCACAGGAAAGTGTAGGGATAGACTCCTCACACTCTCTGGACAAGATGCAGAATCTTATGACCTCATGAAGGGTACCCTGATTGAGGGCTTTGGATTCTCCACTGAGGAGTACAGGATTAGGTTCAGGGGGGCTCAAAAATCCTCGAGCCAGACCTGGGTTGACTTTGTTGACTACTCAGTGAAAACACTAGATGGTTGGATTCAAGGCAGTGGTGTAAGTAATTATGATGGGCTGTACAATTTATTTGTGAAAGAACACCTGTTAAGTAATTGTTTCAATGATAAACTGCATCAGCATCTGGTAGACCTAGGACCAATTTCTCCCCAAGAATTGGGAAAGAAGGCGGACCATTGGGTCAAGACAAGGGTGTCCAAGACTTCAACAGGGGGTGACCAAAAGAAGGGGGTCACAAAGACTCCCCAGCAGAAGGGTGATGAGACAACCAAAACTAAAAATAGTAAAGAGTCTTCTACAGGCCCCCAAAAACCTGCACAGGAGGGTGGGCCCAGAGCCTCTTCACAAAACAATGGGTACAAGGGTAAAAACTTTGATCCCAAAAAGGCCTGGTGTCATAGCTGTAAACAGCATGGACACCAAACTGGAGACAAGGCCTGTCCCAAGAAAGGTTCCACTCCAAACTCCCATCCAGGTAACACTGGTATGGCTAGTCTCCAAGTGGGATCAACAGTGTGCCCAGAGCAAATCAGGGTCCACACTGAAGCTACTCTAGTTTCTGAGGGTGGGGTGGATTTAGCCACACTAGCTGTCTGGCCGCCTAACATGCAAAAATACAGACAGCAACTCTTAATTAATGGGACTAGAATAGAGGGCCTGAGGGATACAGGTGCCAGTGTCACCATGGTGACAGAGAAACTGGTTTCCCCTGGCCAATACCTGACTGGAAAAACTTACACAGTCACCAACGCTGACAATCAGAGAAAAGTACATCCCATGGCAATGGTTACTTTAGAATGGGGAGGGGTCAATGGCCTGAAACAGGTGGTGGTCTCCTCAAATATCCCAGTGGACTGTCTGCTTGGAAATGACCTGGAGTCCTCAGCATGGGCTGAGGTAGAACTAAAAACCCATGCAGCAATGCTGGGTATCCCTGAACTGGTGTGTGTGAAAACCAGAGCACAGTGCAAGGCACAGGGTGAACAAGTAGAGCTGGAGTCTGGAAGAATGGCCCAGCCTACCAAGAGAAAAGGAAAGTCAGTTGGGAAACCTACTGCAACACAGCAAAAGAAAGGGAACCTCTCTTCTCAGGAAGAAGTTCTGCCCTCTGAGGGAACTGAGCCTTTGGAGCTTGAACCTTATCAGGTTGAGCTCTTAGGCCCAGGGGGACCCTCAAGGGAGGAGCTGTGTAAGGGACAAGAAACCTGTCCCTCTCTTGAAGGCCTTAGGCAGCAAGCTGCTGAAGAGTCCAAAGGCAAGAAAACTGGAACGCATAGGGTCTATTGGGAAGATGGACTCCTGTACACTGAGGCCAGAGACCCCAAACCTGGTGCCACTAGGAGAGTGGTAGTGCCTCAGCTGTTCAGAGAGTTCATCCTAACGTTGGCCCATGACATTCCCCTTGCTGGACATTTGGGACAAACCAAGACGTGGGAGAGGTTAGTCAACCACTTCTACTGGCCCAATATGTCCAACATGGTTAAGGAGTTTTGCCTCTCCTGCCCCACCTGTCAAGCCAGTGGTAAGACAGGTGGGCATCCAAAGGCCCCCCTCATTCCACTTCCAGTGGTGGGGGTGCCCTTTGAAAGAGTGGGTGTGGACATAGTTGGTCCACTGGAACCTCCCACAGCCTCAGGAAATATGTATATCCTGGTAGTAGTGGATCATGCTACCAGGTATCCTGAAGCTATTCCCCTTAGGTCGACTACTGCCCCTGCAGTAGCCAAGGCCCTCATTGGTATCTTTACCAGAGTGGGTTTCCCTAAGGAGGTGGTGTCTGACAGAGGTACCAACTTCATGTCAGCATACCTAAAGCACATGTGGAATGAGTGTGGAGTGACTTATAAATTCACTACACCATACCATCCACAAACTAATGGCTTGGTTGAGAGATTCAACAAGACATTAAAAGGCATGATCATGGGGCTCCCAGAAAAACTCAAAAGGAGATGGGATGTCCTCCTGCCATGTCTGCTTTTCGCTTACAGGGAGGTACCACAGAAGGGAGTAGGGTTCTCACCCTTTGAACTTCTGTTTGGTCATCCTGTAAGGGGACCACTTGCCCTTGTTAAAGAAGGCTGGGAGAGACCTCTCCATGAGCCTAAACAGGACATAGTGGACTATGTACTTGGCCTTCGCTCTAGAATGGCAGAGTACATGGAAAAGGCAACCAAAAACCTTGAGGCCAGCCAACAACTCCAGAAGTTTTGGTATGACCAAAAGGCTGCACTGGTTGAGTTCCAACCAGGGCAGAAAGTCTGGGTTCTGGAGCCTGTGGCTCCCAGGGCACTCCAGGACAAATGGAGTGGCCCTTACCCAGTGCTAGAGAGGAAGAGTCAGGTCACCTACCTGGTGGACCTGGGCACAAGCAGGAGCCCCAAGAGGGTGATCCATGTGAACCGCCTTAAGCTCTTCCATGATAGGGCTGATGTGAATCTGTTAATGGTAACAGATGAGGATCAGGAGGCAGAGAGTGAACCTCTCCCTGATCTTCTGTCATCAGACCCAAAAGATGGCACAGTAGATGGAGTGATCTACTCAGACACCCTCTCTGGCCAACAGCAGGCTGATTGTAGGAGAGTCCTACAACAGTTTCCTGAGCTTTTCTCCCTAACCCCTGGTCAGACACACCTGTGTACCCATGATGTGGACACAGGAGACAGCATGCCTGTCAAGAACAAAATCTTCAGACAGTCTGACCATGTTAAGGAAAGCATCAAGGTGGAAGTCCACAAGATGCTGGAATTGGGAGTAATTGAGCGCTCTGACAGCCCCTGGGCTAGCCCAGTGGTCTTAGTCCCCAAACCTCACACCACAGATGGAAAGAAAGAGATGAGGTTTTGTGTGGACTACAGAGGGCTCAATTCTGTCACCAAGACAGATGCTCATCCAATTCCAAGAGCTGATGAGCTCATTGATAAATTAGGTGCTGCCAAATTTCTAAGTACCTTTGACTTGACAGCAGGGTACTGGCAAATAAAAATGGCACCTGGAGCAAAAGAAAAGACAGCATTCTCCACACCTGATGGGCATTATCAGTTTACTGTTATGCCCTTTGGTTTAAAGAATGCCCCTGCCACCTTCCAAAGGTTGGTGAATCAAGTCCTTGCTGGCTTGGAGTCCTTTAGCACAGCTTATCTTGATGATATTGCTGTCTTTAGCTCCACCTGGCAGGATCACCTGGTCCACCTGAGGAAGGTTTTGAAGGCTCTGCAATCTGCAGGCCTCTCTATCAAGGCATCCAAATGCCAGATAGGGCAGGGAACTGTGGTTTACTTGGGACACCTTGTAGGTGGAGGCCAAGTTCAGCCACTCCAACCCAAGATCCAGACTATTCTGGACTGGGTAGCTCCAAAAACCCAGACTCAAGTCAGGGCATTCCTTGGCTTGACTGGGTACTACAGGAGGTTTGTGAAGGGATATGGATCCATTGTGACAGCCCTCACTGAACTCACCTCCAAGAAAATGCCCAAGAAAGTAAACTGGACTGTGGACTGCCAACAGGCCTTTGACACCCTGAAACAGGCAATGTGCTCAGCACCAGTTCTAAAAGCTCCAGATTATTCTAAGCAGTTCATTGTGCAGACAGATGCCTCTGAACATGGGATAGGGGCAGTTTTGTCCCAAACAAATGATGATGGCCTTGACCAGCCTGTTGCTTTCATTAGCAGGAGGTTACTCCCCAGGGAGCAGCGTTGGAGTGCCATTGAGAGGGAGGCCTTTGCTGTGGTTTGGTCCCTGAAGAAGCTGAGACCATACCTCTTTGGGACTCACTTCCTAGTTCAAACTGACCACAGACCTCTCAAATGGCTGATGCAAATGAAAGGTGAAAATCCTAAACTGTTGAGGTGGTCCATCTCCCTACAGGGAATGGACTTTATAGTGGAACACAGACCTGGGACTGCCCATGCCAATGCAGATGGCCTTTCCAGGTTCTTCCACTTAGAAAATGAAGACTCTCTTGGGAAAGGTTAGTCTCATCCTCTTTCGTTTGGGGGGGGGTTGTGTAAGGAAATGCCTCCTTGGCATGGTTGCCCCCTGACTTTTTGCCTTTGCTGATGCTATGTTTACAATTGAAAGTGTGCTGAGGCCTGCTAACCAGGCCCCAGCACCAGTGTTCTTTCCCTAACCTGTACTTTTGTATCCACAATTGGCAGACCCTGGCATCCAGATAAGTCCCTTGTAACTGGTACCTCTAGTACCAAGGGCCCTGATGCCAAGGAAGGTCTCTAAGGGCTGCAGCATGTCTTATGCCACCCTGGAGACCTCTCACTCAGCACAGACACACTGCTTACCAGCTTGTGTGTGCTAGTGAGGACAAAACGAGTAAGTCGACATGGAACTCCCCTCAGGGTGCCATGCCAGCCTCTCACTGCCTATGCAGTATAGGTAAGACACCCCTCTAGCAGGCCTTACAGCCCTAAGGCAGGGTGCACTATACCATAGGTGAGGGTACCAGTGCATGAGCATGGTACCCCTACAGTGTCTAAACAAAACCTTAGACATTGTAAGTGCAGGGTAGCCATAAGAGTATATGGTCTGGGAGTCTGTCAAACACGAACTCCACAGCACCATAATGGCTACACTGAAAACTGGGAAGTTTGGTATCAAACTTCTCAGCACAATAAATGCACACTGATGCCAGTGTACATTTTATTGTAAAATACACCACAGAGGGCACCTTAGAGGTGCCCCCTGAAACTTAACCGACTATCTGTGTAGGCTGACTAGTTCTAGCAGCCTGCCACAAACCGAGACATGTGGCTGGCCCCATGGGGAGAGTGCCTTTGTCACTCTGAGGCCAGTAACAAAGCCTGCACTGGGTGGAGATGCTAACACCTCTCCCAGGCAGGAATTGTCACACCTGGCGGTGAGCCTCAAAGGCTCACCTCCTTTGTGCCAACCCAGCAGGACACTCCAGCTAGTGGAGTTGCCCGCCCCCTCCGGCCAGGCCCCACTTTTGGCGGCAAGGCCGGAGAAAATAATGAGAATAACAAGGAGGAGTCACTGGCCAGTCAGGACAGCCCCTAAGGTGTCCTGAGCTGAGGTGACCCTAACTTTTAGAAATCCTCCATCTTGCAGATGGAGGATTCCCCCAATAGGGTTAGGATTGTGACCCCCTCCCCTTGGGAGGAGGCACAAAGAGGGTGTACCCACCCTCAGGGCTAGTAGCCATTGGCTACTAACCCCCCAGACCTAAACACGCCCTTAAATTTAGTATTTAAGGGCTACCCTGAACCCTAGAAAATTAGATTCCTGCAACTACAAGAAGAAGGACTGCCTAGCTGAAAAACCCCTGCAGAGGAAGACCAGAAGACGACAACTGCCTTGGCTCCAGAAACTCACCGGCCTGTCTCCTGCCTTCCAAAGATCCTGCTCCAGCGACGCCTTCCGAAGGGACCAGCGACCTCGACATCCTCTGAGGACTGCCCCTGCTTCGAAAAGACAAGAAACTCCCGAGGACAGCGGACCTGCCCCAAGAAAAGCTGCAACTTTGTTTCCAGCAGCTTTAAAGAACCCTGCAAGCTCCCCGCAAGAAGCGTGAGACTTGCAACACTGCACCCGGCGACCCCGACTCGGCTGGTGGAGATCCGACGCCTCAGGAGGGACCCCAGGACTACTCTGATACTGTGAGTACCAAAACCTGTCCCCCCTGAGCCCCCACAGCGCCGCCTGCAGAGGGAATCCCGAGGCTTCCCCTGACCGCGACTCCTTGAATCCAAAGTCCCGACACCTGGGAGAGACCCTGCACCCGCAGCCCCCAGGACCTGAAGGACCGGACTTTCACTGGAGGAGTGACCCCCAGGAGTCCCTCTCCCTTGACCAAGTGGAGGTTTCCCCGAGGAACCCCCCCCTTGCCTGCCTGCAGCGCTGAAGAGATCCCTAGATCTCCCATTGACTTCCATTACAAACCCGACGCTTGTTTCTACACTGCACCCGGCCGCCCCCGCGCCGCTGAGGGTGAAATTTCTGTGTGGACTTGTGTCCCCCCCGGTGCCCTACAAAACCCCCCTGGTCTGCCCTCCGAAGACGCGGGTACTTACCTGCAAGCAGACCGGAACCGGGGCACCCCCTTCTCTCCATTCTAGCCTATGCGTTTTGGGCACCACTTTGAACTCTGCACCTGACCGGCCCTGAGCTGCTGGTGTGGTGACTTTGGGGTTGCTCTGAACCCCCAACGGTGGGCTACCTTGGGCCAAGAACTGAACCCTGTAAGTGTCTTACTTACCTGGTAAAACTAACCAAAACTTACCTCCCCTAGGAACTGTGAAAATTGCACTAAGTGTCCACTTTTAAAACAGCTATTTGTGAATAACTTTAAAAGTATACATGCAATTTTGATGATTTGAAGTTCCTAAAGTACTTACCTGCAATACCTTTCGAATGAGCTATTACATGTAGAATTTGAACCTGTGGTTCTTAAAATAAACTAAGAAAAGATATTTTTCTATATAAAAACCTATTGGCTGGATTTGTCTCTGAGTGTGTGTACCTCATTTATTGTCTGTGTGTATGTACAACAAATGCTTAACACTACTCCTTGGATAAGCCTACTGCTCGACCACACTACCACAAAATAGAGCATTAGTATTATCTATTTTTACCACTATTTTACCTCTAAGGGGAACCCTTGGACTCTGTGCATGCTATTCCTTACTTTGAAATAGCACATACAGAGCCAACTTCCTACACGATGTCACTGCCATTAGGAAGGCTGTCTTTAGGGAGAGTGACTTTATATCTGATTTGTGCATGGGTTCGAATGGTTCTGTCATGTTAAGGTTCCACAAAAGTGTTGGTGCTGATCTTGGTAGAGCTTCTAAGAATCTCTTTACTTCCGTCGATGTAATGAGGCTGGATCCTGATGTGTCCCTATTGTATGCCACTATTGCTGCCGGATGTGCCCTTATTGAAGCATAGGTGAGGCCACTGTCTAGCAGGTGTATGAGGTATATTAGTACTGATTTCTCGTTTGTTCTTGAGTCCATCTTACTGTCTGATCACCAATGGATTTATCTCTTCTACTTAAGTGTGTAGCATTTCCGTGGGCTTGTTTCCTTACTTCCCTCAGTTTTCCTTCATTCTTGGAGGGAGTTGTAGGTGGTAAAGAATAAGTTACTTACCTTCGGTAACTCTTTTTCTGGTGGATACATGAACTACCTGTGGATTCCTCACAAAGAATTCTCCCCTTGCGCCAGCTTCGACGGAAATTTCTTCTAGCTCTGCACGTCGACAATGACGTCACAATAGCCTGACTCCACACGACGCCATATGATGTCATCTAGGCAATAAGAAGCCCTCGTCGACGTGCAGACGTCAGTTATCACCATTTTTTACGTGCCTTAGAGGCGAACAGGTGAAAATTTGACCTTGAAGAGAACATAATCACATCCAAAGAAGTGAAAACGCAACATTTATCACACTAAAAATAATAATTAAATATGTCAGTCAAAATCAATCATGAGTACTTGAATTATCAAGACCAGAGAAAGAATGAAAATGTCACTTACCCAGTGTACATCTGTTCGTGGCATCAGTCGCTGAGATTCACATGTTCTGCATTAGCTCGCCATCTGGTGTTGGGTCGGAGTGTTACAAGTTGTTTTTCTTCGAAGAAGTGTTTTCGAGTCACGGGACCGAGTGACTCCTCCTTCTGTGCTCATTGCGCATGGGCGTCGACTCCATCTTTGATTGTTTTCCCCGCAGAGGGTGAGGTAGGAGTTGTACTATAGTAATAGTGCCCGCGCAATGAAGTATGTACCTATTAAAGGTTTAAATAATATATATACAAATGTACAAAATTGAAGGTAACTTCTGAACTGCTACAGGCTTCCGGGGAGGTGGGTGGGCACATGTGAATCTCAGCGACTGATGCCACGAACAGATGTACACTGGGTAAGTGACATTTTCAGTTCGATGGCATCTGTCGCTGTAGATACACATGTTCTGCATAGACTAGTAAGCAGTTATTTCCCCATAAGCGGTGGTTTAGCCTGTAGGAGTAGAAGTTGTCTGAAATAGAGTTCTTAATACAGCTTGACCTACTGTAGCTTGTTGTGCGGATAGCACATCTATACAGTAGTGTTTGGTGAATGTGTGAGGCATAGACCATGTGGCTGCCTTACATATTTCATGCATTGGGATGTTTCCTAAAAAGGCCATTGAAGCACCTTTTGTCCTTGTTGAATGTGCCCTGGGAGTAATGGGCAGTTGTCTTTTTGCTTTAAGGTAGCAGATTTGGATGCATTTAACTATCCATCTGGCTATACCTTGTTTTGATATTGGGTTACCTGCATGAGGTTTTTGGAATGCAATAAATAGCTGTTTAGTTTTTCTGATGTTTTTTGTTCTGTCAATGTAGTACATTAATGCTCTTTTGACATCTAATGTATGTAGTGCTCTTTCAGCCACAGAATCTGGCTGTGGGAAAAAAACTGGTAGTTCTACCGTTTGATTTAGATGGAACGGTGAAATAACTTTTGGTAAAAATTTTGGATTAGGTCGTAGGACGACCTTATTTTTATGTATTTGTATAAAAGGTTCTTGTGTTGTGAACGCTTGAATTTCACTTACTCTTCTTAGAGATGTAATGGCGATGAGAAAGGCAACTTTCCAGGTTAGGAATTGTATTCCGCAAGAGTGCATGGGTTCGAAAGGTGGGCCCATGAGTCTTGTTAGGACCACGTTTAGGTTCCATGAAGGAACAGGTGGTGTTCTTGGTGGTATAATTCTTTTAAGACCTTCTATGAATGCTTTGATGACTGGTATCCTATACAAGGAAGTTGAATAGGTAGTCTGCAGGTATGCAGATATTGCTGCAAGGTGTATTTTAATAGAAGAGAAGGCTAGCTTTGCTTTTTGTAAATGGAGCAAGTAATTTACTATATGTTTTGGAGTTGCGTGTAGTGGTTGTATCTGATTATGATGGCAGTAACAAACAAATCTTTTCCACTTACTTGCGTAGCAGTGTCTAGTGGATGGCCTTCTGGCTTGCTTTATGACTTCCATACACTCTTGGCTAAGTTGTAAGTGTCCGAATTCTAGGATTTCAGGAGCCAGATTGCTAGATTCAGCGATGCTGGATCTGGGTGTCTGATCTGTTGGTTGTGTTGCGTTAACAGATCTGGTTTGTTGGGCAGTTTGATGTGGGGTACTACAGAGAGATCTAGCAGTGTTGTGTACCAGGGTTGTCTTGCCCACGTTGGTGCTATTAAAATGAGTTTGAGTTTGTTTTGACTCAATTTGTTTACTAGATAAGGAAGGAGAGGGAGAGGAGGAAAAACGTAAGCAAATATTCCTGACCAGTTCATCCATAGGGCATTGCCTTGGGATTGCTTGTGTGGGTATCTGGACGCGAAGTTTTGGCATTTTGCGTTCTCTTTTGTTGCAAATAAGTCTATTTGAGGTGTTCCCCAGAGTGTGAAGTAGGTGTTTAGAATTTGTGGGTGGATTTCCCATTCGTGGACTTGCTGGTGATCTCGAGAGAGATTGTCTGCCAGTTGATTCTGGATCCCTGGAATAAACTGTGCTATTAGACGAATTTGATGGTGGATTGCCCACTTCCATATGTTTTGAGCTAATAAGCTTAACTGCGTTGAATGTGTTCCTCCTTGTTTGTTTAGATAATACATCGTTGTCATGTTGTCTGTTTTGACAAGGATGTATTTGTGGATTATGATTGGTTGGAAAGCTTTTAGTGCTTGAAAAACTGCTAATAATTCTAGATGATTTATATGCAGTTTTGTTTGATGTATGTTCCATTGTCCTCTTATGTTGTGTTGATTGAGATGTGCTCCCCACCCTGTCATGGAAGCATCTGTTGTTATTACGTATTGTGGCAGTGGGTCTTGGAAAGGCCGCCCTTTGTTTAAATTTATACTGTTCCACCATAGAAGCGAGAGGTAAGTTTGGCGGTCTATTAACACCAGATCTAGAAGGTGACCCTGTGCTTGAGACCACTGTGAGGCTAGGCACTGTTGTAAGGGCCTCATGTGCAGTCTTGCGTTTGGGACAATGGCTATGCATGAGGACATCATGCCTAGGAGCTGTAGTATTGTTCTTACTTGTATTGTCTGATTTGGAGACGTGTTGAATGACTCTGTTGAAATTGTGAATTCTTTGTGGAGTTGGCGTTGCTACTCCTTTTGTCGTGTCTATTATGGCTCCTAGATATTGCTGTACTTTGCTTGGCTGAATGTTGGATTTTGCAAAGTTGACGGTGAACCCTAGTTTGTAGAGGGTTTGTATGACTTGATTAGTGTGGTTTGAGCATTGTGTGAGCGAACTGGTTTTGATTAGCCAGTCGTCTAGATACGGGAATACATGTATTTGCTGCCTTCTGATGTGTGCAGCGACTACTGCTAGGCATTTTGTGAATACTCTTGGAGCGGTTGTTAAACCAAAAGGCAATACTTTGAATTGGTAATGTATTGCTTTGAATACAAACCTTAGATATTTTCTGTGTGATTGATGTATTGGTATATGGAAATATGCGTCTTTGAGGTCTAGGGTTGTCATGTAGTTGTGTTTTTTGACCAATGGTAACACTTCTTGTAGTGTGACCATGTGAAAGTGGTCTGATTTGATGAATGTGTTTACTACTCTGAGGTCTAGAATTGGTCTCAGTGTTTTGTCCTTTTTTGGTATCAAGAAGTACAGTGAATAAACTCCTGTGTTTATTTGTGTGCTTGGTACTAATTCTATTGCATTTTTTTGCAGTAGTGCTTGAACTTCTATCTCTAGAAGCTGTGAATGGTGTTTTGATAAATTTTGTGATTTTGGTGGTATGTCTGGAGGGAATTGCAGGAATTCTATGCAATAACCATGTTGGATAATTGCTAGGACCCATGTGTCTGTAGTTATTTCCTCCCATGCTTCGTAATATTGGCCTATCCTTCCCCCCACTGGTGTTGTGTGGGGGGGGGGTGGGTGAGTGACGTGTGAGTCACTGCTTGTTGGTAGTGGTTTTGGGGCTTTGAAATCTTCCTCTATTCCCAGGGAATTGCCCTCCTCTATACTGGCCCCGAAAGCCTCCCCTGTACTGTCCCTGGTAGGTGGACGGTGCGGACTGTGAGGTACTAGCTTGTGTGGCCTGACCCCGAAACCCTCCTCTAAAAGGTGTTTTACGGAAGGTGGTATAAGATCCTCTGCTCTGCGGGGAGTAGAGTGCGCCCATGGCCTTGGCAGTGTCAGTGTCCTTTTTGAGCTTTTCTATGGCTGTGTCGACCTCCGGACCGAACAGAAGTTTTTCGTTTACTGGCATGTTAAGTACTGCCTGCTGAATTTCTGGCTTGAATCCAGACGTTCTGAGCCATGCGTGCCTACGGATGGTAACCGACGTATTAATGGTCCTTGCGGCTGTGTCTGCTGCATCCATAGAGGAGCGTATTTGATTGTTGGAAATGTTTTGACCTTCCTCAACAACCTGTTTTGCTCTTTTTTGTAGATCTTTTGGGAGATGTTCAATGAGATGCTGCATCTCATCCCAGTGGGCTCTGTCGTATCGCGCTAGCAGCGCTTGTGAGTTTGCGATGCGCCACTGGTTTGCTGCTTGGACAGCGACCCTCTTCCCGGCTGCATCGAACTTTCTGCTTTTTTTATCTGGGGGAGGTGCATCCCCAGAAGTGTGTGAATTTGCCCGTTTTCTGGCAGCCCCTACCACCACAGAATCTGGTGGCAGCTGAGAGGTGATGAATACAGGGTCCGTAGGAGGCGCCTTATACTTTTTGTCCACTCTAGGCGTTACTGCCCTACTTTTAACTGGCTCCTTGAAGATCTCCTTTGCACGGCGTAGCATGCCTGGGAGCATAGGCAGGCTTTGGTAGGAGCTGTGGGTGGAGGAGAGGGTGTTAAATAAAAAGTCATCCTCTACTTGTTCAGAGTGTAGTTCCACATTATGGAACTGTGCTGCTCTAGCCACCACTTGTGAATAGGCTGTGCTGTCCTCAGGTGGTGATGGCCTAGTTGGGTATGTGTCTGGGCTGTTATCAGACACTGGTGCATCGTACAAGTCCCACGCGTCTTGATCTTGGTCATCGTGGCTCATGGCGGTGTGAGCTGGCGAATGTGACGGGGTGTAAGTTGGCGAAGCCGGAGTTACAGGTGGAGGCGAGGGAGGAGGTGTTACCTTCTTTGCTGTTTGTTGCTGAGGAGCCTCTAGTGCTATAAACTGAAGTGTTCTCTTTCTTTTGACAGGTGGAAGGGTACTGATCTTTCCTGTCCCCTGCTGAATAAAGATACGCTTTTGCGTGTGATCCACTTCAATGGATTGCAGTTCCTGTTCGAATCTGTGTTTTTTCATTTGTGAAGACATAGAATGTTCTTCAGTATATGAGCCTGAAACTGGGTCTGTTGGTGCTTTTTTCGGCTCCGAAAACCCTGTTGTTTGTTTTTTCGGCTCCGAGGTAACCTTCCTCTTCTTTTGTGCCGAAAAATCTTGGCCTCTATGGTCTTCGGCGCCACTGTCTCGGCGTCGATCCGTGTCGACACGGAACTCTCTGTGTCAATGCTTCTCTTTAGCACTCTCTCGGTCCCGAGGAGGCTGCGTGCCGGTGTCTCGACCGGAGTCGGACGATCTCGACACTGAATGGGCCTTTTTCGGTGCCGATTGTTGGTCACCGGGAATTTGGGTTGAGCCATGGCCGGTTGGCAGTGGCGTCCCCTGGGCCTTTTTTAAGTTCTGATCTCGACGTCTTACTCACAGTTTTTGTATTGTCGAGTTCGTCGGAGTCTGAATCCTGGATGGAAAAGGCTTCCTCCTGTTCCTCTTCTGTCTCGAACTGTCGATGCTCCTTTGGCGTGGACGCCATCTGCAGTCTTCTCGCTCGACGGTCGCGCAGAGTTTTTCGGGACCGGAACGCCCGACAGGCCTCACAGGATTCTTCGCTGTGCTCGGGTGACAGGCACAGGTTACAGACCGAGTGTTGGTCCGTATAAGGATATTTGTTGTGGCATTCAGGGCAGAATCGAAACGGGGTCCGTTCCATCGCCGTTGTTCTCCACGCGGTCGGGCCGACTAGGCCCCGACGGTGTGCCGAAATCTACCCCGAAGGGCACCGAAGCGCTTCGATGTTCAATGCGTCGTCGTATGTGTTTATCTCGAACCGGATCGCAACGATACCGTCGAAAATCTTCCGTTTTCAGCTATCTTTCCGTTCCGAAACTCGGAGCGACAGGAACACGTCCGAACCCGATGGCGGAAAGAAAACAATCGAAGATGGAGTCGACGCCCATGCGCAATGAGCACAGAAGGAGGAGTCACTCGGTCCCGTGACTCGAAAACACTTCTTCGAAGAAAAACAACTTGTAACACTCCGACCCAACACCAGATGGCGAGCTAATGCAGAACATGTGTATCTACAGCGACAGATGCCATCGAACATTTATATATATTTATATATATATATATATATATATATATATATATATTGGAAAATGTCACTTACCCAGTGTACATCTGTTCGTGGCATGAGACGCTGCAGATTCACATGCTTTGCACATCCCGCCATCTAGTGTTGGGCTCAGAGTGTTACAAGTTGTTTTTCTTCGAAGAAGTCTTTTCGAGTCACGATATCGAGGGACTCCTCCCCTTTCGGCTCCATTGTTTGCGTTCGGTATCGGGTTAATTACAACAGATCGGCAACGAAATTTGAAGAGCTCCGGTGGCCCTTCGGGGTTTTCAATCCCCCATCGGGGCCTGGTCGGAAAAAAGGGGAGGAGTCCCTCGATCTCGCGACTCGAAAAGCCGAGTTTTGCGTGTCGACGTCTTACTCACGGTTTTCGGCGTCTGTTCGGGATCGACCTCGTCGGAGTCCTCGATGGAGAAGTGTAGGAAGTTGGCTCTGTATGTGCTATTTCAAAGTAAGGAATAGCATGCACAGAGTCCAAGGGTTCCCCTTAGAGGTAAAATAGTGGTAAAAATAGATAATACTAATGCTCTATTTTGTGGTAGTGTGGTCGAGCAGTAGGCTTATCCAAGGAGTAGTGTTAAGCATTTGTTGTACATACACATAGACAATAAATGAGGTACACACACTCAGAGACAAATCCAGCCAATAGGTTTTGTATAGAAAAATATCTTTTCTTAGTTTATTTTAAGAACCACAGGTTCAAATTCTACATGTAATATCTTATTCGAAAGGTATTGCAGGTAAGTACTTTAGGAACTTTAAAGCATAAAAATTGCATGTATACTTTACAAGTTATTGACAAATAGCTGTTTTAAAAGTGGACACTTAGTGCAATTTTCACAGTTCCTGGGGGAGGTAAGTTTTTGTGAGTTTTACCAGGTAAGTAAGACACTTACAGGGTTTAGTTCTTGGTCCAAGGTAGCCCACCGTTGGGGGTTCAGAGCAACCCCAAAGTCACCACACCAGCAGCTCAGGGCCGGTCAGGTGCAGAGTTCAAAGTGGTGCCCAAAACGCATAGGCTAGAATGGAGAGAAGGGGGTGCCCCGGTTCCGGTCTGCTTGCAGGTAAGTACCCGCGTCTTCGGAGGGCAGACCAGGGGGGTTTTGTAGGGCACCGGGGGGGACACAAGTCCACACAGAGATTTCACCCTCAGCAGCGCGGGGGCGGCCGGGTGCAGTGTAGAAACAAGCGTCGGGTTTTCAATGTTAGTCTAAGAGAGATCTCGGGATCTCTTCAGCGCTGCAGGCAGGCAAGGGGGGGATTCCTCGGGGAAACCTCCACTTGGGCGAGGGAGAGGGACTCCTGGGGGTCACTCCTCCAGTGAAAGTCCGGTCCTTCAGGTCCTGGGGGCTGCGGGTGCAGGGTCTCTCCCAGGCGTCGGGACTTTAGGTTCAAAGAGTCGCGGTCAGGGGAAGCCTCGGGATTCCCTCTGCAGGCGGCGCTGTGGGGGCTCAGGGGGGACAGGTTTTGGTACTCACAGTATCAGAGTAGTCCTGGGGTCCCTCCTGAGGTGTTGGATCGCCACCAGCCGAGTCGGGGTCGCCGGGTGCAGTGTGGCAAGTCTCACGCTTCTTGCGGGGAGCTTGCAGGGTTCTTTAAAGCTGCTGGAAACAAAGTTGCAGCTTTTCTTGGAGCAGGTCCGCTGTCCTCGGGAGTTTCTTGTCTTTTCGAAGCAGGGGCAGTCCTCAGAGGATGTCGAGGTCGCTGGTCCCTTTGGAAGGCGTCGCTGGAGCAGGATCTTTGGAAGGCAGGAGACAGGCCGGTGAGTTTCTGGAGCCAAGGCAGTTGTCGTCTTCTGGTCTTCCGCTGCAGGGGTTTTCAGCTGGGCAGTCCTTCTTCTTGTAGTTGCAGGAATCTAATTTTCTAGGGTTCAGGGTAGCCCTTAAATACTAAATTTAAGGGCGTGTTTAGGTCTGGGGGGTTAGTAGCCAATGGCTACTAGCCCTGAGGGTGGGTACACCCTCTTTGTGCCTCCTCCCAAGGGGAGGGGGTCACAATCCTAACCCTATTGGGGGAATCCTCCATCTGCAAGATGGAGGATTTCTAAAAGTTAGAGTCACCTCAGCTCAGGACACCTTAGGGGCTGTCCTGACTGGCCAGTGACTCCTCCTTGTTGCTTTCTTTGTTCCCTCCAGCCTTGCCGCCAAAAGTGGGGGCCGTGGCCGGAGGGGGCGGGCAACTCCACTAAGCTGGAGTGCCCTGCTGGGCTGTGACAAAGGGGGGAGCCTTTGAGGCTCACCGCCAGGTGTCACAGTTCCTGCCTGGGGGAGGTGTTAGCATCTCCACCCAGTGCAGGCTTTGTTACTGGCCTCAGGGTGACAAAGGCACTCTCCCCATGGGGCCAGCAACATGTCTCTAGTGTGGCAGGCTGCTGGAACCAGTCAGCCTACACAGATAGTTGGTTAAGTTTCAGGGGGCACCTCTAAGGTGCCCTCTGTGGTGTATTTTACAATAAAATGTATACTGGCATCAGTGTGCATTTATTGTGCTGAGAAGTTTGATACCAAACTTCCCAGTTTTCAGTGTAGCCATTATGGTGCTGTGGAGTTCGTGTTTGACAGACTCCCAGACCATATACTCTTATGGCTACCCTGCACTTACAATGTCTAAGGTTTTGTTTAGACACTGTAGGGGTACCATGCTCATGCACTGGTACCCTCACCTATGGTATAGTGCACCCTGCCTTAGGGCTGTAAGGCCTGCTAGAGGGGTGTCTTACCTATACTGCATAGACAGTGAGAGGCTGGCATGGCACCCTGAGGGGAGTGCCATGTCGACTTACTCATTTTGTTCTCACTAGCACACACAGGCTTGTAAGCAGTGTGTCTGTGCTGAGTGAGGGGTCTCTAGGGTGGCATAAGACATGCTGCAGCCCTTAGAGACCTTCCTTGGCATCAGGGCCCTTGGTACTAGAAGTACCAGTTACAAGGGACTTATCTGAATGCCAGGGTGTGCCAATTGTGGATACAATGGTACATTTTAGGTGAAGGAACACTGGTGCTGGGGCCTGGTTAGCAGGGTCCCAGCACTCTTCTCAGTCAAGTCAGCATCAGTATCAGGCAAAAAGTGGGGGGTAACTGCAACAGGGAGCCATTTCTTTACACAAGCCCCCCCCAGCCCACAGGCCAGGAGACTCAGCCCAAGCTGGGAGAGTCTTCCTAGTCTGTCAGGCGAGGAAGAGTAGGAGAAATAGGCTGGTTAGTTGCAGGGCCTACTCTGCCTTACATCCTTCTGTTCAGGTCATTCCCTTTGGGGAACTGACCTACTTCCACAGTGATAGGACCTAGTCTGAATTGCCTCTTGTCTGCCTCTTCAATGTCTCCACCCATTCTTTCTATTTTGGTCTTAGAGGTATCCACCTCTGCTAACCTTATCTTGGCCAGGGTTACCCCTAGCTTACCCAGAGAGGTTACCCAGAGCTGGAGTAACCCCACCATGACCAATAGGGTCAGGGGGCCTAACTTGCTATTTGGCATGGGGTCAGACCACCATGCTAAGGATAGTGCAGCCATAAAGGCTAACACCCAGCAGAGGCCACTGACAGCTGTCAGTGCCCAGAACCACACCTTTAGCTCTTCACCTAAAAGGGAAGGGGCTAAGTTACAGGCCTCTTTGGGTTCAGGTTGCCTGTCTGCTGTATTAGAGTGGGGGGTTACCACATCTTGTAGTAAACACCCTTCTTCCACTCTTTCTTCTGTTAGCTGAGGAGCCACCCACTCAGGTTTAACAGTTGCCTGACTAGCCAGGACTTCTTGTGGGTCAGGTTGGACTTTATCAGGGCCATTTTTGGAGTTCTCCCCTACTGGAGCAGAATCTCCTTGGCTTGCTGTAACCTTGGCTAAAGGTTGTCCACCCTTCCTACTCTGTTTTCTTTTCTTCTTCTTCTGGGGCCTGCTTGCATTTACTGCAGAGGCAGGACTTCCAGAATCCTTGGGAGAGGACTGGCACTGGACCAGTTCCTCTCTTGGGCTCTGACTAACCTCTGGGTAGTCATTTCCAAGGAGACAATCAAGGGGGAGGTCTGTACTGACTACTACCCTTCTCCAGCTAAGAGTGCCACCCACTTCTATGGGTACTAAAGCCACAGGCCTCTTAGTGACCCTGTCTAGGCTAACTCTTACCCTGGCAGTCTCACCTGGGATGTACTGGTTTGAGAGCACCAGCCTGTCATGCACAATAGTGTGACTGGCACAAGTGTCTCTCAGGGCAGTGGTTGGGATTCCATTCACCAGTAGGTGGTGGAAGTGTCTACTTCCCTCTGGAATCTCCAACTCACCTGTTGGGCCCGGTTTCCAGTTGAAGGCTATGAAGACCTCCTCATCTGATGAGTCATCTCCCATGGCTACACTGGTTACCCCTGGAATTTTGTTCTGGGGTTTGTTTTTGGGACAAGAAGTGTCCTTGGTGTGGTGCCCAGACTGTTTACAGTTGTGGCACCATGCCTTAGTGGCATCCCAGTTCTTGCCCTGGTACCCACCTTTGTTTTGGGTTGTGTCTTGGGGCCCACCCACCTGTTCTGGTTTTTGGGGGCCTACAGAGGACTCTTTTTCTTTGTTTCTAGTGTCACCCACTTTCTCCTGGGGAGTTTTTGTAACCCCTTTCTTTTGGTCACCCCCAGTGGAAGTTTTGGTTACCCTAGTCTTGACCCAATGGTCCGCCTTCTTTCCCAATTCTTGGGGAGAAATTGGTCCTAGGTCTACCAGATGCTGATGCAGTTTATCATTGAAACAATTACTTAACAGGTGTTCTTTCACAAATAAATTGTACAGCCCATCATAATTACTTACACCACTGCCTTGAATCCAACCATCTAGTGTTTTCACTGAGTAATCTACAAAGTCAACCCAGGTCTGGCTCGAGGATTTTTGAGCCCCCCTGAATCTAATCCTATACTCCTCAGTGGAGAATCCAAAGCCCTCAATCAGGGTACCCTTCATGAGGTCATAAGATTCTGCATCTTGTCCAGAGAGTGTGAGGAGTCTATCCCTACACTTTCCTGTGAACATTTCCCAAAGGAGAGCACCCCAGTGAGATCTGTTCACTTTTCTGGTTACACAAGCCCTCTCAAAAGCTGTGAACCATTTGGTGATGTCATCACCATCTTCATATTTAGTTACAATCCCTTTAGGGATTTTCAACATGTCAGGAGAATCTCTGACCCTATTTATGTTGCTGCCACCATTGATGGGTCCTAGGCCCATCTCTTGTCTTTCCCTCTCTATGGCTAGGATCTGTCTTTCCAAAGCCAATCTTTTGGCCATCCTGGCTAACTGGATGTCCTCTTCACTGGGGTTATCCTCAGTGATTTCAGAGGTGTTGGTCTCTCCTGTGAGGGAACCAGCATCTCTGACTATTATTTTTGGAGTCAGGGTTTGAGGGACCCTGTTCTCCCTAGATAGGATTGGTAGGGGGGAATTTTCCTCCAAGTCACTATCCTCTTCCTCTGAGTTGCCACCCTCAGAGGGGTTGGCCTTTTCAAACTCTGCCAAAAGCTCCTGGAGTTGTATTTTGGTAGGTTTGGGGCCCATTGTTATTTTCTTTATTTTACAGAGTGACCTTAGCTCCCTCATCTTAAGATGGAGGTAAGGTGTGGTGTCGAGTTCCACCACAGTCACATCTGTGCTAGACATTTTGCTTCTAAAAGTTGGAATACTTTTTAAGAATCTACAACTGGTTCTAGAATCTAATTCAAACTTTTACAAACTTTTAAACTCTAAAAGAAATGCTAAACAGGATCTAACACAAGGCCCTAGCAGGTCTTTTAAGAATTTAGAAAACTTTTCAAATTGCAAAAATCAATTTCTAATGACAATTTTGGAATTTGTCGTGTGATCAGGTATTGGCTGAGTAGTCCAGCAAATGCAAAGTCTTGTATCCCACCGCTGCCACCAATGTAGGAAGTTGGCTCTGTATGTGCTATTTCAAAGTAAGGAATAGCATGCACAGAGTCCAAGGGTTCCCCTTAGAGGTAAAATAGTGGTAAAAATAGATAATACTAATGCTCTATTTTGTGGTAGTGTGGTCGAGCAGTAGGCTTATCCAAGGAGTAGTGTTAAGCATTTGTTGTACATACACATAGACAATAAATGAGGTACACACACTCAGAGACAAATCCAGCCAATAGGTTTTGTATAGAAAAATATCTTTTCTTAGTTTATTTTAAGAACCACAGGTTCAAATTCTACATGTAATATCTTATTCGAAAGGTATTGCAGGTAAGTACTTTAGGAACTTTAAAGCATAAAAATTGCATGTATACTTTACAAGTTATTGACAAATAGCTGTTTTAAAAGTGGACACTTAGTGCAATTTTCACAGTTCCTGGGGGAGGTAAGTTTTTGTGAGTTTTACCAGGTAAGTAAGACACTTACAGGGTTTAGTTCTTGGTCCAAGGTAGCCCACCGTTGGGGGTTCAGAGCAACCCCAAAGTCACCACACCAGCAGCTCAGGGCCGGTCAGGTGCAGAGTTCAAAGTGGTGCCCAAAACGCATAGGCTAGAATGGAGAGAAGGGGGTGCCCCGGTTCCGGTCTGCTTGCAGGTAAGTACCCGCGTCTTCGGAGGGCAGACCAGGGGGGTTTTGTAGGGCACCGGGGGGGACACAAGTCCACACAGAGATTTCACCCTCAGCAGCGCGGGGGCGGCCGGGTGCAGTGTAGAAACAAGCGTCGGGTTTTCAATGTTAGTCTAAGAGAGATCTCGGGATCTCTTCAGCGCTGCAGGCAGGCAAGGGGGGGATTCCTCGGGGAAACCTCCACTTGGGCGAGGGAGAGGGACTCCTGGGGGTCACTCCTCCAGTGAAAGTCCGGTCCTTCAGGTCCTGGGGGCTGCGGGTGCAGGGTCTCTCCCAGGCGTCGGGACTTTAGGTTCAAAGAGTCGCGGTCAGGGGAAGCCTCGGGATTCCCTCTGCAGGCGGCGCTGTGGGGGCTCAGGGGGGACAGGTTTTGGTACTCACAGTATCAGAGTAGTCCTGGGGTCCCTCCTGAGGTGTTGGATCGCCACCAGCCGAGTCGGGGTCGCCGGGTGCAGTGTGGCAAGTCTCACGCTTCTTGCGGGGAGCTTGCAGGGTTCTTTAAAGCTGCTGGAAACAAAGTTGCAGCTTTTCTTGGAGCAGGTCCGCTGTCCTCAGGAGTTTCTTGTCTTTTCGAAGCAGGGGCAGTCCTCAGAGGATGTCGAGGTCGCTGGTCCCTTTGGAAGGCGTCGCTGGAGCAGGATCTTTGGAAGGCAGGAGACAGGCCGGTGAGTTTCTGGAGCCAAGGCAGTTGTCGTCTTCTGGTCTTCCGCTGCAGGGGTTTTCAGCTGGGCAGTCCTTCTTCTTGTAGTTGCAGGAATCTAATTTTCTAGGGTTCAGGGTAGCCCTTAAATACTAAATTTAAGGGCGTGTTTAGGTCTGGGGGGTTAGTAGCCAATGGCTACTAGCCCTGAGGGTGGGTACACTGTAAAGAAATGGCTCCCTGTTGCAGTTACCCCCCACTTTTTGCCTGATACTGATGCTGACTTGACTGAGAAGTGTGCTGGGACCCTGCTAACCAGGCCCCAGCACCAGTGTTCCTTCACCTAAAATGTACCATTGTATCCACAATTGGCACACCCTGGCATTCAGATAAGTCCCTTGTAACTGGTACTTCTAGTACCAAGGGCCCTGATGCCAAGAAAGGTCTCTAAGGGCTGCAGCATGTCTTATGCCACCCTAGAGACCCCTCACTCAGCACAGACACACTGCTTACAAGCCTGTGTGTGCTGGTGAGAACAAAATGAGTAAGTCGACATGGCACTCCCCTCAGGGTGCCATGCCAGCCTCTCACTGCCTATGCAGTATAGGTAAGACACCCCTCTAGCAGGCCTTACAGCCCTAAGGCAGGGTGCACTATACCATAGGTGAGGGTACCAGTGCATGAGCACTGTGCCCCTACAGTGTCTAAGCAAAACCTTAGACATTGTAAGTGCAGGGTAGCCATAAGAGTATATGGTCTGGGAGTCTGTTTTACACGAACTCCACAGCACCATAATGGCTACACTGAAAACTGGGAAGTTTGGTATCAAACTTCTCAGCACAATAAATGCACACTGATGCCAGTGTACATTTTATTGCAAAATACACCCCAGAGGGCACCTTAGAGGTGCCCCCTGAAACTTAACCAACTAGCTGTGTAGGCTGACTGGTTCCAGCAGCCTGCCACACTAGAGACATGTTGCTGGCCCCATGGGGAGAGTGCCTTTGTCACTCTGAGGCCAGTAACAAAGCCTGCACTGGGTGGAGATGCTAACACCTCCCCCAGGCAGGAGCTGTGACACCTGGCGGTGAGCCTCAAAGGCTCACCCCTTTGTCACAGCCCAGCAGGGCACTCCAGCTTAGTGGAGTTGCCCGCCCCCTCCGGCCACGGCCCCCACTTTTGGCGGCAAGGCTGGAGGGAACAAAGAAAGCAACAAGGAGGAGTCACTGGCCAGTCAGGACAGCCCCTAAGGTGTCCTGAGCTGAAGTGACTCTAACTTTTAGAAATCCTCCATCTTGCAGATGGAGGATTCCCCCAATAGGGTTAGGATTGTGACCCCCTCCCCTTGGGAGGAGGCACAAAGAGGGTGTACCCACCCTCAGGGCTAGTAGCCATTGGCTACTAACCCCCCAGACCTAAACACGCCCTTAAATTTAGTATTTAAGGGCTACCCTGAACCCTAGAAAATTAGATTCCTGCAACTACAAGAAGAAGGACTGCCTAGCTGAAAACCCCTGCAGCGGAAGACCAGAAGACGACAACTGCCTTGGCTCCAGAAACTCACCGGCCTGTCTCCTGCCTTCCAAAGATCCTGCTCCAGCGACGCCTTCCAAAGGGACCAGCGACCTCGACATCCTCTGAGGACTGCCCCTGCTTCGAAAAGACAAGAAACTCCCGAGGACAGCGGACCTGCTCCAAGAAAAGCTGCAACTTTGTTTCCAGCAGCTTTAAAGAACCCTGCAAGCTCCCCGCAAGAAGCGTGAGACTTGCGACACTGCACCCGGCGACCCCGACTCGGCTGGTGGAGATCCGACACCTCAGGAGGGACCCCAGGACTACTCTGATACTGTGAGTACCAAAACCTGTCCCCCCTGAGCCCCCACAGCGCCGCCTGCAGAGGGAATCCCGAGGCTTCCCCTGACCGCGACTCTTTGAACCTAAAGTCCCGACGCCTGGGAGAGACCCTGCACCCGCAGCCCCCAGGACCTGAAGGACCGGACTTTCACTGGAGAAGTGACCCCCAGGAGTCCCTCTCCCTTGCCCAAGTGGAGGTTTCCCCGAGGAACCCCCCCCTTGCCTGCCTGCAGCGCTGAAGAGATCCCGAGATCTCTCATAGACTAACATTGCGAACCCGACGCCTGTTTCGACACTGCACCCGGCCGCCCCCGCGCTGCTGAGGGTGAAATTTCTGTGTGGACTTGTGTCCCCCCCGGTGCCCTACAAAACCCCCCTGGTCTGCCCTCCGAAGACGCGGGTACTTACCTGCAAGCAGACCGGAACCGGGGCACCCCCTTCTCTCCATTCTAGCCTATGTGTTTTGGGCACCACTTTGAACTCTGCACCTGACCGGCCCTGAGCTGCTGGTGTGGTGACTTTGGGGTTGCTCTGAACCCCCAACGGTGGGCTACCTTGGACCAAGAACTAAGCCCTGTAAGTGTCTTACTTACCTGGTTAACCTAACAAATACTTACCTCCCCTAGGAACTGTGAAAATTGCACTAAGTGTCTACTTTTAAAACAGCTATTTGTGAATAACTTGAAAAGTATACATGCAATTTTGATGATTTGAAGTTCCTAAAGTACTTACCTGCAATACCTTTCGAATGAGATATTACATGTAGAATTTGAACCTGTGGTTCTTAAAATAAACTAAGAAAAGATATTTTTCTATAACAAAACCTATTGGCTGGATTTGTCTCTGAGTGTGTGTACCTCATTTATTGTCTATGTGTATGTACAACAAATGCTTAACACTACTCCTTGGATAAGCCTACTGCTCGACCACACTACCACAAAATAGAGCATTAGTATTATCTATTTTTACCACTATTTTACCTCTAAGGGGAACCCTTGGACTCTGTGCATGCTATTCCTTACTTTGAAATAGCACATACAGAGCCAACTTCCTACATTGGTGGATCAGCGGTGGGGTACAAGACTTTGCATTTGCTGGACTACTCAGCCAATACCTGATCACACGACAAATTCCAAAATTGTCATTAGAAATAGATTTTTGCAATTTGAAAAGTTTTCTAAATCCTTAAAAGACCTGCTAGGGCCTTGTGTTAGATCCTGTTTAGCATTTCTTTTAGAGTTTAAAAGTTTGTAAAAGTTTGAATTAGATTCTAGAACCAGTTGTAGATTCTTAAAAAGTATTCCAACTTTTAGAAGCAAAATGTCTAGCACAGATGTGACTGTGGTGGAACTCGACACCACACCTTACCTCCATCTTAAGATGAGGGAGCTAAGGTCACTCTGTAAAATAAAGAAAATAACAATGGGCCCCAAACCTACCAAAATACAGCTCCAGGAGCTTTTGGCAGAGTTTGAAAAGGCCAACCCCTCTGAGGGTGGCAACTCAGAGGAAGAGGATAGTGACTTGGAGGACAATTCCCCCCTACCAGTCCTATCTAGGGAGAACAGGGTCCCTCAAACCCTGACTCCAAAAATAATAGTCAGAGATGCTGGTTCCCTCACAGGAGAGACCAACACCTCTGAAATCACTGAGGATAGCCCCAGTGAAGAGGACATCCAGTTAGCCAGGATGGCCAAAAGATTGGCTTTGGAAAGACAGATCCTAGCCATAGAGAGGGAAAGAAAAGAGATGGGCCTAGGTCCCATCGATGGTGGCAGCAACTTAAATAGGGTCAGAGATTCTCCTGACATCCTAAAAATCCCCAAAGGGATTGTAACAAAATATGAAGATGGTGATGACATCACCAAATGGTTCACAGCTTTTGAGAGGGCTTGTGTAACCAGAAAAGTAAACAGATCTCACTGGGGTGCTCTCCTTTGGGAAATGTTCACTGGAAAGTGTAGGGATAGACTCCTCACACTCTCTGGAAAAGATGCAGAATCTTATGACCTCATGAAGGGTACCCTGATTGAGGGCTTTGGATTCTCCACTGAGGAGTATAGAATTAGATTCAGGGGGGCTCAAAAATCCTCGAGTCAGACCTGGGTTGATTTTGTAGACTACTCAGTAAAAACACTAGATGGTTGGTTAACTGGAAATGAAGTGTGTAACTATGTTGGGCTTTATAATTTGTTTATGAAAGAACACATTTTAAGTAACTGCTTCAATGAAAAGTTGCATCAGTATCTGGTAGACCTAGGTCCAATTTCTCCCCAAGAATTGGGAAAGAAGGCAGACCACTGGGTCAAGACTAGGGTAACCAAAACTTCCACTGGGGGTGACCAAAAGAAAGGGGTTACAAAAACTCCCCAGGAGAAAGTGGGTGACACTAGAAACAAAGAAAAAGAGTTCTCTGTAGGCCCCCAAAAACCAGAACAGGTGGGTGGGCCCCAAGACACAACCCAAAACAAAGGTGGGTACCAGGGTAAGAACTGGGATGCCACTAAGGCATGGTGCCACAACTGTAAACAGTCTGGGCACCACACCAAGGACACTTCTTGTCCCAAAAACAAACCCCAGAACAAAATTCCAGGGGTAACCAGTGTAGCCATGGGAGATGACTCCTCAGATGAGGAGGTCTTCATAGCCTTCAACTGGAAACAGGGCCCAACAGGTGAGTTGGAGATTCCAGAGGGAAGTAGACACTTCCACCACCTACTGGTGAATGGAATCCCAACCACTGCCCTGAGAGACACTTGTGCCAGTCACACTATTGTGCATGACAGGCTGGTGCTCTCAAACCAGTACATCCCAGGTGAGACTGCCAGGGTAAGAGTTAGCCTAGACAGGGTCACTAAGAGGCCTGTGGCTTTAGTGCCCATAGAAGTGGGTGGCACTCTTAGCTGGAGAAGGGTAGTAGTCAGTACAGACCTCCCCCTTGATTGTCTCCTTGGAAATGACTACCCAGAGGTTAGTCAGAGCCCAAGAGAGGAACTGGTCCAGTGCCAGTCCTCTCCCAAGGATTCTGGAAGTCCTGCCTCTGCAGTAAATGCAAGCAGGCCCCAGAAGAAGAAGAAAAGAAAACAGAGTAGGAAGGGTGGACAACCTTTAGCCAAGGTTACAGCAAGCCAAGGAGATTCTGCTCCAGTAGGGGAGAACTCCAAAAATGGCCCTGATAAAGTCCAACCTGACCCACAAGAAGTCCTGGCTAGTCAGGCAACTGTTAAACCTGAGTGGGTGGCTCCTCAGCTAACAGAAGAAAGAGTGGAAGAAGGGTGTTTACTACAAGATGTGGTAACCCCCCACTCTAATACAGCAGACAGGCAACCTGAACCCAAAGAGGCCTGTAACTTAGCCCCTTCCCTTTTAGGTGAAGAGCTAAAGGTGTGGTTCTGGGCACTGACAGCCGTCAGTGGCCTCTGCTGGGTGTTAGCCTTTATGGCTGCACTATCCTTAGCATGGTGGTCTGACCCCATGCCAAATAGCAAGTTAGGCCCCCTGACCCTATTGGTCATGGTGGGGTTACTCCAGCTCTGGGTAACCTCTCTTGGTAAGCTAGGGGTAACCCTGGCCAAGATAAGGTTAGCAGAGGTGGATACCTCTAAGACCAAAATAGAAAGAATGGGTGAAGAGGCAGACAAGAGGCAATTCAGACTAGGTCCTATCACTGTGGAAGTGGGTCAGTTCCCCAGAGGGAATGACCTGAACAGGAGGATGTAAGGCAGAGTAGGCCCTGCAACAAACCAGCCATTTCCTCTACTCTTCCTCGCCTGACAGACTAGGAAGACTCTTCCAGCGTTGGCTGAGTCTCCTGGCCTGTGGGCTGGGGGGGGCTTGTGTAAAGAAATGGCTCCCTGTTGCAGTTACCCCCCACTTTTTGCCTGATACTGATGCTGACTTGACTGAGAAGTGTGCTGGGACCCTGCTAACCAGGCCCCAGCACCAGTGTTCCTTCACCTAAAATGTACCATTGTATCCACAATTGGCACACCCTGGCATTCAGATAAGTCCCTTGTAACTGGTACTTCTAGTACCAAGGGCCCTGATGCCAAGAAAGGTCTCTAAGGGCTGCAGCATGTCTTATGCCACCCTAGAGACCCCTCACTCAGCACAGACACACTGCTTACAAGCCTGTGTGTGCTGGTGAGAACAAAATGAGTAAGTCGACATGGCACTCCCCTCAGGGTGCCATGCCAGCCTCTCACTGCCTATGCAGTATAGGTAAGACACCCCTCTAGCAGGCCTTACAGCCCTAAGGCAGGGTGCACTATACCATAGGTGAGGGTACCAGTGCATGAGCACTGTGCCCCTACAGTGTCTAAGCAAAACCTTAGACATTGTAAGTGCAGGGTAGCCATAAGAGTATATGGTCTGGGAGTCTGTTTTACACGAACTCCACAGCACCATAATGGCTACACTGAAAACTGGGAAGTTTGGTATCAAACTTCTCAGCACAATAAATGCACACTGATGCCAGTGTACATTTTATTGCAAAATACACCCCAGAGGGCACCTTAGAGGTGCCCCCTGAAACTTAACCAACTAGCTGTGTAGGCTGACTGGTTCCAGCAGCCTGCCACACTAGAGACATGTTGCTGGCCCCATGGGGAGAGTGCCTTTGTCACTCTGAGGCCAGTAACAAAGCCTGCACTGGGTGGAGATGCTAACACCTCCCCCAGGCAGGAGCTGTGACACCTGGCGGTGAGCCTCAAAGGCTCACCCCTTTGTCACAGCCCAGCAGGGCACTCCAGCTTAGTGGAGTTGCCCGCCCCCTCCGGCCACGGCCCCCACTTTTGGCGGCAAGGCTGGAGGGAACAAAGAAAGCAACAAGGAGGAGTCACTGGCCAGTCAGGACAGCCCCTAAGGTGTCCTGAGCTGAAGTGACTCTAACTTTTAGAAATCCTCCATCTTGCAGATGGAGGATTCCCCCAATAGGGTTAGGATTGTGACCCCCTCCCCTTGGGAGGAGGCACAAAGAGGGTGTACCCACCCTCAGGGCTAGTAGCCATTGGCTACTAACCCCCCAGACCTAAACACGCCCTTAAATTTAGTATTTAAGGGCTACCCTGAACCCTAGAAAATTAGATTCCTGCAACTACAAGAAGAAGGACTGCCTAGCTGAAAACCCCTGCAGCGGAAGACCAGAAGACGACAACTGCCTTGGCTCCAGAAACTCACCGGCCTGTCTCCTGCCTTCCAAAGATCCTGCTCCAGCGACGCCTTCCAAAGGGACCAGCGACCTCGACATCCTCTGAGGACTGCCCCTGCTTCGAAAAGACAAGAAACTCCCGAGGACAGCGGACCTGCTCCAAGAAAAGCTGCAACTTTGTTTCCAGCAGCTTTAAAGAACCCTGCAAGCTCCCCGCAAGAAGCGTGAGACTTGCGACACTGCACCCGGCGACCCCGACTCGGCTGGTGGAGATCCGACACCTCAGGAGGGACCCCAGGACTACTCTGATACTGTGAGTACCAAAACCTGTCCCCCCTGAGCCCCCACAGCGCCGCCTGCAGAGGGAATCCCGAGGCTTCCCCTGACCGCGACTCTTTGAACCTAAAGTCCCGACGCCTGGGAGAGACCCTGCACCCGCAGCCCCCAGGACCTGAAGGACCGGACTTTCACTGGAGAAGTGACCCCCAGGAGTCCCTCTCCCTTGCCCAAGTGGAGGTTTCCCCGAGGAACCCCCCCCTTGCCTGCCTGCAGCGCTGAAGAGATCCCGAGATCTCTCATAGACTAACATTGCGAACCCGACGCCTGTTTCGACACTGCACCCGGCCGCCCCCGCGCTGCTGAGGGTGAAATTTCTGTGTGGACTTGTGTCCCCCCCGGTGCCCTACAAAACCCCCCTGGTCTGCCCTCCGAAGACGCGGGTACTTACCTGCAAGCAGACCGGAACCGGGGCACCCCCTTCTCTCCATTCTAGCCTATGTGTTTTGGGCACCACTTTGAACTCTGCACCTGACCGGCCCTGAGCTGCTGGTGTGGTGACTTTGGGGTTGCTCTGAACCCCCAACGGTGGGCTACCTTGGACCAAGAACTAAGCCCTGTAAGTGTCTTACTTACCTGGTTAACCTAACAAATACTTACCTCCCCTAGGAACTGTGAAAATTGCACTAAGTGTCTACTTTTAAAACAGCTATTTGTGAATAACTTGAAAAGTATACATGCAATTTTGATGATTTGAAGTTCCTAAAGTACTTACCTGCAATACCTTTCGAATGAGATATTACATGTAGAATTTGAACCTGTGGTTCTTAAAATAAACTAAGAAAAGATATTTTTCTATAACAAAACCTATTGGCTGGATTTGTCTCTGAGTGTGTGTACCTCATTTATTGTCTATGTGTATGTACAACAAATGCTTAACACTACTCCTTGGATAAGCCTACTGCTCGACCACACTACCACAAAATAGAGCATTAGTATTATCTATTTTTACCACTATTTTACCTCTAAGGGGAACCCTTGGACTCTGTGCATGCTATTCCTTACTTTGAAATAGCACATACAGAGCCAACTTCCTACATACACCCTCTTTGTGCCTCCTCCCAAGGGGAGGGGGTCACAATCCTAACCCTATTGGGGGAATCCTCCATCTGCAAGATGGAGGATTTCTAAAAGTTAGAGTCACCTCAGCTCAGGACACCTTAGGGGCTGTCCTGACCGGCCAGTGACTCCTCCTTGTTGCTTTCTTTGTTCCCTCCAGCCTTGCTGCCAAAAGTGGGGGCCGTGGCCGGAGGGGGCGGGCAACTCCACTAAGCTGGAGTGCCCTGCTGGGCTGTGACAAAGGGGGGAGCCTTTGAGGCTCACCGCCAGGTGTCACAGTTCCTGCCTGGGGGAGGTGTTAGCATCTCCACCCAGTGCAGGCTTTGTTACTGGCCTCAGGGTGACAAAGGCACTCTCCCCATGGGGCCAGCAACATGTCTCTAGTGTGGCAGGCTGCTGGAACCAGTCAGCCTACACAGATAGTTGGTTAAGTTTCAGGGGGCACCTCTAAGGTGCCCTCTGTGGTGTATTTTACAATAAAATATACACTGGCATCAGTGTGCATTTATTGTGCTGAGAAGTTTGATACCAAACTTCCCAGTTTTCAGTGTAGCCATTATGGTGCTGTGGAGTTCGTGTTTGACAGACTCCCAGACCATATACTCTTATGGCTACCCTGCACTTACAATGTCTAAGGTTTTGTTTAGACACTGTAGGGGTACCATGCTCATGCACTGGTACCCTCACCTATGGTATAGTGCACCCTGCCTTAGGGCTGTAAGGCCTGCTAGAGGGGTGTCTTACCTATACTGCATAGGCAGTGAGAGGCTGGCATGGCACCCTGAGGGGAGTGCCATGTCGACTTACTCATTTTGTTCTCACTAGCACACACAGGCTTGTAAGCAGTGTGTCTGTGCTGAGTGAGGGGTCTCTAGGGTGGCATAAGACATGCTGCAGCCCTTAGAGACCTTCCTTGGCATCAGGGCCCTTGGTACTAGAAGTACCAGTTACAAGGGACTTATCTGAATGCCAGGGTGTGCCAATTGTGGATACAATGGTACATTTTAGGTGAAGGAACACTGGTGCTGGGGCCTGGTTAGCAGGGTCCCAGCACTCTTCTCAGTCAAGTCAGCATCAGTATCAGGCAAAAAGTGGGGGGTAACTGCAACAGGGAGCCATTTCTTTACAAGAAGGTTTCTTCTTCCTCCTCCAAGTGTTTTTGTCCTGTCGGCGCCATCTGTAGTCTTCTCGCTCTTCGGTCTCTTAATGTCTTCCTCGACCGAAACGCTGGACAGGCTTCACAAGTATCTTCTTTGTGTTCTGGAGACAAACAGTCTTACAGACCAGATGCTGATCTGTATAAGGATACTTGTTGTGAAATTTGGGGCAGAAGCGGAATGGGGTCCGTTCCATTAGCCTTGAAGAGACGCGTGGTCGGGGGATCGAAAACCCCGAAGGGCCACCGGAGCTCTTCAAAATTTGGTGCCGATCTGCTGTAATTAACCCGATACCGAACGCAAACAGTGGAGCCGAAAGGGGAGGAGTCCCTCGATCTCGTGACTCGAAAAAGACTTCTTCGAAGAAAAACAACTTGTAACACTCCGAGCCCAACACTAGATGACGGGATGTGCAAAGCATGTGTATCTGCAGCTACACATGCCATAGAACACACACACACACACATATATATATATATATATATGGAAAATGTCACTTACCCAGTGTACATCTGTTCGTGGCATTAGTCGCTGCAGATTCACATGCTGTGCACATCCCGCCATCTGGTGTTGGGCTCGGAGTGTTACAAGTTGTTTTTCTTGGAAGAAGTCTTTTCGAGTCACGAGACCGAGGGACTCCTCCCATTTCGACTCCATTGCGCATGGGCGTCGACTCCATCTTAGATTGTTTTCCCCGCAGAGGGTAAGGTAGGAGTTGTGTATGCTAGTAATAGTGCCCATGCAATGGAGTGAATGCGTCCGTACATAATGAAGTTTAAAGTAATATATTTACAAATGTACAAATGTTTAAGATCTACTTCTGAACGGCTACAGGCTCACGGGGAGGCGGGTGGGCGCATGTGAATCTGCAGCGACTAATGCCACGAACAGATGTACACTGGGTAAGTGACATTTTCCGTTCGATGGCATGTGTAGCTGCAGATACACATGCTGTGCATAGACTAATAAGCAGTTATCTCCCCAAAAGCGGTGGTTCAGCCTGTAGGAGTTGAAGTAGTTTGAAATAATGTTCTTAGTACAGCTTGACCTACTGTTGCTGGTTGTGCAGTTAACACATCTACACAGTAGTGCTTGGTAAATGTATGAGGCGTAGACCATGTTGCTGCCTTACATATTTCGTTCATTGGAATATTTCCTAAAAAGGCCATGGTAGCACCTTTCTTTCTGGTTGAGTGTGCCTTTGGTGTAATAGGCAGTTCTCTTTTAGCTTTAAGATAGCATGTTTGAATGCACTTAACTATCCATCTAGCAATGCCTTGTTTTGAAATTGGATTTCCTGTATGAGGTTTTTGAAAGGCGATAAATAGTTGTTTTGTCTTTTGAATTAGTTTTGTTCTGTCAATGTAGTACATTAGTGCTCTTTTGATGTCTAATGTATGTAGTGCTCTTTCAGCTACAGAATCTGGCTGTGAGAAGAACACTGGTAATTCTACCGTTTGATTCAAGTGGAACGGTGAGATTACTTTTGGTAAAAATTTAGGATTGGTCCGTGTAAGGAAATGCCTCCTTGGCATGGTTGCCCACTGACTTTTTGCCTTTGCTGATGCTATGTTTACAATTGAAAGTGTGCTGAGGCCTGCTAACCAGGCCCCAGCACCAGTGTTCTTTCCCTAACCTGTACTTTTGTATCCACAATTGGCAGACCCTGGCATCCAGGTAAGTCCCTTGTAACTGGTACTTCTAGTACCAAGGGCCCTGATGCCAAGGAAGGTCTCTAAGGGCTGCAGCATGTCTTATGCCACCCTGGAGACCTCTCACTCAGCACAGACACACTGCTTGCCAGCTTGTGTGTGCTAGTGAGGACAAAACGAGTAAGTCGACATGGCACTCCCCTCAGGGTGCCATGCCAGCCTCTCACTGCCTATGCAAGTATAGGTCAGTCACCCCTCTAGCAGGCCTTACAGCCCTAAGGCAGGGTGCACTATACCATAGGTGAGGGTACCAGTGCATGAGCATGGTACCCCTACAGTGTCTAAACAAAACCTTAGACATTGTAAGTGCAGGGTAGCCATAAGAGTATATGGTCTGGGAGTTTGTCAAACACGAACTCCACAGCACCATAATGGCTACACTGAAAACTGGGAAGTTTGGTATCAAACTTCTCAGCACAATAAATGCACACTGATGCCAGTGTACATTTTATTGCAAAATACACCCCAGAGGGCACCTTAGAGGTGCCCCCTGAAACTTAACCGACTGTCTGTGTAGGCGGACTAGTTCCAGCAGCCTGCCACACTAGAGACATGTTGCTGGCCCCATGGGGAGAGTGCCTTTGTCACTCTGAGGCCAGTAACAAAGCCTGCACTGGGTGGAGATGCTAACACCTCCCCCAGGCAGGAGCTGTGACACCTGGCGGTGAGCCTCAAAGGCTCACCCCTTTGTCACAGCCCAGCAGGGCACTCCAGCTTAGTGGAGTTGCCCGCCCCCTCCGGCCACGGCCCCCACTTTTGGCGGCAAGGCTGGAGGGAACAAAGAAAGCAACAAGGAGGAGTCACTGGCCAGTCAGGACAGCCCCTAAGGTGTCCTGAGCTGAGGTGACTCTAACTTTTAGAAATCCTCCATCTTGCAGATGGAGGATTCCCCCAATAGGGTTAGGATTGTGACCCCCTCCCCTTGGGAGGAGGCACAAAGAGGGTGTACCCACCCTCAGGGCTAGTAGCTATTGGCTACTAACCCCCCAGACTTAAACACGCCCTTAAATTTAGTATTTAAGGGCTACCCTGAACCCTAGAAAATTAGATTCCTGCAACGACAAGAAGAAGGACTGCCCAGCTGAAAACCCCTGCAGAGGAAGACCAGAAGACAACAACTGCCTTGGCTCCAGAAACTCACCGGCCTGTCTCCTGCCTTCCAAAGAACTCTGCTCCAGCGACGCCTTCCAAAGGGACCAGCGACCTCTGAATCCTCCGAGGACTGCCCTGCTTCGACGACGACAAGAAACTCCCGAGGACAGCGGACCTGCTCCAAAAAGACTGCAACTTTGTTTCAAGAAGCAGCTTTAAAGAACCCTGCGACTCCCCGCAAGAAGCGTGAGACTTGCAACACTGCACCCGGCGACCCCGACTCGGCGGGTGGAGAACCAACACCTCAGGGAGGACCCCCGGACTACTCTACGACTGTGAGTACCAAAACCTGTCCCCCCTGAGCCCCCACAGCGCCGCCTGCAGAGGGAATCCCGAGGCTTCCCCTGACCGCGACTCTCTGAAACCTAAGTCCCGACGCCTGGAAAAGACCCTGCACCCGCAGCCCCCAGGACCTGAAGGACCGAACTTTCACTGGAGAAGTGACCCCCAGGAGTCCCTCTCCCTTGCCCAAGTGGAGGTTTCCCCGAGGAAGCCCCCCCTTGCCTGCCTGTAGCGCTAAAGAGATCCCTTGATCTCTCATAGACTAACATTGAAAACCCGACGCTTGTTTCTACACTGCACCCGGCCGCCCCCGCGCTGCTGAGGGTGAAATTTCTGTGTGGGCTTGTGTCCCCCCGGTGCCCTACAAAACCCCCCTGGTCTGCCCTCCGAGGACGCGGGTACTTACCTGCAAGCAGACCGGAACCGGGGCACCCCCTTCTCTCCATTGCAGCCTATGCGTTTTGGGCACCACTTTGAACTCTGCACCTGACCGGCCCTGAGCTGCTGGTGTGGTAACTTTGGGGTTGCTCTGAACCCCCAACGGTGGGCTACCTTGGACCAAGAACTGAACCCTGTAAGTGTCTTACTTACCTGGTAAAACTAACCAAAACTTACCTCCCCCAGGAACTGTGAAAATTGCACTGTGTCCACTTTTAAAGTAGCTATTTGTGAATAACTTGAAAAGTATACATGCAATTGAAATGATTCAAAGTTCCTAATGTACTTACCTGCAATACCTTTCAAACAAGATATTACATGTTAAATTTGAACCTGTGGTTCTTAAAATAAACTAAGAAAAGATATTTTTCTATAACAAAACCTATTGGCTGGATTTGTCTCGGAGTGTGTGTACCTCATTTATTGTCTATGTGTATGTACAACAAATGCTTAACACTACTCCTTGGATAAGCCTACTGCTCGACCACACTACCACAAAATAGAGCATTAGTATTATCTCTTTTTACCACTATTTTACCTCTAAGGGGAACCCTTGGACTCTGTGCATGCTATTCCTTACTTTGAAATAGCACATACAGAGCCAACTTCCTACATTGGTGGATCAGCGGTGGGGTACAAGACTTTGCATTTGCTGGACTACTCAGCCAATACCTGATCACACGACAAATTCCAAAATTGTCATTAGAAATTGATTTTTGCAATTTGAAAAGTTTTCTAAATTCTTAAAAGACCTGCTAGGTAGGGCCTTGTGTTAGATCCTGTTTAGCATTTCTTTTAGAGTTTAAAAGTTTGTAAAAGTTTGAATTAGATTCTAGAACCAGTTTTAGATTCTTAAAAAGTATTCCAACTTTTAGAAGCAAAATGTCTAGCACAGATGTGGCGGAACTCGACACCACACCTTACCTCCATCTACAGATGAGAGAGCTAAGGTCACTCTGTAAACTAAAGAAAATAACAATGGGCCCCAAACCTACCAAAATACAGCTCCAGGAGCTCTTGGCAGAGTTTGAAAAGGCCAATCCCTCTGAGGGTGGCAACTCAGAGGATGAAGATAGTGACTTGGAGGGAAATTCCCCCCTCCAGTCCTACTTAGGGAGAGCAGGGCTACTCAAGCCCTGACTCCACAAATAATAGTCAGAGATGCTGGTTCCCTCACAGGAGGGACCAACAACTCTGAAATCACTGAGGATAACTCCAGTGAAGAGGACATCCAGTTAGCCAGGATGGCCAAAACATTGGCTTTGGAAAGACAGATCCTAGCCATAGAGAGGGAAAGACAAGAGATGGGCCTAGGACCCATCAATGGTGGCAGCAACATAAATAGGGTCAGAGATTCTCCTGACATGTTGAAAATCCCTAAAGGGATTGTAACTAAATATGAAGATGGTGATGACATCACCAAATGGTTCACAGCTTTTGAGAGGGCTTGTGTAACCAGAAAAGTGAACAAATCTCACTGGGGTGCTCTCCTTTGGGAAATGTTCACAGGAAAGTGTAGGGATAGACTCCTCACACTCTCTGGACAAGATGCAGAATCTTATGACCTCATGAAGGGTACCCTGATTGAGGGCTTTGGATTCTCCACTGAGGAGTATAGGATTAGATTCAGGGGGGCTCAAAAATCCTCGAGCCAGACCTGGGTTGACTTTGTAGACTACTCAGTAAAAACACTAGATGGTTGGATTCAAGGCAGTGGTGTAAGTAATTATGATGGGCTGTACAATTTATTTGTGAAAGAACACCTGTTAAGTAATTGTTTCAATGATAAACTGCATCAGCATCTGGTAGACCTAGGACCAATTTCTCCCCAAGAATTGGGAAAGAAGGCGGACCATTGGGTCAAGACTAGGGTGTCCAAAACTTCCACAGGGGGTGACCAAAAGAAAGGGGTCACAAAACCTCCCCAGGGGAAAGGTGGTGAGACAGCCAAAAATAAAAATAGTAAAGAGTCTTCTACAGGCCCCCAAAAACCTGCACAGGAGGGTGGGCCCAGAGCCTCTTCACAAACCAATCCTGGGTACAAGGGTAAAAACTTTGATCCCAAAAAGGCCTGGTGTCGAAACTGTAGTCAGTCTGGACACCAAACTGGAGACAAGGCCTGTCCCAAGAAAAGTTCCACTCCAAACTCCAATCCAGGTAACACTGGAATGGCTAGTCTCCAAGTGGGATCAACAGTGTGCCCAGAGCAAATCAGGGTCCACACTGAAGCTACTCTAGTCTCTGAGGGTGGGGTGGATTTAGCCACACTAGCTGCCTAGCCGCCTAACATGCAAAAATACAGGCAGCAGCTCTTTATTAATGGGACAAGTGTAGAGGGCCTGAGGGATACAGGTGCCAGTGTCACCATGGTGACAGAAAAACTGGTTTCCCCTGGCCAATACCTGACTGGAAAAACGTATACAGTCACCAATGCTGACAATCAAACTAAAGCACATCCCATGGCAATGGTAACTTTAGAATGGGGAGGGGTCAATGGCCTGAAACAGGTGGTGGTCTCCTCAAACATCCCAGTAGACTGTCTGCTTGGAAATGACCTGGAGTCCTCAGCATGGGCTGAGGTAGAACTAAAAACCCATGCAGCCATGCTGGGTATCCCTGAACTGGTGTGTGTAAAAACAAGAGCACAATGCAAGGCACAGGGTGAAAAAGTAGAGCTGGAGTCTGGAAAAATGGCCCAGCCTACCAAGAGAAAAGGAAAGTCAGTTGGGAAACCAACTGCAACACAGTCAGAAAAAGAGAACCTCTCTTCTCAGGAAGAAGTTCTGCCCTCTGAGGGAACTGAGCCTTTGGAGCTTGAACCTTATCAGGTTGAGCTCTTAGGCCCAGGGGGACCCTCAAGGGAGGAGCTGTGTAAGGGACAAGAAACCTGTCCCTCTCTTGAAGGCCTTAGGCAGCAAGCTGCTGAAGAGTCCAAGGGCAAGAAAAATGGAACACATAGGGTCTATTGGGAAGATGGACTCCTGTACACTGAGGCCAGAGACCCCAAACCTGGTGCCACTAGGAGAGTGGTAGTGCCTCAGTCGTTCAGAGAGTTTATTCTGACCTTAGCCCATGATATTCCCCTTGCTGGGCATTTGGGACAAACCAAGACGTGGGAGAGGTTAGTCAACCACTTCTACTGGCCCAATATGTCCCAGAAGGTTAAGGAGTTTTGCATCTCCTGCCCCACCTGTCAATCCAGTGGTAAGACAGGTGGGCACTGTAAGGAAATGCCTCCTTGGCATGGTTGCCCCCTGACTTTTTGCCTTTGCTGATGCTATGTTTACAATTGAAAGTGTGCTGAGGCCTGCTAACCAGGCCCCAGCACCAGTGTTCTTTCCCTAACCTGTACTTTTGTATCCACAATTGGCAGACCCTGGCATCCAGATAAGTCCCTTGTAACTGGTACTTCTAGTACCAAGGGCCCTGATGCCAAGGAAGGTCTCTAAGGGCTGCAGCATGTCTTATGCCACCCTGGAGACCTCTCACTCAGCACAGACACTGCTTGCCAGCTTGTGTGTGCTAGTGAGGACAAAACGAGTAAGTCGACATGGCACTCCCCTCAGGGTGCCATGCCAGCCTCTCACTGCCTATGCAGTATAGGTAAGACACCCCTCTAGCAGGCCTTACAGCCCTAAGGCAGGGTGCACTATACCATAGGTGAGGGTACCAGTGCATGAGCATGGTACCCCTACAGTGTCTAAACAAAACCTTAGACATTGTAAGTGCAGGGTAGCCATAAGAGTATATGGTCTGGGAGTCTGTCAAACACGAACTCCACAGCACCATAATGGCTACACTGAAAACTGGGAAGTTTGGTATCAAACTTCTCAGCACAATAAATGCACACTGATGCCAGTGTACATTTTTATTGTAAAATACACCACAGAGGGCACCTTAGAGGTGCCCCCTGAAACTTAACCGACTATCTGTGTAGGCTGACTAGTTTTAGCAGCCTGCCACAAACCGAGACATGTTGCTGGCCCCATGGGGAGAGTGCCTTTGTCACTCTGAGGCCAGTAACAAAGCCTGCACTGGGTGGAGATGCTAACACCTCCCCCAGGCAGGAATTGTCACACCTGGCGGTGAGCCTCAAAGGCTCACCTCCTTTGTGCCAACCCAGCAGGACACTCCAGCTAGTGGAGTTGCCCGCCCCCTCCGGCCAGGCCCCACTTTTGGCGGCAAGGCCGGAGAAAATAATGAGAAAAACAAGGAGGAGTCACTGGCCAGTCAGGACAGCCCCTAAGGTGTCCTGAGCTGAAGTGACTCTAACTTTTAGAAATCCTCCATCTTGCAGATGGAGGATTCCCCCAATAGGGTTAGGATTGTGACCCCCTCCCCTTGGGAGGAGGCACAAAGAGGGTGTACCCACCCTCAGGGCTAGTAGCCATTGGCTACTAACCCCCCAGACCTAAACACGCCCTTAAATTTAGTATTTAAGGGCTACCCTGAACCCTAGAAAATTAGATTCCTGCAACTACAAGAAGAAGGACTGCCTAGCTGAAAACCCCTGCAGAGGAAGACCAGAAGACGACAACTGCCTTGGCTCCAGAAACTCACCGGCCTGTCTCCTGCCTTCCAAAGATCCTGCTCCAGCGACGCCTTCCAAAGGGACCAGCGACCTCGACATCCTCTGAGGACTGCCCCTGCTTCGAAAAGACAAGAAACTCCCGAGGACAGCGGACCTGCTCCAAGAAAGGCTGCAACTTTGTTTCCAGCAGCTTTGAAAGAACCCTGCAAGCTCCCCGCAAGAAGCGTGAGACTTGCAACACTGCACCCGGCGACCCCGACTCGGCTGGTGGAGATCCGACGCCTCAGGAGGGACCCCAGGACTACTCTGATACTGTGAGTACCAAAACCTGTCCCCCCTGAGCCCCCACAGCGCCGCCTGCAGAGGGAATCCCGAGGCTTCCCCTGACCGCGACTCTTTGAACCTAAAGTCCCGACGCCTGGGAGAGACCCTGCACCCGCAGCCCCCAGGACCTGAAGGACCGGACTTTCACTGGAAAAGTGACCCCCAGGAGTCCCTCTCCCTTGCCCAAGTGGAGGTTTCCCCGAGGAATCCCCCCCTTGCCTGCCTGCAGCGCTGAAGAGATCCCGAGATCTCTCATAGACTAACATTGCGAACCCGACGCCTGTTCCTACACTGCACCCGGCCGCCTCCGCGCTGCTGAGGGTGAAATTTCTGTGTGGACTTGTGTCCCCCCCGGTGCCCTACAAAACCCCCCTGGTCTGCCCTCCGAAGACGCGGGTACTTACCTGCAAGCAGACCGGAACCGGGGCACCCCCTTCTCTCCATTCTAGCCTATGTGTTTTGGGCACCACTTTGAACTCTGCACCTGACCGGCCCTGAGCTGCTGGTGTGGTGACTTTGGGGTTGCTCTGAACCCCCAACGGTGGGCTACCTTGGACCAAGAACTAAGCCCTGTAAGTGTCTTACTTACCTGGTTGACCTAACAAATACTTACCTCCCCTAGGAACTGTGAAAATTGCACTAAGTGTCCACTTTTAAAACAGCTATTTGTCAATAACTTGAAAAGTATACATGCAATTTTGATGATTTGAAGTTCCTAAAGTACTTACCTGCAATACCTTTCGAATGAGATATTACATGTAGAATTTGAACCTGTGGTTCTGAAAATAAACTAAGAAAAGATATTTTGCTATACAAAAACCTATTGGCTGGATTTGTCTCTGAGTGTGTGTACCTCATTTATTGTCTATGTGTATGTACAACAAATGCTTAACACTACTCCTTGGATAAGCCTACTGCTCGACCACACTACCACAAAATAGAGCATTAGTATTATCTCTTTTTGCCACTATCTTACCTCTAAGGGGAACCCTTGGACTCTGTGCATGCTATTCCTTACTTTGAAATAGCACATACAGAGCCAACTTCCTACATTGGTGGATCAGCGGTGGGGTACAAGACTTTGCATTTGCTGGACTACTCAGCCAATACCTGATCACACGACAAATTCCAAAATTGTCATTAGAAATTGATTTTTGCAATTTGAAAAGTTTTCTAAATTCTTAAAAGTCCTGCTAGGGCCTTGTGTGTTAAGTCCCTGTTTAGCATTTCTTTTAGAGTTTAAAAGTTTGTAAAAGTTTGAATTAGATTCTAGAACCAGTTGTAGATTCTTAAAAAGTATTCCAACTTTTAGAAGCAAAATGTCTAGCACAGATGTGACTGTGGTGGAACTCGACATCACACCTTACCTCCATCTTAAGATGAGGGAGCTAAGGTCACTCTGTAAAATAAAGAAAATAACAATGGGCCCCAAACCTACCAAAATACAGCTCCAGGAGCTTTTGGCAGAGTTTGAAAAGGCCAACCCCTCTGAGGGTGGTAACTCAGAGGAAGAGGATAGTGACTTGGAGGACAATTCCCCCCTACCAGCCCTATCTAGGGAGAACAGGGTCTCTCAAACCCTGACTCCAAAAATAATAGTCAGAGATGCTGGTTCCCTCACAGGAGAGACCAACACCTCTGAAATCACTGAGGATAACTCCAGTGAAGAGGACATCCAGTTAGCCAGGATGGCCAAAAGATTGGCTTTGGAAAGACAGATCCTAGCCATAGAGAGGGAAAGACAAGAGATGGGCCTAGGACCCATCAATGGTGGCAGCAACATAAATAGGGTCAGAGATTCTCCTGACATGTTGAAAATCCCTAAAGGGATTGTAACTAAATATGAAGATGGTGATGACATCACCAAATGGTTCACAGCTTTTGAGAGGGCTTGTGTAACCAGAAAAGTGAACAGATCTCACTGGGGTGCTCTCCTTTGGGAAATGTTCACAGGAAAGTGTAGGGATAGACTCCTCACACTCTCTGGACCAGATGCAGAATCTTATGACCTCATGAAGGGTACCCTGATTGAGGGCTTTGGATTCTCCACTGAGGAGTACAGGATTAGGTTCAGGGGGGCTCAAAAATCCTCGAGCCAGACCTGGGTTGACTTTGTTGACTACTCAGTGAAAACACTAGATGGTTGGATTCAAGGCAGTGGTGTAAGTAATTATGATGGGCTGTACAATTTATTTGTGAAAGAACACCTGTTAAGTAATTGTTTCAATGATAAACTGCATCAGCATCTGGTAGACCTAGGACCAATTTCTCCCCAAGAATTGGGAAAGAAGGCGGACCATTGGGTCAAGACAAGGGTGTCCAAGACTTCAACAGGGGGTGACCAAAAGAAAGGGGTCACAAAGACTCCCCAGGGGAAGAGTGATGAGACAACCAAAACTAAAAATAGTAAAGAGTCTTCTACAGGCCCCCAAAAACCTGCACAGGAGGGTGGGCCCAGAGCCTCTTCACAAAACAATGGGTACAAGGGTAAAAACTTTGATCCCAAAAAGGCCTGGTGTCATAGCTGTAAACAGCATGGACACCAAACTGGAGACAAGGCCTGTCCCAAGAAAGGTTCCACTCCAAACTCCCATCCAGGTAACACTGGTATGGCTAGTCTCCAAGTGGGATCAACAGTGTGCCCAGAGCAAATCAGGGTCCACACTGAAGCTACTCTAGTTTCTGAGGGTGGGGTGGATTTAGCCACACTAGCTGTCTGGCCGCCTAACATGCAAAAATACAGACAGCAACTCTTAATTAATGGGACTAGAATAGAGGGCCTGAGGGATACAGGTGCCAGTGTCACCATGGTGACAGAGAAACTGGTTTCCCCTGGCCAATACCTGACTGGAAAAACTTACACAGTCACCAACGCTGACAATCAGAGAAAAGTACATCCCATGGCAATGGTTACTTTAGAATGGGGAGGGGTCAATGGCCTGAAACAGGTGGTGGTCTCCTCAAATATCCCAGTGGACTGTCTGCTTGGAAATGACCTGGAGTCCTCAGCATGGGCTGAGGTAGAACTAAAAACCCATGCAGCAATGCTGGGTATCCCTGAACTGGTGTGTGTGAAAACAAGAGCACAGTGCAAGGCACAGGGTGAACAAGTAGAGCTGGAGTCTGGAAGAATGGCCCAGCCTACCAAGAGGAAAGGAAAGTCAGTTGGGAAACCAACTGCAACACAGCAAAAGAAAGGGAACCTCTCTTCTCAGGAAGAAGTTCTGCCCTCTGAGGGAACTGAGCCTTTGGAGCTTGAACCTTATCAGGTTGAGCTCTTGGGCCCAGGGGGACCCTCAAGGGAGGAGCTGTGTAAGGGACAAGAAACCTGTCCCTCTCTTGAAGGCCTTAGGCAGCAAGCTGCTGAAGAGTCCAAAGGCAAGAAAAATGGAACGCATAGGGTCTATTGGGAAGATGGACTCCTGTACACTGAGGCCAGAGACCCCAAACCTGGTGCCACTAGGAGAGTGGTAGTGCCTCAGCTGTTCAGGAAGTTCATCCTAACATTGGCCCATGACATTCCCCTTGCTGGACATTTGGGACAAACCAAGACGTGGGAGAGGTTAGTCAACCACTTCTACTGGCCCAATATGTCCAACATGGTTAAGGAGTTTTGCCTCTCCTGCCCCACCTGTCAAGCCAGTGGTAAGACAGGTGGGCATCCAAAGGCCCCCCTCATTCCACTTCCAGTGGTGGGGGTTCCCTTTGAAAGAGTGGGTGTGGACATAGTTGGTCCACTAGAACCTCCCACAGCCTCAGGAAATATGTATATCCTGGTAGTAGTGGATCATGCTACCAGGTATCCTGAAGCTATTCCCCTTAGGTCGACTACTGCCCCTGCAGTAGCCAAGGCCCTCATTGGTATCTTTACCAGAGTGGGTTTCCCTAAGGAGGTGGTGTCTGACAGAGGTACCAACTTCATGTCAGCATACCTAAAGCACATGTGGAATGAGTGTGGAGTGACTTATAAATTCACTACACCATACCATCCACAAACTAATGGCTTGGTTGAGAGATTCAACAAGACATTAAAAGGCATGATCATGGGGCTCCCAGAAAAACTCAAAAGGAGATGGGATGTCCTCTTGCCATGTCTGCTTTTCGCTTACAGAGAGGTGCCACAGAAGGGAGTAGGATTCTCACCCTTTGAACTTCTGTTTGGACATCCTGTAAGGGGACCACTTGCCCTTGTTAAAGAAGGCTGGGAGAGACCTCTCCATGAGCCTAAACAGGACATAGTGGACTATGTACTTGGCCTTCGCTCTAGAATGGCAGAGTACATGGAAAAGGCAACCAAAAACCTTGAGGCCAGCCAACAGCTCCAGAAGTTTTGGTATGACCAAAAGGCTGCACTGGTTGAGTTCCAACCAGGGCAGAAAGTCTGGGTTCTGGAGCCTGTGGCTCCCAGGGCACTCCAGGACAAATGGAGTGGCCCTTACCCAGTGCTAGAGAGGAAGAGTCAGGTCACCTACCTGGTGGACCTGGGCACAAGCAGGAGCCCCAAGAGGGTGATCCATGTGAACCGCCTTAAGCTCTTCCATGACAGGGCTGATGTCAATCTGTTGATGGTAACAGATGAGGATCAGGAGGCAGAGAGTGAACCTCTCCCTGATCTTCTGTCATCAGACCCAAAAGATGGCACAGTAGATGGAGTGATCTACTCAGACACCCTCTCTGGCCAACAGCAAGCTGATTGTAGGAGAGTCCTACAACAGTTTCCTGAACTCTTCTCCTTAACCCCTGGTCAGACACACCTGTGTACCCATGATGTGGACACAGGAGACAGCATGCCTGTCAAGAACAAAATCTTTAGACAGTCTGACCATGTTAAGGAAAGCATCAAGGTGGAAGTCCACAAGATGCTGGAATTGGGAGTAATTGAGCGCTCTGACAGCCCCTGGGCTAGCCCAGTGGTCTTAGTCCCCAAACCTCACACCAAAGATGGAAAGAAAGAGATGAGGTTTTGTGTGGACTACAGAGGGCTCAATTCTGTCACCAAGACAGATGCCCATCCAATTCCAAGAGCTGATGAGCTCATTGATAAATTAGGTGCTGCCAAATTTCTAAGTACCTTTGACTTGACAGCAGGGTACTGGCAAATAAAAATGGCACCTGGAGCAAAAGAAAAGACAGCATTCTCCACACCTGATGGGCATTATCAGTTTACTGTTATGCCCTTTGGTTTAAAGAATGCCCCTGCCACCTTCCAAAGGTTGGTGAATCAAGTCCTTGCTGGCTTGGAGTCCTTTAGCACAGCTTATCTTGATGATATTGCTGTCTTTAGCTCCACCTGGCAGGATCACCTGGTCCACCTGAGGAAGGTTTTGAAGGCTCTGCAATCTGCAGGCCTCTCTATCAAGGCATCCAAATGCCAGATAGGGCAGGGAACTGTGGTTTACTTGGGCCACCTTGTAGGTGGAGGCCAAGTTCAGCCACTCCAACCCAAGATCCAGACTATTCTGGACTGGGTAGCTCCAAAAACCCAGACTCAAGTCAGGGCATTCCTTGGCTTGACTGGGTATTACAGGAGGTTTGTGAAGGGATATGGATCCATTGTGACAGCCCTCACTGAACTCACCTCCAAGAAAATGCCCAAGAAAGTGAACTGGACTGTGGAATGCCAACAGGCCTTTGACACCCTGAAACAAGCAATGTGCTCAGCACCAGTTCTAAAAGCTCCAGATTATTCTAAGCAGTTCATTGTGCAGACTGATGCCTCTGAACATGGGATAGGGGCAGTTTTGTCCCAAACAAATGATGATGGCCTTGACCAGCCTGTTGCTTTCATTAGCAGGAGGTTACTCCCCAGGGAGCAGCGTTGGAGTGCCATTGAGAGGGAGGCCTTTGCTGTGGTTTGGTCCCTGAAGAAGCTGAGACCATACCTCTTTGGGACTCACTTCCTAGTTCAAACTGACCACAGACCTCTCAAATGGCTGATGCAAATGAAAGGTGAAAATCCTAAACTGTTGAGGTGGTCCATCTCCCTACAGGGAATGGACTTTATAGTGGAACACAGACCTGGGACTGCCCATGCCAATGCAGATGGCCTTTCCAGGTTCTTCCACTTAGAAAATGAAGACTCTCTTGGGAAAGGTTAGTCTCATCCTCTTTCGTTTGGGGGGGGGTTGTGTAAGGAAATGCCTCCTTGGCATGGTTGCCCCCTGACTTTTTGCCTTTGCTGATGCTATGTTTACAATTGAAAGTGTGCTGAGGCCTGCTAACCAGGCCCCAGCACCAGTGTTCTTTCCCTAACCTGTACTTTTGTATCCACAATTGGCAGACCCTGGCATCCAGATAAGTCCCTTGTAACTGGTACTTCTAGTACCAAGGGCCCTGATGCCAAGGAAGGTCTCTAAGGGCTGCAGCATGTCTTATGCCACCCTGGAGACCTCTCACTCAGCACAGACACACTGCTTGCCAGCTTGTGTGTGCTAGTGAGGACAAAACGAGTAAGTCGACATGGCACTCCCCTCAGGGTGCCATGCCAGCCTCTCACTGCCTATGCAGTATAGGTAAGACACCCCTCTAGCAGGCCTTACAGCCCTAAGGCAGGGTGCACTATACCATAGGTGAGGGTACCAGTGCATGAGCATGGTACCCCTACAGTGTCTAAACAAAACCTTAGACATTGTAAGTGCAGGGTAGCCATAAGAGTATATGGTCTGGGAGTCTGTCAAACACGAACTCCACAGCACCATAATGGCTACACTGAAAACTGGGAAGTTTGGTATCAAACTTCTCAGCACAATAAATGCACACTGATGCCAGTGTACATTTTATTGTAAAATACACCACAGAGGGCACCTTAGAGGTGCCCCCTGAAACTTAACCGACTATCTGTGTAGGCTGACTAGTTTTAGCAGCCTGCCACAAACCGAGACATGTTGCTGGCCCCATGGGGAGAGTGCCTTTGTCACTCTGAGGCCAGTAACAAAGCCTGCACTGGGTGGAGATGCTAACACCTCCCCCAGGCAGGAATTGTCACACCTGGCGGTGAGCCTCAAAGGCTCACCTCCTTTGTGCCAACCCAGCAGGACACTCCAGCTAGTGGAGTTGCCCGCCCCCTCCGGCCAGGCCCCACTTTTGGCGGCAAGGCCGGAGAAAATAATGAGAAAAACAAGGAGGAGTCACTGGCCAGTCAGGACAGCCCCTAAGGTGTCCTGAGCTGAAGTGACTCTAACTTTTAGAAATCCTCCATCTTGCAGATGGAGGATTCCCCCAATAGGGTTAGGATTGTGACCCCCTCCCCTTGGGAGGAGGCACAAAGAGGGTGTACCCACCCTCAGGGCTAGTAGCCATTGGCTACTAACCCCCCAGACCTAAACACGCCCTTAAATTTAGTATTTAAGGGCTACCCTGAACCCTAGAAAATTAGATTCCTGCAACTACAAGAAGAAGGACTGCCTAGCTGAAAACCCCTGCAGAGGAAGACCAGAAGACGACAACTGCCTTGGCTCCAGAAACTCACCGGCCTGTCTCCTGCCTTCCAAAGATCCTGCTCCAGCGACGCCTTCCAAAGGGACCAGCGACCTCGACATCCTCTGAGGACTGCCCCTGCTTCGAAAAGACAAGAAACTCCCGAGGACAGCGGACCTGCTCCAAGAAAGGCTGCAACTTTGTTTCCAGCAGCTTTGAAAGAAACCTGCAAGCTCCCCGCAAGAAGCGTGAGACTTGCAACACTGCACCCGGCGACCCCGACTCGGCTGGTGGAGATCCGACGCCTCAGGAGGGACCCCAGGACTACTCTGATACTGTGAGTACCAAAACCTGTCCCCCCTGAGCCCCCACAGCGCCGCCTGCAGAGGGAATCCCGAGGCTTCCCCTGACCGCGACTCTTTGAACCTAAAGTCCCGACACCTGGGAGAGACCCTGCACCCGCAGCCCCCAGGACCTGAAGGACCGGACTTTCACTGGAAAAGTGACCCCCAGGAGTCCCTCTCCCTTGCCCAAGTGGAGGTTTCCCCGAGGAATCCCCCCCTTGCCTGCCTGCAGCGCTGAAGAGATCCCGAGATCTCTCATAGACTAACATTGCGAACCCGACGCCTGTTCCTACACTGCACCCGGCCGCCTCCGCGCTGCTGAGGGTGAAATTTCTGTGTGGACTTGTGTCCCCCCCGGTGCCCTACAAAACCCCCCTGGTCTGCCCTCCGAAGACGCGGGTACTTACCTGCAAGCAGACCGGAACCGGGGCACCCCCTTCTCTCCATTCTAGCCTATGTGTTTTGGGCACCACTTTGAACTCTGCACCTGACCGGCCCTGAGCTGCTGGTGTGGTGACTTTGGGGTTGCTCTGAACCCCCAACGGTGGGCTACCTTGGACCAAGAACTAAGCCCTGTAAGTGTCTTACTTACCTGGTTGACCTAACAAATACTTACCTCCCCTAGGAACTGTGAAAATTGCACTAAGTGTCCACTTTTAAAACAGCTATTTGTCAATAACTTGAAAAGTATACATGCAATTTTGATGATTTGAAGTTCCTAAAGTACTTACCTGCAATACCTTTCGAATGAGATATTACATGTAGAATTTGAACCTGTGGTTCTGAAAATAAACTAAGAAAAGATATTTTGCTATACAAAAACCTATTGGCTGGATTTGTCTCGGAGTGTGTGTACCTCATTTATTGTCTATGTGTATGTACAACAAATGCTTAACACTACTCCTTGGATAAGCCTACTGCTCGACCACACTACCACAAAATAGAGCATTAGTATTATTACTTTTTGCCACTATCTTACCTCTAAGGGGAACCCTTGGACTCTGTGCATGCTATTCCTTACTTTGAAATAGCACATACAGAGCCAACTTCCTACAGGCACCCAAAGGCCCCCCTCATTCCACTTCCAGTGGTGGGGGTCCCCTTTGAAAGAGTGGGTGTGGACATAGTTGGTCCACTGGAACCTCCCACAGCCTCAGGAAATATGTACATCCTAGTAGTAGTGGATCATGCTACTAGGTATCCTGAAGCTATTCCCCTTAGGTCGACTACTGCCCCTGCAGTAGCCAAGGCCCTCATTGGTATCTTTACCAGAGTGGGTTTCCCTAAGGAGGTGGTGTCTGACAGAGATACCAACTTCATGTCAGCATACCTAAAACACATGTGGAATGAGTGTGGAGTGACTTATAAATTCACTACACCATACCATCCACAAACTAATGGCTTAGTTGAGAGATTCAACAAGACATTAAAAGGCATGATCATGGGGCTCCCAGAAAAGCTCAAAAGGAGATGGGATGTCCTCTTGCCATGTCTGCTTTTCGCTTACAGAGAGGTGCCACAGAAGGGAGTAGGATTCTCACCCTTTGAACTTCTGTTTGGTCACCCTGTAAGGGGACCACTTGCTCTTGTTAAAGAAGGCTGGGAGAGACCTCTTCATGAGCGTAAACAAGACATAGTGGACTATGTACTTGGCCTTCGCTCTAGAATGGCAGAGTACATGGAAAAGGCAACCAAAAACCTTGAGGCCAGCCAATAGCTCCAGAAGTTTTGGTATGACCAAACGGCTGCAATGGTTGAGTTCCAACCAGGGCAGAAAGTCTGGGTTCTGGAGCCTGTGGCTCCCAGGGCACTCCAGGACAAATGGAGTGGCCCTTACCCAGTGCTAGAAAGGAAGAGTCAGGTCACCTACCTGGTGGACCTGGGCACAAGCAGGAGCCCCAAGAGGGTGATCCATGTGAACCGCCTTAAGCTCTTCCATGACAGGGCTGATGTGAATCTGTTGATGGTAACAGATGAGGATCAGGAGGCAGAGAGTGAACCTCTCCCTGATCTTCTGTCATCAGACCCAAAAGATGGCTCAGTAGATGGAGTGATCTACTCAGACACCCTCTCTGGCCAACAGCAAGCTGATTGTAGGAGAGTCCTACAACAGTTTCCTGAACTCTTCTCCCTAACCCCTGGTCAGACACACCTGTGTACCCATGATGTGGACACAGGAGACAGCATGCCTGTCAAAAACAAAATCTTTAGACAGTCTGACCATGTTAAGGAAAGCATTAAGGTGGAAGTCCACAAGATGCTGGAATTGGGAGTAATTGAGCGCTCGGACAGCCCCTGGGCTAGCCCAGTGGTCTTAGTCCCCAAACCTCACACCAAAGATGGAAAGAAAGAGATGAGGTTTTGTGTGGACTACAGAGGGCTCAATTCTGTCACCAAGACAGATGCTCATCCAATTCCTAGAGCTGATGAGCTCATAGATAAATTAGGTGCTGCCAAATTCTTAAGTACCTTTGACTTGACAGCAGGGTACTGGCAAATAAAAATGGCACCTGGAGCAAAAGAGAAAACAGCATTCTCCACACCTGATGGGCATTATCAGTTTACTGTTATGCCCTTTGGTTTAAAGAATGCCCCTGCCACCTTCCAAAGGTTGGTGAATCAAGTCCTTGCTGGCTTGGAGTCCTTTAGCACAGCTTATCTTGATGATATTGCTGTCTTTAGCTCCACCTGGCAGGATCACCTGGTCCACCTGAAGAAGGTTTTGAAGGCTCTGCAATCTGCAGGCCTCTCTATCAAGGCATCCAAATGCCAGATAGGGCAGGGAACTGTGGTTTACTTGGGCCACCTTGTAGGTGGAGGCCAAGTTCAGCCACTCCAACCCAAGATCTAGACTATTCTGGACTGGGTAGCTCCAAAAACCCAGACTCAAGTCAGGGCATTCCTTGGCTTGACTGGGTATTACAGGAGGTTTGTGAAGGGATATGGATCCATTGTGACAGCCCTCACTGAACTCACCTCCAAGAAAATGCCCAAGAAAGTGAACTGGACTGTGGAATGCCAACAGGCCTTTGACACCCTGAAACAAGCAATGTGCTCAGCACCAGTTCTAAAAGCTCCAGATTATTCTAAGCAGTTCATTGTGCAGACAGATGCCTCTGAACATGGGATAGGGGCAGTTTTGTCCCAAACAAATGATGATGGCCTTGACCAGCCTGTTGCTTTCATTAGCAGGAGGTTACTCCCCAGGGAGCAGCGTTGGAGTGCCATTGAGAGGGAGGCCTTTGCTGTGGTTTGGTCCCTGAAGAAGCTGAGACCATACCTCTTTGGGACTCACTTCCTAGTTCAAACTGACCACAGACCTCTCAAATGGCTGATGCAAATGAAAGGTGAAAATCCTAAACTGTTGAGGTGGTCCATCTCCCTACAGGGAATGGACTTTGTAGTGGAACACAGACCTGGGACTGCCCATGCCAATGCAGATGGCCTTTCCAGGTTCTTCCACTTAGAAAATGAAGACTCTCTTGGGAAAGGTTAGTCTCATCCTCTTTCGTTTGGGGGGGGGGTTGTGTAAGGAAATGCCTCCTTGGCATGGTTGCCCCCTGACTTTTTGCCTTTGCTGATGCTATGTTTACAATTGAAAGTGTGCTGAGGCCTGCTAACCAGGCCCCAGCACCAGTGTTCTTTCCCTAACCTGTACTTTTGTATCCACAATTGGCAGACCCTGGCATCCAGATAAGTCCCTTGTAACTGGTACTTCTAGTACCAAGGGCCCTGATGCCAAGGAAGGTCTCTAAGGGCTGCAGCATGTCTTATGCCACCCTGGAGACCTCTCACTCAGCACAGACACACTGCTTGCCAGCTTGTGTGTGCTAGTGAGAATAAAACGAGTAAGTCGACATGGCACTCCCCTCAGGGTGCCATGCCAGCCTCTCACTGCCTATGCAAGTATAGGTCAGTCACCCCTCTAGCAGGCCTTACAGCCCTAAGGCAGGGTGCACTATACCATAGGTGAGGGTACCAGTGCATGAGCATGGTACCCCTACAGTGTCTAAACAAAACCTTAGACATTGTAAGTGCAGGGTAGCCATAAGAGTATATGGTCTGGGAGTTTGTCAAACACGAACTCCACAGCACCATAATGGCTACACTGAAAACTGGGAATGTTTGGTATCTAACTTCTCAGCACAATAAATGCACACTGATGCCAGTGTACATTTTATTGCAAAATACACCCCAGAGGGCACCTTAGAGGTGCCCCCTGAAACTTAACCGACTGTCTGTGTAGGCTGACTAGTTCCAGCAGCCTGCCACACTAGAGACATGTTGCTGGCCCCATGGGGAGAGTGCCTTTGTCACTCTGAGGCCAGTAACAAAGCCTGCACTGGGTGGAGATGCTAACACCTCCCCCAGGCAGGAGCTGTGACACCTGGCGGTGAGCCTCAAAGGCTCACCCCTTTGTCACAGCCCAGCAGGGCACTCCAGCTTAGTGGAGTTGCCCGCCCCCTCCGGCCACGGCCCCCACTTTTGGCGGCAAGGCTGGAGGGAACAAAGAAAGCAACAAGGAGGAGTCACTGGCCAGTCAGGACAGCCCCTAAGGTGTCCTGAGCTGAAGTGACTAACTTTTAGAAATGATTGTGACCCCCTCCCCTTGGGAGGAGGCACAAAGAGGGTGTACCCACCCTCAGGGCTAGTAGCCATTGGCTACTAACCCCCCAGACTTAAACACGCCCTTAAATTTAGTATTTAAGGGCTACCCTGAACCCTAGAAAATTAGATTCCTGCAACGACAAGAAGAAGGACTGCCCAGCTGAAAACCCCTGCAGAGGAAGACCAGAAGACAACAACTGCCTTGGCTCCAGAAACTCACCGGCCTGTCTCCTGCCTTCCAAAGAACTCTGCTCCAGCGACGCCTTCCAAAGGGACCAGCGACCTCTGAATCCTCTGAGGACTGCCCTGCTTCGACGACGACAAGAAACTCCCGAGGACAGCGGACCTGCTCCAAAAAGACTGCAACTTTGTTTCAAGAAGCAGCTTTAAAGAACCCTGCGACTCCCCGCAAGAAGCGTGAGACTTGCAACACTGCACCCGGCGACCCCGACTCGGCGGGTGGAGAACCAACACCTCAGGGAGGACCCCCGGACTACTCTACGACTGTGAGTACCAAAACCTGTCCCCCCTGAGCCCCCACAGCGCCGCCTGCAGAGGGAATCCCGAGGCTTCCCCTGACCGCGACTCTCTGAAACCTAAGTCCCGACGCCTGGAAAAGACCCTGCACCCGCAGCCCCCAGGACCTGAAGGACCGAACTTTCACTGGAGAAGTGACCCCCAGGAGTCCCTCTCCCTTGCCCAAGTGGAGGTTTCCCCGAGGAAGCCCCCCCTTGCCTGCCTGCAGCGCTAAAGAGATCCCTTGATCTCTCATAGACTAACATTGAAAACCCGACGCTTGTTTCTACACTGCACCCGGCCGCCCCCGCGCTGCTGAGGGTGAAATTTCTGTGTGGGCTTGTGTCCCCCCCGGTGCCCTACAAAACCCCCCTGGTCTGCCCTCCGAAGACGCGGGTACTTACCTGCAAGCAGACCGGAACCGGGGCACCCCCTTCTCTCCATTGCAGCCTATGCGTTTTGGGCACCACTTTGAACTCTGCACCTGACCGGCCCTGAGCTGCTGGTGTGGTAACTTTGGGGTTGCTCTGAACCCCCAACGGTGGGCTACCTTGGACCAAGAACTGAACCCTGTAAGTGTCTTACTTACCTGGTAAAACTAACCAAAACTTACCTCCCCCAGGAACTGTGAAAATTGCACTGTGTCCACTTTTAAAGTAGCTATTTGTGAATAACTTGAAAAGTATACATGCAATTGAAATGATTCAAAGTTCCTAATGTACTTACCTGCAATACCTTTCAAACAAGATATTACATGTTAAATTTGAACCTGTGGTTCTTAAAATAAACTAAGAAAATATATTTTTCTATAACAAAACCTATTGGCTGGATTTGTCTCTGAGTGTGTGTACCTCATTTATTGTCTATGTGTATGTACAACAAATGCTTAACACTACTCCTTGGATAAGCCTACTGCTCGACCACACTACCACAAAATAGAGCATTAGTATTATCTCTTTTTACCACTATTTTACCTCTAAGGGGAACCCTTGGACTCTGTGCATGCTATTCCTTACTTTGAAATAGCACATACAGAGCCAACTTCCTACAGTCCGTAGAACAACTTTATTTTTGTGTATTTGAATAAATGGTTCTTGAATGGTAAATGCTTGAATTTCACTCACTCTTCTTAGAGATGTGATGGCAATTAAAAATGCAACTTTCCACGTTAAGTATTGCATTTCACAAGAGTGCATGGGCTCAAAAGGTGGACCCATGAGTCGTGTTAAGACAATGTTGAGGTTCCATGAAGGAACTGGTGGTGTTCGTGGTGGTATAATTCTCTTTAGGCCTTCCATAAATGCTTTTATGACTGGTATCCTAAATAATGAAGTTGAGTGCGTAATTTGCAGTTAAGCTGAAATTGCCGTAAGATGTATTTTAATGGAAGAGAAAGCTAGTTTAGATTTCTGCAAATGTAGTAAGTATCCTACTATCTCTTTTGCAGATGCGTGTAAAGGTTGAATTTGATTATTATGGCAGTAATAAACAAATCTTTTCCACTTATTTGCATAACAGTGTCTAGTGGTAGGTTTTCTAGCCTGTTTTATGACCTCCATACATTCCTGTGTGAGGTCTAAGTGCCCGAATTCTAGGACTTCAGGAGCCAAATTGCTAGATTCAGCGATGCTGGATTTGGATGTCTGATCTGTTGTTTGTGTTGTGTTAACAGATCTGGTCTGTTTGGCAGTTTGATATGAGGTACTACTGAAAGGTCTAGTAGTGTTGTGTACCAAGGTTGCCTTGCCCATGTTGGTGCTATTAGTATGAGTTTGAGTTTGTTTTGGCTCAACTTGTTTACTAGATATGGAAGAAGTGGGAGAGGGGGAAAAGCGTACGCAAATATCCCTGACCAGTTCATCCATAGTGCATTGCCCTGAGACTGGTGTTGTGGGTACCTGGATGCGAAGTTTTGGCATTTTGAGTTTTCTTTTGTTGCAAATAGATCTATTTGTGGCGTTCCCCACATTCTGAAGTAAGCGTTCAGTATTTGGGGGTGAATTTCCCATTCGTGGATCTGTTGGTGATCCCGAGAGAGATTGTCTGCTAACTGATTCTGAATCCCTGGAATAAATTGTGCTATTAGGCGAATGTGGTTGTGAATCGCCCAATGCCATATTTTTTGAGTTAGGAGACACAACTGTGTCGAGTGTGCCCCTCCCTGTTGGTTAAGTAATTCATTGTTGTCATTTTGTCTGTTTTGACAAGAGTGTATTTGTGGGTTATTATGGGTTGAAATGCTTTCAGAGCTAGAAATACCGCTAACAGTTCTAAGTGGTTTATATGAAACTGTTTTTGCTGAATGTCCCATTGTCCTTGGATGCTGTGCTGATTGAGGTGTGCTCCCCACCCTGTCATGGATGCATCTGTCATTATTACGTATTGTGGCACTGGGTCTTGAAAAGGCCGCCCTTGGTTTAAATTTATACTGTTCCACCATTGAAGCGAGATGTATGTTTGGCAGTCTATCAACACCAGATCAAGAAGTTGACCCTGTGCCTGTGACCACTGTGATGCTAGGCACTGTTGTAAGGGCCGCATGTGCAACCTTGCGTTTGGGACAATGGCTATGCATGAGGACATCATGCCTAGGAGTTTCATTACTAATTTGACCTGTATCTTTTGGTTTGGATACATGGCTTGTATGACATTTTGGAATGTTTGGACTCTTTGTGGACTTGGAGTGGGAATTCCTTTTACTGTGTTGATTGTTGCTCCTAGGTATTGCTGTGTTTGACACGGCAGAAGGTGTGACTGAGTAATTGATTGAGAAACCTAGTTTGTGTAGGGTTTCTATGACGTAATTTGTGTGTTGTGAACACTGTTTTTGCGTGTTGGTTTTGATTAACCAATCGTCTAGGTACGGGAACACATGTATTTGCTGCCTTCTGTTATGTGCAGCTACTACTGCTAGACATTTTGTAAAAACTCTTGGCGCAGTTGTTATTCCGAATGGCAACACTTTGAATTGGTAATGTATCCCTTGGAATACAAACCTTAGGTACTTCCTGTGTGAAGGATGTATTGGTATATGGAAATATGCATCCTTTAGATCCAGTGTTGTCATGTAGTCTTGTTGTTTGAGCAGTGGGATTACTTCTTGTAATGTAACCATGTGAAAATGGTTTGATTTGATGTATGTATTTAATATTCTGAGATCTAGTATAGGTCTTAGAGTTTTGTCTTTTTAGGGTATCAGAAAGTACAGTGAGTAAACTCCTGTGTTTAGTTCTTGTTTTGGTACTAGTTCTATTGCTTCTTTTTGGAGCAATGCTTGAACTTCTAATCCTAGAAGATTTATATGTTGTTTCGACATACTGTGTGTTTTCGGTGGGACTGTTGGAGGGAATTCGCGAAATTCTATGCAATAACCATGCTGGATAATTGCTAGTACCCAAGTATCTGTTGTTATCTCCTCCCAATGTTTGTAAAATTGGCTTAATCTTCCCCCCACAGGTGTTATGTGATGGGGATGTGTGACTTGTGAGTCACTGCTTATTTTGAGGACTTTTGGGGCTTTGGAATTTTCCTCTACTTCTTTGGAATTGTCCCCCTCTATATTGCCCCCGAAAACTTCCCCGCTGATATTGGCTTTGGTAAGTGGGCCTTGTTTGTGATGTTGTGGTTTCTGTAGGTTGTCCTCGAAACTCTCCCCTAAAAGGTGTTTTGCGAAAGGTGCCTCTGCTCTGCGGGGAGTAGAGTGCGCCCATGGCTTTTGCCGTATCGGTGTCTTTCTTGAGTTTCTCAATAGCAGTGTCGACTTCCGGCCCAAACAACTGCTGTTCATTAAATGGCATATTTAGCACGGCTTGTTGAATTTCCGGCTTGAAACCTGACGTGCGGAGCCATGCGTGCCTTCTTATTGTTATTGCAGTATTTACTGTCCTTGCAGCCGTATCTGCTGCATCCATTGAAGACCGTATCTGATTATTAGAGATACTTTGTCCTTCTTCCACCACTTGTTGTGCTCTTTTTTGGAACTCCTTGGGTAAGTGTTCTATCAAATGTTGCATCTCATCCCAGTGAGCTCTGTCATATCTTGCCAAAAGCGCTTGTGAATTGGCAATGCGCCATTGGTTTGCTGCTTGTGCTGCAACCCTTTTGCCCGCAGCATCAAATTTGCGACTCTTTGTCTGGAGGTGGTGCGTCTCCCGAGGTATGAGAGTTTGCTCTCTTACGAGCTGCCCCGACAACTACTGAGTCTGGAGTTAACTGCGTTGTAATATAAACAGGATCTGTTGGCGGTGGCTTATACTTTTTATCCACCCTTGGAGTTATGGCTCGGCCTTTAACAGGATCCTGAAAGATTTGTTTTGAATGTTTTAGCATTCCTGGGAGCATAGGTAGTCTTTGGTACTGGCTATGAGTGGAGGTTAGCGTGTTAAACAAGAAGTCATCCTCAATTGGTTCTGAATGCAAGGTGACGTTATGGAAAGCAGCTGCCCTTGCGATCACCTGTGTGTAAGATGTACTGTCCTCAGGAGGGGATGGCCTGGTAGGGTACGAGTCTGGGCTGTTGTCCGATACTGGAGCATCGTAAAGGTCCCATGCATCGGGATCATCTTGACTCATGGCAGTATGAGTCGGGGAGTGCATCAGTGGAGGAGTTGCTACTGGTGATGTGTGCACTGATGGTGGTGGAGAAGGTGGTGGAGTTGTTTTCTTTGCCACCTTTGCCTGTGGCTCCTTGTCCTTTTCGTGAAAGGCAAGGTTTTCTTTTTGTTTTAATTGGAGGAAGAGTGGTTATCTTCCCTGTGTCTTGATGAATGTGGAGCCTCCTTTGAGTATAGTCTGGCTCTACAGCTTGAAGTTCCTCTCCAAATCTATGTTTTTTCATTTGTGAGGCTAATCCTTGTTCCGTTGTATAGGAACCTGTTCTCGGCTCCGAGGCTGGATGTTTCAGAACCAAAACTTTTTCGGAGGTCTTTTTAGGCTCCGAAGAAACCTTTGTAATTTTCGGCGTGGTGGTGTCTCGGTGCCGAATTTGTTCGGTGCCGCTGTCACGGTGCCAAAATTTCTCAGAGCCGATGTCTCGGGTCCGAGATTGCTGTGTGGCGGTATCTCGACCGGAGTCGGATGACTTCGACACCAGCGTGCCCTTTTTCGGTGCCTTGGCTCGGTCACCGCTTTTTTTGGGTTAAGCCATGGCCTGTTGGCGGTGGCGTCCCCCTTGTTGACTTCTCGTGAGTCTTATGTTTCGATGTCTTACTCACGGTTTTCGGCGTTTGTTCGGCCTCGAGCTCTTCCGAGTCCGATTCGTGGATAGAGAAAGCTTCCTCTTCTTCCTCGAAACGCTCTTGTTCTGTCGGCGTCGACACCATCTGCAGTCTTCTGGCTCTTCGGTCTCTTAACGTCTTTCTGGACCGAAACGCTCGACAGGCCTCACAAGTATCTTCCTTGTGCTCTGGGGACAAGCACAAGTTACAGACCAGATGCTGATCCGTATACGGATACTTGTTATGACATTTTGGACAGAAGCGGAATGGGGTCCGTTCCATCAGCCTTGAATTCACACGTGGCCGGGCCGACCAGGCCCCGACGGGGGAATCGAAAAAACCCCGAAGGGCCACCGGAACTCTTCTAAATTCGGTGTCGATCTGTTGTAACTAACCCAATACCGAACGCAAACAATACCGAAGTTTTTTCCGAGATTCTAACTAACTTTCCGACCCGAAACACGGAGCGAAAAGGAACACGTCCGAACCCGATGGCGGAAAAAAAACAATCTAAGATGGAGTCGACGCCCATGCGCAATGGAGTCGAAATGGGAGGAGTCCCTCGGTCTCGTGACTCGAAAAGACTTCTTCGAAGAAAAACAACTTGTAACACTCCGAGCCCAACACCAGATGGCGGGATGTGCACAGCATGTGTATCTGCAGCTACACATGCCATCGAATATATATATATATATCTTCGATTGTTTTTCCCCGCAGAGGGTGAGGTAGGAGTTGAATTGTAGTAATAGTGCCCATGCAATGGAGTGACTAAGTATGCACCTATTTAAGGTTGAGATGATACATATATAAATAATTGAAGGTAACTTCCAAACTGCTACAGGCTCCCGGGGAGGCGGGTGGGCACATGCGAATCTACTGCGACTGATGCCACGAACAGATGTACACTGGGTAAGTGACATTTTAAGTTCGATGGCATCTGTCGCTGTAGATACGCATGTTCTGCATAGACTAGTAAGCAGTTATTTCCCCAAAAAGCGGTGGATCAGCCTGTAGGAGTGGAAGTAGTCTGAAATAATGTTCTTAATACGGCTTGACCTACTGTGGCTTGTTGTGCGGATAACACGTCTACACAGTAGTGCTTGGTGAATGTGTGAGGCGTAGACCATGTGGCTGCCTTACATATTTCTTGCATTGGGATGTTTCCTAGAAAGGCCATGGTAGCACCTTTCTTTCTGGTTGAGTGTGCCCTTGGTGTAATGGGCAGCTGTCGTTTAGCTTTAAGGTAGCAGATTTGGATGCATTTAACTATCCATCTGGCTATACCTTGTTTTGAAATTGGGTTTCCCGCATGAGGTTTTTGAAATGCAATAAAGAGTTGTTTAGTCTTTCTGATGTTTTTTGTTCTGTCAATGTAATACATCAATGCTCTTTTGACATCTAATGTATGTAGTGCCCTTTCAGCTACGGTGTCTGGCTGTGGAAAGAACACTGGAAGTTCCACTGTTTGATTTAGATGGAACGGTGAGATAACCTTTGGCAAAAATTTAGGATTGGTCCTTAGGACGACTTTATTTTTGTGTAGTTGTATAAAAGGTTCCTGTATTGTAAACGCCTGAATCTCGCTTACTCTTCTTAGGGAAGTAATGGCGATGAGAAATGCCACCTTCCAGGTTAGGAACTGTATGTCGCAGGAGTGCATGGGTTCAAAAGGTGGACCCATAAGTCTAGTTAGGACAACATTTAGGTTCCATGAAGGAACAGGTGGTGTTCTTGGTGGTATAATTCTCCTAAGGCCCTCCATGAATGCTTTAATGACTGGTATCTTATATAGGGAAGTTGAATAGGTAGTCTGCAGGTATGCAGATATTGCTGCAAGGTGTATTTTAATGGAAGAGAAAGCTAGGTTAGATTTTTGTAAGTGAAGCAAGTAACCCACTACATGTTCTGGAGTTGTGTGTAATGGTTGTATTTGATTAATATGGCAGTAGCAAACAAACCTCTTCCATTTACTTGCATAGCAGTGCCTGGTGGATGGCCTTCTGGCTTGTTTTATGACTTCCATACATTCTTGGGTAAGTTGTAAGTGCCCGAATTCTAGGATTTCAGAGAGCCAGATTGCTAGATTCAGCGATGCTGGATCTGGGTGTCTGATCTTTTGGTTGTGCTGTGTCAACAGATCTGGCCTGTTGGGCAATTTGATGCAGGGTACCACTGATAGGTCTAGCAGCGTTGTGTACCAGGGTTGCCTTGCCCAAGTTGGTGCTATCAATATGAGTTTGAGTTTGCTTTGACTGAGTTTGTTTACCAGGTAAGGAAGGAGAGGGAGAGGAGGAAAAGCGTAAGCAAATATCCCTGACCAGTTCATCCATAGGGCATTGCCTTGGGATTGTTCGTGTGGGTATCTGGATGCGAAGTTTTGGCATTTTGCGTTCTCCCTTGTCGCAAACAAGTTTATCTGAGGTGTTCCCCAGAGTTTGAAATAAGTGTTCAGAATTTGGGGGTGAATTTCCCATTCGTGGACCTGTTGGTGATCTCGAGAGATTGTCTGCGAGTTGATTTTGGATCCCTGGTATAAACTGTGCTATTAGGCGAATTTGGTTGTGAATTGCCCAATGCCAAATTTTTTGTGCTAGCAGGCTTAACTGCGTGGAGTGCGTCCCCCCCTGCTTGTTTAGATAATACATTGTTGTCATGTTGTCTGTTTTGACGAGAATGTATTTGTGAACTATTATTGGTTGGAAAGCTTTTAGTGCTTGAAAAACTGCTAGAAGTTCTAGGTGATTGATATGCAGTTTTGTTTGATGTACGTTCCATTGTCCTTGTATGCTGTGTTGATCGAGGTGTGCTCCCCACCCTGTCATGGAAGCATCTGTTATTACGTATTGTGGCACTGGGTCTTGGAAAGGCCGCCCCTTGTTTAAATTCATGTTGTTCCACCACAGAAGCGAGAGGTAAGTTTGGCGGTCTATTAACACCAGATCTAGAAGGTGACCCTGTGCTTGAGACCACTGTGATGCTAGGCATTGTTGTAAGGGCCTCATGTGCAGTCTTGCGTTTGGGACAATGGCTATGCATGAAGACATCATGCCTAGGAGTTGTAATACCATCTTTGCCTGTATCTTTTGTGTTGGATACATGCGTTGTATGATGGTGTTGAAATTTAGAATTCTTTGTGGACTTGGAGTGGCTACTCCCTTTGATGTGTGTATTATGGCTCCTAGGTATTGTTGTACCTTGCGCGGCAGAATGATGGATTTTGTAAAGTTGACGGTGAACCCGAGTTTGAAGAGGGTTTGTATGATCTGATTTGTGTGATTTGAGCACTGTATGAACGAATGGGCCTTGATTAGCCAGTCGTCCAAATATGGGAACACATGTATTTGCTGCCTTCTTATGTGTGCAGCGACTACCGCTAGACATTTGGTAAAGACTCTTGGTGCGGTTGTTAATCCGAAAGGCAGTACCTTGAATTGGTAATGTATTCCTTTGAATACAAACCTTAGGTATTTCCTGTGCGATGGGTGTATTGGTATATGGAAATAAGCATCCTTGAGGTCTAAAGTTGCCATGTAGTCGTGTAGTTTTAGCAATGGCAATACTTCTTGTAGTGTGACCATGTGGAAGTGGTCTGATTTGATGAAAGTGTTCACTACTCTGAGGTCTAGGATTGGTCTCAGCGTTTTGTCCTTCTTTGGTATCAGAAAGTACAGTGAGTAAACTCCTGTGTTTATTTGTGTGTTTGGCACTAATTCGATTGCATTCTTTTGCAATAGTGCCTGCACTTCTATCTCCAGGAGATTGGAATGGTGTGTTGTTAAATTTTGTGCTTTTGGTGGTATGTTTGGAGGGAATTGTAGAAATTCTATGCAATAACCATGTTGGATAATTGCTAGAACCCAAGTGTCTGTAGTGATTTCCTCCCATGCTTTGTAATAATGACCTATTCTTCCCCCCACTGGTGTTGTGTGGAGGGGGTGAGTGACATGTGAGTCACTGTTTAGTAGCAGGGGTTTTGGGGCTTTGAAATCTTCCTCTATTTCTAGGGAATTGCCCTCCTCTATATTGTCCCCGAAAACCTCCTCTATACTGTCCCTGGTAACTGGACGGTGTGGCTTGTGAGGTGCTGGCTTGTGTGCTTTGACCCCGAAACCCCCCTCGAAAGGGCGTTTTACGGAATGTGCTGTAATTCCCTCTGCTCTGCGGGGAGTAGAGTGCGCCCATGGCTTTGGCAGTGTCCGTATGTTTTTTGAGTTTCTCAATCGCTGTGTCCACTTCTGGACCGAACAGTTCTTTTTCATTAAAAGGCATATTGAGAACTGCTTGTTGAATCTCTGGTTTAAATCCAGACGTTCGGAGCCATGCATGCCTTCTGATAGTTACAGATGTATTAATTGTCCGTGCAGCTGTATCTGCAGCGTCCATGGAGGAGCGGATCTGGTTGTTGGAAATGGTCTGTCCCTCCTCAACCACTTGTTTTGCCCTATTTTGTAAGTCCTTGGGCAGATGTTCAATGAGATGTTGCATCTCGTCCCAGTGGGCTCTGTCATAGCGCGCAAGTAGTGCCTGGGAGTTCGCGATGCGCCACTGGTTTGCAGCTTGTGCTGCGACTCTTTTACCAGCTGCATCGAACTTGCGGCTTTCTTTATCTGGGGGTGGTGCATCTCCAGATGTGTGAGAGTTGGCCCTTTTCCTAGCTGCTCCTACAACGACAGAGTCTGGTGGCAGCTGTGTAGTGATGAAAACCGGGTCTGTAGGAGGCGCCTTATACTTTTTTTCCACCCTTGGTGTGATTGCCCTACTTTTGACCGGCTCCTTAAAGATGTCTTTTGCATGCCGGAGCATACCAGGGAGCATAGGCAGGCTTTGGTATGAGCTGTGGGTGGAGGAGAGTGTGTTGAATAAGAAATCATCCTCGACCTGTTCTGAGTGGAGGCTTACGTTGTGAAACTGTGCTGCTCTAGCCACCACTTGAGAATACGCGGTGCTGTCTTCTGGTGGAGATGGCTTCGTAGGGTATGCCTCCGGACTGTTATCTGACACTGGGGCGTCGTATAGGTCCCATGCGTCCTGATCTTGGTCACCCTGGCTCATGGTGGTGTGAGCTGGGGAGTGTGATGGAGTTTGTGCTGGTGAGACGTTAATCACGGGCGGAGGAGAGGGTGGTGGGGTAACTCTTTTCACCACTTTTGGTTGTGGTGTCTGTTCAGTCTGGAACTCCAACCTTCTCTTTCTCCTAATGGGGGGAAGGGTGCTTATTTTTCCTGTCCCCTGCTGTATGAAGATACGCTTTTGCGTATGGTCCACATCAGTTGCTTGTAGCTCTTCCTCAAACCTATGCTTCTGCATTTGGGAGGTTAGCGAGTGCTCTTCTGTATAAGAGCCTGAAGCTGGGTCGCTTGCAGTTTATTTCGGCATCGAAACCCTGTCTGCGTGTTTTTTCGGCTCCGAGGTGACTTTTTTCTTTTTCGGGGCCGAAACCTCTCGGCGTCGATCTGTTTCGGTGCCGCTGTCTCGGCGTCGAGCCGTGTCCACACCGGCATCTCGGTGTCGAGGCTTGTCTCCAGCACTTTCTCGGTCCCGAGAAGGCTGCGTGCCGGTGTCTCGACCGGAGTCGGACGATCTCGGCACTGTTTGGGCCTTTTTCGGTGCCGACGGTCGGTCACCGAATTTATGGGTGGAGCCATGGCCGGATGGCAGTGGCGTCCCCTGGGCCTTGTAAATGTTTCTCTGTGTGGTTTTCGACGTCTTACTCACGGTTTGTGTATCGTCGAATCCTTCGGAGTCTGAGTCTTGGATCGAGAAGGTACCTTCCTCTTCCTGTTCCTCGAACTCCCGTTGGGCTGTCGGTGCGGACGCCATCTGAAGTCTTCTGGCTCGACGGTCTCGGAGTGTTTTTCGGGACCGGAACGCACGACAGGCCTCGCAGGTGTCTTCGCTGTGCTCAGGTGACAGGCACAGGTTGCAGACCAAGTGTTGGTCTGTGTAGGGGTATTTATTGTGGCATTTGGGGCAGAAACGGAACGGGGTCCGTTCCATCGGCGTTCTTCAGCACGCGGTCGGGCCGACCAGGCCCCGACGGAGGATCGAAAAACTACCCCGAAGGGCACCGGAGCTCTTCGATCTTCGATGCGGTGTGGAATCTAAGTACGCCGATCCCGAACGCAACAATACAGACGAAAATCTTCGGAAATTAGCTAATTTTCCGTTCCGAAACTCGGAGCGACAGGAACACGTCCGAACCCGATGGCGGAAAAAAAACAATCGAAGATGGAGTTGACGCCCATGCGCAATGGAGACAAAAGGAGGAGTCACTCGGTCCCGTGACTCGAAATGCTTCTTCGAAGAAAAACAACTTGTAACACTCCGGCCCAACACCAGATGGCGAGTGTAGGAAGTTGGCTCTGTATGTGCTATTTCAAAGTAAGGAATAGTATGTACAGAGTCCAAGGGTTCCCCTTAGAGGTAAAATAGTGGTAAAAATAGATAATACTAATGCTCTATTTTGTGGTAGTGTGGTCGAGCAGTAGGCTTATCCAAGGAGTAGTGTTAAGCATTTGTTGTACATACACATAGACAATAAATGAGGTACACACACTCAGAGACAAATCCAGCCAATAGGTTTTTGTATAGAAAAATATCTTTTCTTAGTTTATTTTAAGAACCACAGGTTCAAATTCTACATGTAATATCTCATTCGAAAGGTATTGCAGGTAAGTACTTTAGGAACTTCAAATCATAAAAATTGCATGCATACTTTTCAAGTTATTGACAAATAGCTGTTTTAAAAGTGGACACAGTGCAATTTTCACAGTTCCTGGGGGAGGTAAGTTTTTGTTAGTTTTACCAGGTAAGTAGGACACTTACAGGGTTCAGTTCTTGGTCCAAGGTAGCCCACCGTTGGGGGTTCAGAGCAACCCCAAAGTCACCACACCAGCAGCTCAGGGCCGGTCAGGTGCAGAGTTCAAAGTGGTGCCCAAAACACATAGGCTAGAATGGAGAGAAGGGGGTGCCCCGGTTCCGGTCTGCTTGCAGGTAAGTACCCGCGTCTTCGGAGGGCAGACCAGAGGGGTTTTGTAGGGCACCGGGGGGGACACAAGCCCACACAGAAATCTCACCCTCAGCAGCACGGGGGCGGCCGGGTGCAGTGTAGAAACAAGCGTCGGGTTCGCAATGTTAGTCTATGAGAGATCTCGGGATCTCTTCAGCGCTGCAGGCGGGCAAGGGGGGGGTTCCTCGGGGAAACCTCCACTTGGTCAAGGGAGAGGGACTCCTGGGGGTCACTTCTCCAGTGAAAGTCCGGTCCTTCAGGTCCTGGGGGCTGCGGGTGCAGGGTCTCTCCCAGGCGTCGGGACTTTAGGTTCAAAGAGTCGCGGTCAGGGGAAGCCTCGGGATTCCCTCTGCAGGCGGCGCTGTGGGGGCTCAGGTTTTGGTACTCACAGTATCAGAGTAGTCCTGGGGTCCCTCCTGAGGTGTTGGATCTCCACCAGCCGAGTCGGGGTCGCCGGGTGCAGTGTTGCAAGTCTCACGCTTCTTGCGGGGAGCTTGCAGGGTTCTTTCAAGGCTGCTGGAAACAAGGTTGCAGCCTTTCTTGGAGCAGGTCCGCTGTCCTCGGGAGTTTCTTGTCTTTTCGAAGCAGGGGCAGTCCTCAGAGGATGTCGAGGTCGCTGGTCCCTTTGGAAGGCGTCGCTGGAGCAGGATCTTTGGAAGGCAGGAGACAGGCCGGTGAGTTTCTGGAGCCAAGGCAGTTGTCGTCTTCTGGTCTTCCGCTGCAGGGGTTTTCAGCTAGGCAGTCCTTCTTCTTGTAGTTGCAGGAATCTAATTTTCTAGGGTTCAGGGTAGCCCTTAAATACTAAATTTAAGGGCGTGTTTAGGTCTGGGGGGTTAGTAGCCAATGGCTACTAGCCCTGAGGGTGGGTACACCCTCTTTGTGCCTCCTCCCAAGGGGAGGGGGTCACAATCCTAACCCTATTGGGGGAATCCTCCATCTGCAAGATGGAGGATTTCTAAAAGTTAGAGTCACTTCAGCTCAGGACACCTTAGGGGCTGTCCTGACTGGCCAGTGACTCCTCCTTGTTTTTCTCATTATTTTCTCCGGCCTTGCCGCCAAAAGTGGGGCCTGGCCGGAGGGGGCGGGCAACTCCACTAGCTGGAGTGTCCTGCTGGGTTGGCACAAAGGAGGTGAGCCTTTGAGGCTCACCGCCAGGTGTGACAATTCCTGCCTGGGGGAGGTGTTAGCATCTCCACCCAGTGCAGGCTTTGTTACTGGCCTAAGAGTGACAAAGGCACTCTCCCCATGGGGCCAGCAACATGTCTCGGTTTGTGGCAGGCTGCTAAAACTAGTCAGCCTACACAGATAGTCGGTTAAGTTTCAGGGGGCACCTCTAAGGTGCCCTCTGGGGTGTATTTTACAATAAAATGTACACTGGCATCAGTGTGCATTTATTGTGCTGAGAAGTTTGATACCAAACTTCCCAGTTTTCAGTGTAGCCATTATGGTGTTGTGGAGTTCGTGTTTGACAAACTCCCAGACCATATACTCTTATGGCTACCCTGCACTTACAATGTCTAAGGTTTTGTTTAGACACTGTAGGGGTACCATGCTCATGCACTGGCACCCTCACCTATGGTATAGTGCACCCTGCCTTAGGGCTGTAAGGCCTGCTAGAGGGGTGTCTTACCTATACTGCATAGGCAGTGAGAGGCTGGCATGGCACCCTGAGGGGAGTGCCATGTCGACTTACTCATTTTGTTCTCACTAGCACACACAGGCTTGTAAGCAGTGTGTCTGTGCTGAGTGAGGGGTCTCTAGGGTGGCATAAGACATGCTGCAGCCCTTAGAGACCTTCCTTGGCATCAGGGCCCTTGGTACTAGAAGTACCAGTTACAAGGGACTTATCTGGATGCCAGGGTGTGCCAATTGTGGATACAATGGTACATTTTAGGTGAAGGAACACTGGTGCTGGGGCCTGGTTAGCAGGGTCCCAGCACTCTTCTCAGTCAAGTCAGCATCAGTATCAGGCAAAAAGTGGGGGGTAACTGCAACAGGGAGCCATTTCTTTACAGCGAGCTATTGCAGAACATGCGTATCTACAGCGACAGATGCCATCGAACATAAAGTACCTTTATTTTTGTACAATCAAGTCTTTTCTTTGTGTGTAAGTGCTGTGTGACTAGTGGTATTGCATGAGTTTTGCATGTCTTAGATAAGCTTTGGCTGCTCATCCATAGCTACCTCTAAAGAGCCTGGCTTCTAGACACTGCTTACACTTCACTAAGAGGGGATACCTGGACTTGGTGTAAGTACCATAGGTACCCACCACACACCAGGCCAGCTTACTACAGTGAGAGAACAAGTGATGAGGAGGGAGGTCGAGAGAGGTGGGGGACAGGTGACTGATACGGATTGCGAAGTGTGTGAAGTTAGTTAGGGGGTAGAGTGATGATGCAGGAGAAGTGGCAGGTAGAGCAGAAGGCAGCAGCTGCCCTGGGAAGTGGGGGCCAAGGGTTGAAGGTGAGAAGGGAAGCAGAGGAGTAGCAGCAGTGGGTAGGAGGACCACCATGAGCCTTGGCGCAGGGCATGCCTGCCTTTGGCGGCCCTACTGCACACGCCATAAGTAGGAGCGAAAGACAGTGGAGCTTTGGACGGTGGGCAGAGCTAAGTAGGCTGTAGGAAGCCAGAAAAGGAAAGGCGTGGCAGAGGAGGCAGGAAAAGTAAATGGGGAAGATGGGCGCGAAGGAGAGCAAGTGAACAGGAAAAAGGGAAGAGGAGGTAAGAGCACTGGGGTAAGTGATACGTGGGGGGTGGGCGGAAAACCAAAAAGGCAGTCACTAAAAGAAGCCAAAAGGAAAGCAGTGTAAGTGTAAAATGCAGAGAGAAATGTTACAGAATGAAAGGCAAAAGCACAGAAGAGTGGCAAAAAATGAAGAATGAGTGATAGATGCCCAGAACATCGACAATGAGTAAGAAACGCTCCAAAAGCATCAAAGGATGAGTGAGAAAGAATAAGAAATGAACAGAGAAGCAGCAAGGAATTCATGAAAGTATACAAGATGCACAGAAAACAACAAGACCAGAGTAAAAAATACACAGTCAAGTGGTAGAGACTAATAATAATGGGAGGAAGGAGGTCAGAGGGCAAAGGGGCAGAGAAAGTAGTGAAATGGGAGAGTGCATGAGAACAAGAGAGAAGTGGAAGGTTGTGGAGCAGAGTGTGAGAGCACAGAGCTGGGCCCGAAAAAGCTGGGCCTATTCAGAGGCCCAGCACAGGCAAGGGAGCAGGCGCAAGGTAGAGGCCAGGATTATATTGTTTGTGTTTTTGAAAATAATTAACATTCATTTAAAGTCTGACATAGCAAGTAGAAGCATGGCACATACCTCTGTCCTTTTTGAAATCCAGGGCATCCTGCTTGTCAGTGACAATCTCTTTCATGTTCACCACACTGCAGTGGATCAGCTGACGCAAGATTTTGATTTCTCGAATTGCAGTGATGGGAAAGCCTTCCTTCTCATTGTCCAACCGAACCTTCTTCAGAGCAACCAGTTCACCTACAGGTACAGCAAGTGATATTTTAAGCTGTGGGGCCAAAATACTACATTCAAGAGCAGCTATGGTAAATAGGTAGTCAGAATGAACTAAATTAAAACCACAAAGCTGCAGGAACAAGAGCAAGTCACCATTTGAGGAGGGGGCGGATTTCAGGTTTCCTGATGACAGGTTGCCATTGGCCTTTTCAGCTTCCTGTCTGAAACAGGAGCAGAATCAGACTATCGACATCATAATGATCATGCTCTAGGAAAGGCTATGTGGAGAATAAAAAACCCATAACGTTTATCTTAGGTATACCTTCTGTCCTGATCTTACACCCAAGACCATTTATCTGTAATGAATTACTGCGCAAAACTGTAAATGAAGGCAACCAGTAAAAAGGGTAGTGTGAATAAACTACTAAAAAGCTTATCAGCCTGACACTTTCCTCAAGGATGAAGGCAAGCTGTTTAATACACAAGAGAATCATAACAGTATACCTAGTCACATAATAGCATATTGTACCCAATGGATTTACAACTGTAATTTTTCAGAGCCAAGATTCAGTTTTAGAAACCACATCTGAGAGTACTGAACCTTTACATAACTTTTACAATCTCACGTAACACGCGAAGTAGAACTGCTGTTCTGTAAAATGCAAATTGCTCCACTATAACATTCATTTTCACAATAAGAGCAGATACTGAACATTTGGCAAAAACTACTTTTCCAAAAAAGTATTGAGGACGAGCCATACCTTTTTAATGTGTGGAGGAAAACAACCAAACTGTTTTTGTACATACCTGTATCCTTATCCTTGGCTTTGTACACCTGCCCGTAGGTTCCCTCACCGATAATGCCGATGATATCAAATTTATCTACACATCTTTTACCCCAGTCAGTTTCCGTCTGACGTCTTTCGCCATAGCGAGGACAGCATATTCTAAATTGCAAAGAAAGCATTTTGTGAAATATTTTATAAATTAGGAGCGATTTAGTGACTGTAGTGAAAATGAACTTAAAAATTCAGTGATATAAATACAAAAATAATCAACAGTTGCTGAGTGATGCAGAAGCTTAAGAAGATGAAAAGGATGAGGTCCAGTGGGTTTTCAGGGTCTGAGGAAGTCAGACATGACCTCAGTATAAGATTCTACTGAACCTGGCCAGGTAAGTTATGTTAACCATTCATCCACCAGAGTGCTTCATCGGTCTAGGAGCATGTAGCGTTTTCCGCCCAACAGATAATTAAGTAAACAGGTTATGAAGTTACTTCCAGAAAGCCAAATGATGGATGGTACTAAAAACCCAACATGTGGCTGCTGAAAAATGAGCAGTTAACATTTAAAGTTGCTCTTGAAAACGCCAATGAGGCGTCAGTAACTTGTACAGTTTGTATAATTGTACTTTGATGTACTCCACTGTGACCCAGCGAAGCAAGGAGCACTCAATGAAAATAGCCCAGTAAAACAAATACAATAAAGAGAATTAGCCATCACTAAATTCCATACTGTGCAGACCACACCCAAATTAGCCATATTCTACCTTCAGTTTAAGGATACTGCTTCAGCCTAAATAACTACCACTGCCAAAGGTACTTACCTACAGGAAGAAAAGTTACTTCTTAGTTCTGGTTCTCATTGAGACCTTTTCATTGAAGTCAAACATTACAATAAGCCCCGCTGTGTAATGTGAGCACTCAAACACTGATCACATCAGTAGAAAGGATGAAGATTTCAACATGTTTATATGTTGCCAAGTACCTTCCAAAAACTCAGGGGTAATGTTTTCCAAAATTAAGGCTGTCTGCACGATAAAAATAAAAATAAAAAAACAACAACAAAAAAATCCCTCTCAAAGCTAGTGTCAGTCCCTTTGAAAAAAGCTGTTGCCTGCCCATAGAACTACCGTAGCCTTAGATTACACTAGTTCAACAAGCACTGTAAACGTAGATCTGCCCTTAACTGTAAGTGCTTCAGTAACTGGTGACTTCAAGCACTTTGTAAGTCGCCACCCCCTCATGGCCACTCTTCGTTGAGTGCACCCATACATCCACCTATTAACTAATTCATGCACTCACCTATTATAGCCAGTGAGAGAAGTTAACCCAGAGTGGATATTAATAATAGTCTTAGTTTACACTGAGAACAAGATACCATCCTGGACATTATCTCGTAGGTATGCTTGGAAAATTTTGAGGAAGCTAAAATGCAAGGTTCAGGACACCCGGTTTGAATGAGGCGCAACTAAGATGATGCCCTCAAAATGACCCAACAGAGTAGCCTGATACTGCCAACTTAGGAAAGTCTATGGACCTGCTGATTACTTGACTGGATGTCAGGGATTCCTTCTCTCAGCAAATCCTCAAAACCCTGTAGCTGGCATTTCAGAAGTTCTTCTGTGAAAAATTTGATACCTTCTCAAACTTCTGTGCCATGACAACCAAGAACGCCAGTTCTGTCAACTAACTCCAGGACCAATGCAGTTGTGACAGATTTTCCTCATCGTAGTATGCCTTGTTACCTTCTACAGGGGGAATTGAGAAGACAAAGGAGCCAACACATGCCTTATAATGAAAGATGACAGTAAGGAAATGGCTCCTTGTTGCAGTTACCCCCCACTTTTTGCCTGATACTGATGCTGACTTGACTGAGAAGTGTGCTGGGACCCTGCTAACCAGGCAGGCCCGAGCACCAGTGTTCTTTCACCTAAAATGTACCATTGTTTCCCAGTTGGCACACCCCTGGCACACAGATAAGTCCCATGTAAAAGGTACCAGTGGTACCAAGGGCACTGTGACCAGGGAAGGTCCCTAAGGACTGCAGCATATGTTGTGCCACCCTAAGGGACCCCTCACCTAACACATGCAAACTGCCATTGCAGATTGTGTGTGTTGGTGGGGAGAAAAAGGCAAAGTCGACATGGCATCCCCCTCACGGTGCCATGCACACAAAATGCTGCCTGTGGCATAGGTAAGTCAACCGTCTATAGCAGGTCTTACAGCCCTAAGGCAGGGTGCACTATACCATGGGTGAGGGCATAGCTGCATGAGCAATATGCCCCTAGTGTGTAAGTCTATTCTTAGACATTGTAAGTACAGTGTGGCCATATTAAGTATACGGTCTGGGAGACTGTAAAAAACTAACTCCACAGCTCCATAATGGCTACACTGAATACTGGGAAGTTTGGTATCAAACTTCTCAGAATAATAAACCCACACTGATGCCAGTGTTGGATTAATAAAAAATGCACACAGCGGGCATCTTAGAGATGCCCCCTGTATTTTACCCAATCCTTCAGTGCAGGACTGACTGGTCTGTGCCAGCCTGCTGCTGAGAGACAAGTTTCTGACCCCCTGGGGTGAGAGCCTTTGTGCTCTCTGAGGAGAGAAACAAAAGCCTGCTCTGGGTGGAGGTACTTAACACCTCCCCCCTGCAGGAACTGTAACGCCTAGCAGTGAGCCTCAAAGGCTCAGGCTTCGTGTTACAATGCCCCAGGGCACTCCAGCTAGTGGAGATGCCCGCCCCCTGGACACAGCCCCCACTTTTGGTGGCAAGTCCAGGGGAGATAATGAGAAAAACAAGGAGGAGTCACCCACCAGTCTGGACAGCCCCGAAGGTGCCCTGAGCTGAGGTGACCCCTGCCTTTAGAAATCCTCCATCTTGGTTTTGGAGGATTCCCCCAATAGGAATAGGGATGTGCCCCTCAGGGAGGAGGCACAAAGAGGGTGTAGCCACCCTCAAGGACAGTAGCCATTGGCTACTGCCCTCCCAGACCTAAACACACCCCTAAATTCAGTATTTAGGGGCTCCCCAGGCAATCAGATTCCAGCAACCTTAACAAGAAGAAGGACTGCTGACCTAAAGCCCTGCAGAGAAGACGGAGACAACTGCTTTGGCCCCAGCCCTACCAGCCTGTTTCCCAACTTCGAAGAAAACTGCAACAGCGACGCATCCAACAGGGACCAGCGACCTCTGAAGCCTCAGAGGACTGCCCTGCACCCAAGGACCAAGAAACTCCAGAGAACAGCGGCTCTGTTCAAAAACCTGCAACTTCTTTGCAACAAAGAAGCAACTTTAAAAACTTCACTTTTCCAGCCGGAAGTGTGAGACTTCCCACTCTGCACCCGACGTCCCCGGCTCGACCTGCAGAAAACCAACACCTCAGGGAGGACTCCCCGGCGACTGCGAGCCCGTGAGTAACCAGAGACGACCCCCCCTGAGTCCCCACAGCGACACCTGCAGACAGAATCCAGAGGCTCCGCCTGACCGCGACTGCCTGTAACAAGGGACCAGAGGCCTGGAACCAACACTGCAACCGTAGCCCCCAGGACCTGAAGGAACGAACTCCAGTGCAGGAGCGACCCCCAGGCGACCCTCTTCCTAGTCCAGGTGGTGGCTGCCCCAAGGAGCCCCCCCGTGCCTGCCTGGTTGAAGTGACCCCCGGGTCCCTCCATTACTTCCTATATAAAGAACCGGGACACCCCTATTTCCATTGAAGCCTGTGTGTTCTGGGCACCTCTTGGACCTCTGCACCTGACCGGCCCTGAGCTGCTGGTGTGGTAACTTTGGGGTTGCCTTGAACCCCCAACGGTGGGCTACCTTGGCCCCAACTTTGAGACTTATAAGTGTTTTACTTACCTGCAAACCTAACCTTTGCTTACCTCCCCCAGGAACTGTTGATTTTTGCACTGTGTCCACTTTGAAAATAGCTTATTGCCATTTTTACAAAGACTGTATAGGATATTGCTTTTATTCAAAGTTCCTAAAGTATCTAAGTGAAGTACCTTACATTTAAAGTATTACTTGTAAATCTTGAACCTGTGGTTCTTAAAATAAACTAAGAAAAGATATTTTTCAATATAAAAACCTATTGGCCTGGAGTAAGTCTTTGAGTGTGTGTTTCTCATTTATTGCCTGTGTGTGTACAACAAATGCTTAACACTACCCTCTGATAAGCCTACTGCTCGACCACACTACCACAAAATAGAGCATTAGAATTATCTATTTTTGCCACAATCTTACCTCTAAGGGGAACCCTTGGTTTCTGTGCACACTATGTCTTACTTTGAAAAAGTATATACAAAGCCAACTTCCTACAATGACGCAATAACCAAGTTAGTTTTTGCATCACAGTTTAAGAAATCTGTATCCTATGGAGGGAGCGGATACTTCTTTAGGAGGAGCAGTATGGCTGCCTTTACAGGGGCAAGTGTAAAACTTCTCTAACAACTCCAACAAACCAGCGAGTGACGTGGTCTTCGCGATAGCCGCAGCTGTAAGGTCTTCATAATTACTGACACCATTGTTTGTGATGCCTCCAAGGGCAAAAATGTTTAACTTGTAGTAGGGAGCTGGGTTCTGGTTGCTGTACCATCCCACTTTGTGCCTGGTTTTTAGATGCAACATTGACTGAAATGCACTGGGTTCCTGCTAAGCTGGTCCACCAGTGCCAAAGTCCCTTCCCTAAAACAAGACTCTAATCACTTCAGCCGTAAGTGACCAGACCCTTCAGCCCCCTTTAAGTACCTAGTAAATGGTATCCCTGGTGCCTAGGGCATGGGTGCTGAAGAGGGTCCCTCCGACCTGCAGCATAACTTTTGCCACTCTGAGGGACCCAGCACCACCCTTATGCAGACTGCCATTGCAGGTGCAAGACAAGGTGCTTCCAAAATTGAAAACTATATTACATGCAAGAGATTTGCATGTCAATTCTCAGACATAGTAAGTGACCAGGGAAGCCATTTTAAATGCATGTGCTGAACACTGGCAACTACGTGTTTCCAAGCTACATGATGGGTCTGGGTCTAAGTGAGCTGTCCTTTTTGGGTATGAGAAAGTATAGGAAGAATATTCCTGTTTCTCAATACTGTAATGAGACAGGCTCTATGGCTCCTTTGAGAAGTAGAGACTGTACTACTTCTTTTACAACGGTGAGATGTTCTTGAGATAACCTGTGTAAGCAAGGGGCAATGTTTGGAGGTATGGAACTAAGCTCCAGACAATAAATGTGTTGGATAAGGGCAGGGACACCATAAATGTCTGTCCACTGCATGTGATAATACTGAAGGCGACCCACTACCGGTGTGGTGTAGGGTTTAGGAAGATGTATGTAGTCAGTGTTTGCCTGGGAAGGGTGAGCCATGGGTGGTAGTGCTCTAACCCCTGCCTCTGAAATTGTTTATGTCCCTCTGAAAGAACCTCAAGAGTAAGAGGCTGAGACTTGTTTGATTTGGGAGGTGCTTGGGTCAGAGGTTGTTAATGTTCTATAAACTCCTTTCTATGTTTATCGACCAAAAAAAAAAAAAACCTGTATGTTTGGGACTGAAGAGGCTCCTTGGCTTTTGCGGCATCCATAGCTTTGATTTCTCAAGTGTGGCGTCAACTTGAGGGCCAAAGACATGCTCCTTGTCAAAGGGCATATTAAGTACCGCTGTTGAACTTCTGGCTTAAAGCCTGAACATCTATGCCTCCTCAAGAAGATGCTGGTGTTTATCCCATGTGCAGCTGTATCGGTGGCATCTAATGCACATCTGATTATATTGTTTGCGATTGCCTGAACCTATGAAACAATCTGCTAACGATGCTTAGCTCTCTTTCTGGCAGTGGTAGCCACTATGGAATCTGGTGGGATCTAAATTCTGCTAAATAGTGGGTCAGAAGGTGCAGGCTTGTATTTCTTGTCCACCCTGGGTGTTTAAATCCTAGGGCTTTAAAGAAGTCACCTGTATGATCCCTGGGAGCATATGGAAGAACTGAACGTCTTGTGGGTGGTTGTAGGAAAGCACCCTCTTTCTTGGCATGGTTACCACCATTTTCTGCCTGTTGTCAGTGTGTTTGACTGTGTTCACTGGGATCCTGCTAACCAGGACCCTAGAGCTGCTCCAGGTGGCCACTTGATTCTGCCTTCTTGAGAACGATGTGCATCTGAGTGGCCAGGTCAGGCAGGTGATGTCAGTGACTGGGGGGGTCTCCGTGCAAAGTGACCAAACCCCCTCTTGGGGTTATTTAGGGACTCTTGCAGGTGGGTCTCCAGATTCGGCATGTAAGACTCCACCAGGACTCCTCTGCATGGTCTACTTCTGCTCTTGGACACCGGACCCGCAACTAGACATTTTAAGAACCAACAAGACTAACTCCTGAGACAACCAGGCCTTGCAACATTGTTTCCCCGACACCTTCCAGCAACTAAAACATTTCCCTGGCTGTGAATCCCCTATGTTCCCTGGGTTCTGTCATCTTGATTCCAAGGTTGGCAGGGACCTCTGAGCCCCCTCCTCATAGGTGGTCACCTGGCTATCCCCCTTCCAGGGCTATTTAGGATCGCTCTCCGGAGGGTCCTCAGATTCAGCTTGCAAGAATCCAGCAGGCTTCTTCTGCAACCTCTACTTTGACTTTAGGCCACTGGAACTGCAACTGGACCCTTCAGGAACAGACAATCTGCATTCACAACGAAGACTCTGCTTGCAACATTGTTTCCACGGCCTTCCAGCTTCTGCAACATTTTTCCGGCTGTGCATCCTTTGAGAGCGGCAAGTCTCTTCAGTCTGCACAAGAAGGGAGAAGGAATATCCCTTGGAGTGAAGGAGTCACTACCCTGCATCCGCAGGCACCAACTGCAACAACGACTGGCTGCATGAATCTCTTCTCATCCTGAGCTGTGTGGATCCTGCATCACGGGTTGTGGTCCGGAGTAGTCCTCTCGGTCCTCTCTGCCAGCTGTCCAACTTTGGTGGAGATAATCCCTTGCCAACACAGGACAGTACTACCCTTGCACTGTGTCTCTTGCAACTACCAAGGTTTGTTTGCATCTCATCCAAGGAATCTTCAGGCTCCGTGTAGCCCCAACCCTCCTTCCTGAGATGCACAGCCCTCTGCGTGCTTCTCCTGCGGTGTGCGACCCAGTTGTGCTGCGTGGGCTCCAAAGTGACTCCTTGTTCCACATCCAGTGGGTCTCCTGTGGGGGCTGCCTCTTCTTCTATGGACTCTCTGCCTTGCTGAGGGTCCCCCTAGGACTCTTCCCACCCCCCTTTGGGTTGAGTCCTCTTGGAGCTTGCTGGCTCCCGGCAGCTCCACTTTTGCTTGACCGCGAATTCTGCTTTTGCCAAGGCTTTTCGGTGGCTTTTCCATGCCACTGACTGACTGCAATCTTCCATCTGGCGTGGGATGTTGACAGAATCTTGTAGGACTCTTTACCTGCTCCAGGGCTGCATTCCTGACAGTCTTTGGCCTACCAACTCTTGCAATCCACGTGGACGACACAAACAGGCACACAAAACACACCCTCAGTGGCACAGGGGCAGCAGTGTGCAAAGTTGGCGTTGGGTTTGCTATAGGAAGCAATGGAGGGACCCGGGGGTCACTTAGGCGATGCAGGCAGGGCACAGGGGGGCTTCTCGGGCCAGCCACCGACCGGGCTAGGAAGAGGGCCGCCTGCAGGTCACTGCTGCACTGGAGGTTGGTTCCTTTCAGTCCTGGGGGCTGCGGGTGCAGTGCTTGGTCCAGGCGTCGGGTTCCTTGTTACCAAGCAGTTGCGGTCAGGGAGAGTCTCTGGATCCTCTCTGCAAGCGTCGCTGTGAGGGTGCAGGGGGGTCGTCTCAGGTTACTCACGCAGTCACCTGGGAGTCCTGTCTGCGTCGTCGGTTCTCTGGAGCTCGAGCCGGGGGCTTCGGGTGCAGAGTGTGAAGTCTCACGCTTCCGGCGGGAAGAGGGAGTTCTTTAAAAGTTGCTTCTTTGTTGCAAAGATGTTGCTGATGGTGAACAGTGTCGCTGTTCTCAGGAGTTTCTTGGTCCTTCGGATTCAGGGAAGTCCTCTGAGTCTTCAGAGGTCGTTGGACCCTGTCGGATGCGTCGCTGTGCAGGTTCTTTGAGTCTGGAGACAGGCCGATAGGGCTGAGGCCAAGTCAGTTGTCATCTCCGTCGTCTCCGCAGGGCTTTCAGGTCAGCAGTCCTTTGTGTAGGTTGCAGGAATTTGATTTCCTGGGTTCTGGGTAGCCCATAAATGAAAATGTCACTTACCCAGTGTACATCTGTTCGTGGCATCAGTCGCAGTAGATTCGCATGTTCTGCAATAGCTCGCCATCTGGTGTTGGGCCGGAGTGTTACAAGTTGTTTTTCTTCGAAGAAGTCTTTCGAGTCACGGGACCGAGTGACTCCTCCTTTTGTCTCCATTGCGCATGGGCGTCGACTCCATCTTCGATTGTTTTTCCCCGCAGAGGGTGAGGTAGGAGTTGAATTGTAGTAATATTGCCCATGCAATGGAGTGACTAAGTATGCACCTATTTAAGGTTGAGATGATACATATATAAATAATTGAAGGTAACTTCAAACTGCTACAGGCTCCCGGGGAGGCGGGTGGGCACATGCGAATCTACTGCGACTGATGCCACGAACAGATGTACACTGGGTAAGTGACATTTTCAGTTCGATGGCATCTGTCGCTGTAGATACGCATGTTCTGCATAGACTAGTAAGCAGTTATTTCCCCAAAAGCGGTGGATCAGCCTGTAGGAGTGGAAGTAGTCTGAAATAATGTTCTTAATACGGCTTGACCTACTGTGGCTTGTTGTGCGGATAACACGTCTACACAGTAGTGCTTGGTGAATGTGTGAGGCGTAGACCATGTGGCTGCCTTACATATTTCTTGCATTGGGATGTTTCCTAGAAAGGCCATGGTAGCACCTTTCTTTCTGGTTGAGTGTGCCCTTGGTGTAATGGGCAGCTGTCGTTTAGCTTTAAGGTAGCAGATTTGGATGCATTTAACTATCCATCTGGCTATACCTTGTTTTGAAATTGGGTTTCCTGCATGAGGTTTTTGAAATGCAATAAAGAGTTGTTTAGTCTTTCTGATGTTTTTTGTTCTGTCAATGTAATACATCAATGCTCTTTTGACATCTAATGTATGTAGTGCCCTTTCAGCTACGGTATCTGGCTGTGGAAAGAACACTGGAAGTTCCACTGTTTGATTTAGATGGAACGGTGAAATAACCTTTGGCAAAAATTTAGGATTGGTCCTTAGGACGACTATTTTTGTGTAGTTGTATAAAAGGTTCCTGTATTGTAAACGCCTGAATCTCGCTTACTCTTCTTAGGGAAGTAATGGCGATGAGAAATGCCACCTTCCAGGTTAGGAACTGTATGTCGCAGGAGTGCATGGGTTCAAAAGGTGGACCCATAAGTCTAGTTAGGACAACATTTAGGTTCCATGAAGGAACAGGTGGTGTTCTTGGTGGTATAAGTCTCCTAAGGCCCTCCATGAATGCTTTAATGACTGGTATCTTATATAGGGAAGTTGAATAGGTAGTCTGCAGGTATGCAGATATTGCTGCAAGGTGTATTTTAATGGAAGAGAAAGCTAGGTTAGATTTTTGTAAGTGAAGCAAGTAACCCACTACATGTTCTGGAGTTGTGTGTAATGGTTGTATTTGATTAATATGGCAGTAGCAAACAAACCTCTTCCATTTACTTGCATAGCAGTGCCTGGTGGATGGCCTTCTGGCTTGTTTTATGACTTCCATACATTCTTGGGTAAGTTGTAAGTGCCCGAATTCTAGGATTTCAGGAGCCAGATTGCTAGATTCAGCGATGCTGGATCTGGGTGTCTGATCTTTTGGTTGTGCTGTGTCAACAGATCTGGCCTGTTGGGCAATTTGATGCAGGGTACCACTGATAGGTCTAGCAGCGTTGTGTACCAGGGTTGCCTTGCCCAAGTTGGTGCTATCAATATGAGTTTGAGTTTGCTTTGACTGAGTTTGTTTACCAGGTAAGGAAGGAGAGGGAGAGGAGGAAAAGCGTAAGCAAATATCCCTGACCAGTTCATCCATAGGGCATTGCCTTGGGATTGTTTGTGTGGGTATCTGGATGCGAAGTTTTGGCATTTTGCGTTCTCCCTTGTCGCAAACAAGTCTATCTGAGGTGTTCCCCAGAGTTTGAAATAAGTGTTCAGAATTTGGGGGTGAATTTCCCATTCGTGGACCTGTTGGTGATCTCGAGAGAGATTGTCTGCGAGTTGATTTTGGATCCCTGGTATAAACTGTGCTATTAGGCGAATTTGGTTGTGAATTGCCCAATGCCAAATCTTTTGTGCTAGCAGGCTTAACTGCGTGGAGTGCGTCCCCCCCTGCTTGTTTAGATAATACATTGTTGTCATGTTGTCTGTTTTGACGAGAATGTATTTGTGAACTATTATTGGTTGGAAAGCTTTTAGTGCTTGAAAAACTGCTAGAAGTTCTAGGTGATTGATATGCAGTTTTGTTTGATGTACGTTCCATTGTCCTTGTATGCTGTGTTGATCGAGGTGTGCTCCCCACCCTGTCATGGAAGCATCTGTTGTTATTACGTATTGTGGCACTGGGTCTTGGAAAGGCCGCCCCTTGTTTAAATTTATGTTGTTCCACCACAGAAGCGAGAGGTAAGTTTGGCGGTCTATTAACACCAGATCTAGAAGGTGACCCTGTGCTTGAGACCACTGTGATGCTAGGCATTGTTGTAAGGGCCTCATGTGCAGTCTTGCGTTTGGGACAATGGCTATGCATGAAGACATCATGCCTAGGAGTTGTAATACCATCTTTGCCTGTATCTTTTGTGTTGGATACATGCGTTGTATGATGGTGTTGAAATTTAGAATTCTTTGTGGACTTGGAGTGGCTACTCCCTTTGATGTGTCTATTATGGCTCCTAGGTATTGTTGTACCTTGCGCGGCAGAATGTTGGATTTTGTAAAGTTGACGGTGAACCCGAGTTTGAAGAGGGTTTGTATGATCTGATTTGTGTGATTTGAGCACTGTATGAACGAATGGGCCTTGATTAGCCAGTCGTCCAAATATGGGAACACATGTATTTGCTGCCTTCTTATGTGTGCAGCGACTACCGCTAGACATTTGGTAAAGACTCTTGGTGCGGTTGTTAATCCGAAAGGCAGTACCTTGAATTGGTAATGTATTCCTTTGAATACAAACCTTAGGTATTTCCTGTGCGATGGGTGTATTGGTATATGGAAATAAGCATCCTTGAGGTCTAAAGTTGCCATGTAGTCGTGTAGTTTTAGCAATGGCAATACTTCTTGTAGTGTGACCATGTGGAAGTGGTCTGATTTGATTAAAGTGTTCACTACTCTGAGGTCTAGGATTGGTCTCAGTGTTTTGTCCTTCTTTGGTATCAGAAAGTACAGTGAGTAAACTCCTGTGTTTATTTGTGTGTTTGGCACTAATTCGATTGCATTCTTTTGCAATAGTGCCTGCACTTCTATCTCCAGGAGATTGGAATGGTGTGTTGTTAAATTTTGTGCTTTTGGTGGTATGTTTGGAGGGAATTGTAGAAATTCTATGCAATAACCATGTTGGATAATTGCTAGAACCCAAGTGTCTGTAGTGATTTCCTCCCATGCTTTGTAATAATGACCTATTCTTCCCCCCACTGGTGTTGTGTGGAGGGGGTGAGTGACATGTGAGTCACTGTTTAGTAGTAGGGGTTTTGGGGCTTTGAAATCTTCCTCTATTTCTAGGGAATTGCCCTCCTCTATATTGTCCCCGAAAACCTCCTCTATACTGTCCCTGGTAACTGGACGGTGTGGCTTGTGAGGTGCTGGCTTGTGTGCTTTGACCCCGAAACCCCCCTCGAAAGGGCGTTTTACGGAATGTGCTGTAATTCCCTCTGCTCCGCGGGGAGTAGAGTGCGCCCATGGCTTTGGCAGTGTCCGTATGTTTGAGTTTCTCAATCGCTGTGTCCACTTCTGGACCGAACAGTTCTTTTTCATTAAAAGGCATATTGAGAACTGCTTGTTGAATCTCTGGTTTAAATCCAGACGTTCGGAGCCATGCATGCCTTCTGATAGTTACAGATGTATTAATTGTCCGTGCAGCTGTATCTGCAGCGTCCATGGAGGAGCGGATCTGGTTGTTGGAAATGGTCTGTCCCTCCTCAACCACTTGTTTTGCCCTATTTTGTAAGTCCTTGGGCAGATGTTCAATGAGATGTTGCATCTCGTCCCAGTGGGCTCTGTCATAGCGCGCAAGTAGTGCCTGGGAGTTCGCGATGCGCCACTGGTTTGCAGCTTGTGCTGCGACTCTTTTACCAGCTGCATCGAACTTGCGGCTTTCTTTATCTGGGGGTGGTGCATCTCCAGATGTGTGAGAGTTGGCCCTTTTCCTAGCTGCTCCTACAACGACAGAGTCTGGTGGCAGCTGTGTAGTGATGAAAACCGGGTCTGTAGGAGGCGCCTTATACTTTTTTTCCACCCTTGGTGTGATTGCCCTACTTTTGACCGGCTCCTTAAAGATGTCTTTTGCATGCCGGAGCATACCAGAGAGCATAGGCAGGCTTTGGTATGAGCTGTGGGTGGAGGAGAGTGTGTTGAATAAGAAATCATCCTCGACCTGTTCTGAGTGGAGGCTTACGTTGTGAAATTGTGCTGCTCTAGCCACCACTTGAGAATACGCGGTGCTGTCTTCTGGTGGAGATGGCTTCGTAGGGTATGCCTCCGGACTGTTATCTGACACTGGGGCGTCGTATAGGTCCCATGCGTCCTGATCTTGGTCACCCTGGCTCATGGTGGTGTGAGCTGGGGAGTGTGATGGAGTTTGTGCTGGTGAGACGTTAATCACGGGCGGAGGAGAGGGTGGTGGGGTAACTCTTTTCACCACTTTTGGTTGTGGTGTCTGTTCAGTCTGGAACTCCAACCTTCTCTTTCTCCTAATGGGGGGAAGGGTGCTTATTTTTCCTGTCCCCTGCTGTATGAAGATACGCTTTTGCGTATGGTCCACATCAGTTGCTTGTAGCTCTTCCTCAAACCTATGCTTCTGCATTTGGGAGGTTAGCGAGTGCTCTTCTGTATAAGAGCCTGAAGCTGGGTCGCTTGCAGTTTGTTTCGGCATCGAAACCCTGTCTGCGTGTTTTTTCGGCTCCGAGGTGACTTTTTTCTTTTTCGGGGCCGAAACCTCTCGGCGTCGATCTGTTTCGGTGCCGCTGTCTCGGCGTCGAGCCGTGTCCACACCGGCATCTCGGTGTCGAGGCTTGTCTCCAGCACTTTCTCGGTCCCGAGAAGGCTGCGTGCCGGTGTCTCGACCGGAGTCGGACGATCTCGGCACTGTTTGGGCCTTTTTCGGTGCCGACGGTCGGTCACCGAATTTATGGGTGGAGCCATGGCCGGATGGCAGTGGCGTCCCCTGGGCCTTGTAAATGTTTCTCTGTGTGGTTTTCGACGTCTTACTCACGGTTTGTGTATCGTCGAATCCTTCGGAGTCTGAGTCTTGGATCGAGAAGGTACCTTCCTCTTCCTGTTCCTCGAACTCCCGTTGGGCTGTCGGTGCGGACGCCATCTGAAGTCTTCTGGCTCGACGGTCTCGGAGTGTTTTTCGGAACCGGAACGCACGACAGGCCTCGCAGGTGTCTTCGCTGTGCTCAGGTGACAGGCACAGGTTGCAGACCAAGTGTTGGTCTGTGTAGGGGTATTTATTGTGGCATTTGGGGCAGAAACGGAACGGGGTCCGTTCCATCGGCGTTCTTCAGCACGCGGTCGGGCCGACCAGGCCCCGACGGAGGATCGAAAAACTACCCCGAAGGGCACCGGAGCTCTTCGATCTTCGATGCGGTGTGGAATCTAAGTACGCCGATCCCGAACGCAACAATACCGACGAAAATCTTCCGAAATTAGCTAATTTTCCGTTCCGAAACTCGGAGCGACAGGAACACGTCCGAACCCGATGGCGGAAAAAAAACAATCGAAGATGGAGTCGACGCCCATGCGCAATGGAGACAAAAGGAGGAGTCACTCGGTCCCGTGACTCGAAAGACTTCTTCGAAGAAAAACAACTTGTAACACTCCGGCCCAACACCAGATGGCGAGCTATTGCAGAACATGCGTATCTACAGCGACAGATGCCATCGAACTAATACATTTAGGGGTGTGTTTAGGTCAGGAGGGCAGTAGCCAATGGCTACTGTCCTGGAGGGTCGCTACACCCTCTTTGCACATCCTTAATCCTATTGGGGGAATCCTCCAAACTCAAGATGGAGGATTTCTAAAGGCAGGGGTCACCTCAGGACACCTTAGGGGCTGTCCTGACTGGTGGGTGACTTCTTGTTTCTCTCATTATCCTCTCCTGCCTTACGGCCAAAAGTGGGGACAGTGGCCAGAAGGGCAGGCATCTACACTAGCTGGGATGACCTGGGTTGCTGTAATAAAAAGGCATGAGCCTTTGAGGCTCACTGCCAGGTGCTCCAGTTCCTGCAGGGGGAGGTGAGAAGCACCTCCACCCAGTACAGGTTTTGTTCCTGGCCACAGAGTGACAAACGCACTCACCCCATATGGCCAGAAACTCGTCTGGTTGTGGCAGGCTGGCAGAAACTGGTCAGCCTAGCACTAGGAGTCGGCTGGTATTTGGGGGGGGCATCTCTAAGATGGCCGCTGGGTGCATTTTATAATAAATCCCACACTGGCATCAGTGTGCATTTATTGTGCTGAGAAGTTTGATAGCAAACTTCCATAATGGCTACACTAAAATATGGGAACTGTGGAGTTCCTAATTGAATAACTCCCAGACCATATACTCTTTATGGCTACCATGCACTTACAATGTCTCAGGTTTTGCTTAGACACTGTAGGGGCATAGTGCTCATGCACGTATGCCCTCACCTGTGGTATAGTGCATCCTGCCTTAGGGCTGTAAGGCCTGCTAGAGGGGTGACTTACCTATGCCACAGGCAGTGTGAGGTGGGCATGGCACTCTGAGGTGAGTGCCATGTCGACTTAGTCATTTTCTCCCCACCAGCACACACAATCAGTGAGGCAGTGAGCATGTGCTGAGTGAGGGGGGGGGGGGGCCAGGGTGGCATAAGACATGCTGCAGCCCTTAGAGATCTTCCCTGGCAACAGGGCCCTTGGTATCACTGGTACCTTTTACAAGGGACTTATCTGTGTGCCAGGGCTGTGCCAATTGTTGGAACAAAGGTACAGTTTAGGGAAAGAACACTGGTGCTGGGGCCTGGTTAGCAGGGTTCCAGCACACTTTCAATCATAACTGGCATCAACAAAAGGCAAAAAGTCAGGGGGGTAACCAAGCCAAGGAAGGCAAGAAAAATCTAATAATTTCTTTCTTTCATTCTGGCCGCTAGGGGGCACTGTGGTACTTACCTTTTGGGTTTCCTAGTACCCCCAGCTTCCCTCTACACATTCCACTTACCTAGATGGGGGAGTCCTGTGCTCGCATTCCTTTTTTTAAGTATATGGTTTGGGCTCCCCATAGGGTCACTATTGTCTATCTGCATTTGCACTTTCTATCACTTTCTATGCCTACTGCTGATAACTAGAGTACATATTTAGTGTGTTTACTTACCTCCTATTGGTGGGTTGGCTCTCTGGTACATTTTGGTATTGTGTCACTAAAATAAAGTTCCTTTATTTCTGTAACACTGAGTGTTTCCTTTCATGTGTGTAAGCACTGTGACTACAGTGGCATTGCATGAGTTTTGCATGTCTCCGAGATAAGCCTTGGATGCTCATCCACAGCTACCTATACAGAGCCTCGCTTGTAGACACTGCCTACTCTCCACTAATAGGGGATACCTGGACCTGGTATAAGAAAACAAGTTACTTACCTGTAACTACAGTTATTCAGTATTGGTATCTTTCATAAATTCACATGCTTGAATCATCCCAGTCGTCGAAGTGGGAGTCCCACGGTACATAAATAGCAATAATTAACAAATACATTTTTTTTTTGCCATAGGCTATAATGGAGCCAGCAATTGCTCACATAGCCTATCCATGTCCTTTTGTGAAAGGACCCAAACCTGCCTGCTGTCCAATCAGGCACCAGCACCCTCTAGAACCTTCTCCAGAGAAGCTCCCTTCCTCAGATTTTCCAGCACGAGAGTGAAAATTTATAACCTGAGAGGAAATGCGAGCATCAAAGGGGAGGAGGGTGGGTCGCATGTGAATTTATGAAAGATACCAATACTGGATAACTGTAGTTACAGGTAAGTAACTTTTTTTCTTATCCAGTATTGGATCCTTCATAAATTCACATGCTTGAATCTGAATAGACAGCAGTATGGTTAATAACATTATATCCAACGTGGATGGAGGGTGCGAGCATGAAGACCCTCTATCTCCAATATAAATAGTTAACTCATACATTTCTCATCGTGAGCTTCGAAGGAACATAGATACTTTTAAGTACATGTACACATATACTGAATTTTATGCTGTAAATGCTGATATATATATATATAGATATATATATATATATATAGATATATCTATCTATCTATCTATCTATATCTATCTATCTATCTATCTATCTATATCTATATCTATATCTCTATATATATCTCTATATATATCTCTATATATATATATATATATATCTATATATATATATATATCTATATATATATATATATATATATATATATATATATATATATATATATATGGAAAATGTCACTTACCCAGTGTACATCTGTTCGTGGCATTAGTCGCTGCAGATTCACATGCTGTGCACATCTCGCGATCTGGTGTTGGGCTCTGAGTGTTACAAGTTGTTTTTCTTCGAAGAAGTCTTTTTTCGAGTCACGAGACCGAGGGACTCCTCCCATTTCGACTCCATTGCGCATGGGCGTCGACTCCATCTTAGATTGTTTTCCCCGCAGAGGGTGAGGTAGGAGTTGTGTATGCTAGTAATAGTGCCCATGCAATGGAGTCAATACGTATGTACATAATGAAGTTTAAAGTAATATATTTACAAATGTTCAAGATCAACTTCTAAACGGCTACAGGCTCCCGGGGAGGCGGGTGGGCGCATGTGAATCTGCAACGACTAATGCCACGAACAGATGTACACTGGGTAAGTAACATTTTCCGTTCAATGGCATGTGTAGCTGCAGATACACATGCTGTGCATAGACTAGTAAGCAGTTATCGCCCCAAAAGCGGTGGTTCAGCCTGTAGGAGTTGAAGTTGTTTGAAAGAATGTTCGTAGTACAGCTTGACCTACTGTGGCTTGTTGTGCCGTTAACACATCTACACAGTAGTGTTTGGTAAATGTATGAGGCGTAGACCATGTTGCTGCCTTACATCTTTCGTTCATTGGAATATTTCCTAGAAAGGCCATGGTAGCACCTTTTTTTCTGGTTGAGTGTGCCTTTGGTGTAATAGGCAGCTCTCTCTTTGCTTTAAGATAGCAGGTTTGAATACACTTAACTATCCATCTAGCAATGCCTTGTTTAGAAATTGGATTCCCTGTATGAGGTTTTTGGAAAGCAATAAATAGTTGTTTTGTTTTTCGAATTAGTTTTGTTCTGTCAATGTAGTACATTAGTGCTCTTTTGATGTCTAATGTATGCAGTGCTCTTTCAGCTACAGAATCTGGCTGTGGGAAGAACACTGGTAATCCTACCGTTTGATTCAAGTGGAACGGTAAGATCACTTTTGGTAAAAATTTTGGATTTGTCCGTAGAACTACTTTATGCTTGTGTATTTGAATAAATGGTTCTTGTATGGTAAATGCTTGAATTTCACTCACTCTTCTTAGAGATGTGATGGCAATCAAAAATGCAACTTTCCATGTTAAGTATTGCATTTCACAAGAGTGCATGGGCTCAAAAGGTGGACCCATGAGTCGTGTTAAGACAATGTTGAGGTTCCATGAAGGAACTGGTGGTGTTCGTGGTGGTATAATTCTCTTTAGGCCTTCCATAAATGCTTTTATGACTGGTATCCTAAATAATGAAGTTGAGTGCGTAATTTGCAGGTAGGCTGAAATTGCGGTCACATGTATCTTTATTGAAGAGAAAGCTAGCTTTGACTTTTGCAATTGTAGTAAGTATCCTTGTAGGAAGTTGGCTCTGTATGTGCTATTTCAAAGTAAGGAATAGCATGCACAGAGTCCAAGGGTTCCCCTTAGAGGTAAAATAGTGGTAAAAAGAGATAATACTAATGCTCTATTTTGTGGTAGTGTGGTCGAGCAGTAGGCTTATCCAAGGAGTAGTGTTAAGCATTTGTTGTACATACACAAAGGCAATAAATGAGGTACACACACTCAGAGACAAATCCAGCCAATAGGTTTCGTTATAGAAAAATATATTTTCTTAGTTTATTTTAAGAACCACAGGTTCAAATTTGACATGTAATAGCTCATTTGAAAGGTATTGCAGGTAAGTACACTAGGAACTTTGAATCATTACTTTAGCATGTATACTTTTCACATAAAACACAATAAGCTGTTTTAAAAGTGGACACTTAGTGCAATTTTCACAGTTCCTGGGGGAGGTAAGTTATTGTTAGTTTTCACAGGTAAGTAAGTCACTTACAGTTTTCAGTTTTTGGTCCAAGGTAGCCCACCGTTGGGGTTTCAGAGCAACCCCAAAGTTATCACACCAGCAGCTCAGGGCCGGTCAGGTGCAAAGGTCAAAGAGGTGCCCAAAACACATAGGCTTCAATGGAGAGAAGGGGGTGCCCCGGTTCCAGTCTGCCAGCAGGTAAGTACCCGCGTCTTCGGAGGGCAGACCAGGGGGGTTTTGTAGGGCACCGGGGGGGACACAAGTCAGCACAGAAAGTACACCCTCAGCAGCGCGGGGGCGGCCGGGTGCAGTGTGCAAACACGCGTCGGGTTTTCAATGGAAGTCAATGAGAGATCAAGGGATCTCTTCAGCGTCGCAGGCAGGCAAGGGGGGGGCTCCTCGGGGTAGCCACCACCTGGGCAAGGGAGAGGGCCTCCTGGGGGTCACTCCTGCACAGAAGTTCCGTTTCTTTGGGGGCTGGGGGCTGCGGGTGCAGGGTCTTTTCCAGCCGTCGGGAAATGGAGTTCAGACAGTCGCGGTCAGGGGGAGCCTGGGGATTCCCTCTGCAGGCGTCGCTGTGGGGGCTCAGGGGGGACAACTTTGGTTACTCACAGTCGTAGAGTCGCCGGAGGGTCCTCCCTGAGTTGGTTGTTCTCCACCAGTCGAGTCGGGGTCGCCGGGTGCAGTGTTGCAAGTCTCACGCTTCTTGCGGGGAGTTTCAGGGGTCTTTAAATCTGCTCCTTGTAACAAAGTTGCAGTTCTTTTGGAGCAGTGCCGCTGTCCTCGGGAGTTTCTTGTCTTTTTTGAAGCAGGGCAGTCCTCAGAGGATTCAGGAGGTCGCTGGTCCCTTGGAAAGCGTCGCTGAAGCAGGGTTCTTTGGAAGGCAGGAGACAGGCCGGTAAGTCTGGGGCCAAGGCAGTTGGTGTCTTCTGGTCTTCCTCTGCAGGGGTCTTTCAGCTCAGCAGTCCTTCTTGTAGTTGCAGGAATCTGTTTTTCTAGGTTCAGGGAAGCCCTTATACACTAAATTTAAGGGCGTGTTTAGGTCTGGGGGGTTAGTAGCCAATGGCTACTAGCCCTGAGGGTGGGTACACCCTCTTTGTGCCTCCTCCCAAGGGGAGGGGGTGGGGAGGGGGTCACATCCCTAATCCTATTGGGGGAATCCTCCATCTGCAAGATGGAGGATTTCTAAAAGTTAGAGCCACCTCAGCTCAGGACACCTTAGGGGCTGTCCTGACTGGCCAGTGACTCCTCCTTGTTATTCTCATTATTTTCTCCGGCCTTGCCGCCAAAAGTGGGGGCCGGGGCCGGAGGGGGCGGGCAACTCCACTAGCTGGAGTGTCCTGCGGTGCTGTGACAAAGGGGTGAGCCTTTGAGGCTCACCGCCAGGTGTTACAGCTCCTGCCTGGGGGAGGTGTTAGCATCTCCACCCAGTGCAGGCTTTGTTACTGGCCTCAGAGTGACAAAGGCACTCTCCCCATGGGGCCAGCAACATGTCTCTAGTGTGGCAGGCTGCTGGAACCAGTCAGCCTACAAAGATAGTCGGTTAAGTTTCAGGGGGCACCTCTAAGGTGCCCTCTGTGGTGTATTTTACAATAAAATGTACACTGGCATCAGTGTGCATTTATTGTGCTGAGAAGTTTGATACCAAACTTCCCAGTTTTCAGTGTAGCCATTATGGTGCTGTGGAGTTCGTGTAGAACAGACTCCCAGACCATATACTCTTATGGCTACCCTGCACTTACAATGTCTAAGGTTTTGCTTAGACACTGTAGGGGCACAGTGCTCATGCACTGGTACCCTCACCTATGGTATAGTGCACCCTGCCTTAGGGCTGTAAGGCCTGCTAGAGGGGTGTCTTACCTATACTGCATAGGCAGTGAGAGGCTGGCATGGCACCCTGAGGGGAGTGCCATGTCGACTTACTCATTTTGTTCTCACTAGCACACACAATCTGGTAAGCAGTGTGTCTGTGCTGAGTGATGGGTCTCTAGGGTGGCATAATACATGCTGCAGCCCTTAGAGACCTTCCCTGGCATCAGGGCCCTTGGTACCAGAGGTACCAGTTACAAGGGACTTATCTGGATGCCAGGGTGTGCCAATTGTGGAATCAAAAGTACAGGTTAGGGAAAGAACACTGGTGCTGGGGCCTGGTTAGCAGGCCTCAGCACACTTTCAATTCAAAACATAGCATCAGCAAAGGCAAAAAGTCAGGGGGTAACCATGCCAAGGAGGCATTTCCTTACAATCCTACTATATCTTTGGCAGATGCGTGTAAGGGTTGAATTTGATTATTATGGCAGTAATAAACAAATCTTTTCCACTTATTTGCATAGCAGTGTCTAGTGGTAGGTTTCCTAGCTTGTCTTATGACCTCCATACATTCTTGTGTGAGGTCTAAGTGTCCGAATTCTAGGATTTCAGGAGCCAAATTGCTAGATTCAGCGATGCTGGATTTGGATGTCTGATCTGTTGTTTGTGTTGTGTTAACAGATCTGGTCTGTTTGGTAGTTTGACATGAGGTACTACTGAGAGGTCTAGTAGTGTTGTGTACCAAGGTTGTCTTGCCCATGTCGGTGCTATTAGTATGAGTTTGATTTGACTCAATTTGTTTACTAGATATGGAAGGAGAGGGGGAAAAGCGTAAGCAAATATCCCTGACCAGCTCATCCATAACGCATTGCCCTGAGACTGATCTTGTGGGTACCTGGATGCGAAGTTTTGGCATTTTGAGTTTTCCTTTGTTGCAAATAGATCTATTTGTGGTGTTCCCCACATTTGGAAGTAAGTGTTTAGTATTTGGGGGTGAATCTCCCATTCGTGGATCTGTTGGTGATCCCGAGAGAGATTGTCTGCTAACTGGTTCTGAATTCCTGGAATAAATTGTGCTATTAGGCGAATGTGGCTGTGAATCGCCCAATGCCATATTTTCTGTGTTAGGAGACACAGTCGAGTGTGTGCCTCCCTGTTTGTTTAGGTAATACATTGTTGTCATGTTGTCTGTTTTGACAAGAATGTGTTTGTGTCTTATTATGGGTTGAAATGCTTTGAGCGCTAGAAATACCGCTAACAGTTCTAAGTGATTTATGTGAAACTGTTTTTGCTGTATGTCCCATTGTCCTTGGATGCTGTGTTGATTGAGGTGTGCTCCCCACCCTATCATGGAAGCATCTGTTGTTATTACGTATTGTGGCACTGGGTCTTGGAAAGGCCACCCTTGGTTTAAATTTATACTGTTCCACCATTGAAGCGAGATGTATGTTTGGCGGTCTATCAACACCAGATCTAGAAGCTGACCCTGTGCTTGTGACCATTGTGATGCTAGGCACTGTTGAAAGGGCCGCATGTGCAACCTTGCGTTTGGGACAATGGCTATGCATGAAGACATCATGCCTAGTAGTTTAATCACCAGTTTGACTTGTATCTTTTGATTTGGATACAAGGTCTGTATCACATTGTGAAATGTGTGAACTCTTTGTGGACTTGGAGTGGCAATCCCTTTTGCTGTGTTGATTGTTGCTCCTAAGTATTGCACTGTTTGACACGGCAGAAGGTGTGACTTTGTGTAGTTGATTGAGAAACCTAGTTTGTGGAGGATTTCTATGACATATCTTGTGTGTTGTGAACACCGTTGTAAGCGTGTTGGTTTTGATTAACCAATCGTCTAGGTACGGGAACACATGTATTTGCTGCCTTCTGATATGTGCAGCTACTACTGCTAGGCATTTTGTAAAAACTCTTGGTGCAGTTGTTATTCCGAATGGCAACACTTTGAATTGGTAATGTATCCCTTGGAATACAAACCTTAGGTACTTTCTGTGTGAAGGATGTATTGGTATATGGAAATATGCATCCTTTAGGTCTAGTGTTGTCATGTAGTCTTGTCGTTTGAGCAGTGGGATTACGTCTTGTAATGTAATCATGTGAAAGTGATCTGATTTGATGTAGGTATTTAATGTTCTGAGATCTAGTATAGGTCTCAGACTCTTGTCTTTTTTGGGTATCAGAAAGTACAGGGAGTAAACTCCTGTGTTTATTTGTTGTTTTGGTACTAACTCTATTGCTTCTTTTTGTAGCAATGCCTGAACTTCTAGTCCTAGAAGATCTATATGTTGTTTTGACATATCGTGTGTTTTCGGTGGGATGTTTGGAGGGAATTTGAGAAATTCTATGCAATAACCATGCTGGATAATTGCTAAGACCCAAGTGTCTGTTGTTATTTCCTCCCAATGTTTGTAAAACTTGGTTAGTCTCCCCCCCACAGGTGTTGTGTTGGGGATTTGTGACCTTGAAGTCACTGCTTGTTTGGAGGAGTTTTGGGACTTTGGAACTTTCCTCTATTCCTTTGGAATTGTCCCCCTCTATATTGTCCCCGAAAACCTCCCCGCTGATACTGGCTCTGGTAAGTGGGCTTTGTTTGTGAGGTTGTGGCTTCTGTAGTTTGCCCTCGAAACCCCCCTCGAAATTGTGTCTTTCGAAATGTGCCTCTGCTCTGTGGGGAGTAGAGTGCGCCCATGGCTTTGGCCGTGTCAGTGTCTTTCTTAAGTTTTTCAATCGCAGTGTCCACCTCCGGCCCAAACAACTGCTGTCCGTTGAATGGCATATTCAGCACAGCTTGCTGTATCTCTGGTTTAAATCCTGATGTACGCAGCCATGCAGGTCTCCTTATTGTTACTGCTGTGTTGACAGTTCTAGCAGCTGTGTCTGCAGCATCCATTGCTGACCGTATCTGATTATTGGAGATACCCTGTCCTTCTTCTACTACTTGCTGCGCTCTTTTTTGGAACTCCTTGGGTAAATGTTCAATAAGGTGTTGCATCTCATCCCAATGGGCCCTATCATATCTGGCTAGCAAAGCGTGCGAATTTGCAATACGCCACTGGTTTGCTGCCTGTGCCGCCACCCTTTTGCCTGCAGCATCGAATTTTCTACTTTCTTTATCTGGAGGTGGTGCATCTCCTGAAGTATGAGAGTTGGCTCTTTTGCGCGCTGCTCCCACTACAACAGAGTCTGGTGTTAGCTGTTGTGTAATGTACACTGGGTCTGTTGGTGGCGGTTTATATTTTTTATCTACTCTTGGAGTAATGGTGCTCCCTTTAACAGGCTCCTCAAACACTTGTTTGGAGTGTTTTAGCATTCCGGGTAGCATAGGAAGACTCTGATATTGGCTGTGTGTGGACGACAGTGTATTAAAAAGAAAGTCGTCTTCAATGGGCTCTGAATGAAGGCTGACATTATGAAATGCCACTGCTCTTGACACCACCTGTGCGTAGCCTGTACTATCCTCTGGTGGCGATGGTTTAGCTGGATAGCATTCTGGACTATTATCTGACACTGGTGCGTCATAAAGGTCCCATGCGTCAGGGTCATCTTGACTCATTCCTGTATGAGTTGGGGATTGCATCATTGGTGGAGTGGCTACCGGTGATGGTTGCGGAGAGTGATGTGGGGATGGTGGCGGTGTTACTTGTTTAGCCACCTTTGCGTGTGGCTGTTTGTCCTTGTCTTGGAAGGCAAGCTTGCGTTTCATTTTAACTGGAGGAAGAGTGCTGATCTTCCCTGTATCTTTTTGAATAAAGAGCCGTCTTTGTGTGTGATCTGGCTCTATTGCCTGTAATTCCTGTCCAAATCTATGTGTATTCATTTGTGTGGACAGTCCTTGTTCCTCAGTGTAGGAACTTGTTTTCGGTTCCGAGGCCGGATATTTCGGTACCGAAACCTTTTCGGCTCCGACGAAACCTTTTTTTACTTTCGGCGTCGTGCTCTCTCGGTGCCGACCCGTTTCGGTGCCGAATCTTCTCTGAGCCACTATCTCGGGCCCGAGATTACTGTGTGCCGGTATCTCGACCGGAGTCCGATGACTTCGACAGCAGCTCGCCCTTTTTCGGTGCCGATGAACGGTCACCTACTTTTCGGGTTAAGCCATGGCCTGTTGGCGGTGGCGTCCCCTGGGCTTTAGCGCTTTTCTCGTGAGTTCTTGGTTTCGACGTCTTACTCACGGTTGTAGGCGTTTCCTCAGGATCGATCTCCTCAGAGTCCGACTCCTGGGTGGAGAATGTTTCTTCCTCCTCCACGAAACGCTCTTGTCCTGTCGGCACCGACGCCATTTGCAGTCTTCTTGCTCTTCGGTCCCTGAGTGTCTTCCTGGACCGAAACGCTCGACAGGCCTCACAAGTATCCTCCTTGTGTTCTGGTGACAAACACAAGTTACAGACCAGATGTTGATCTGTATATGGATACTTGTTATGCCATTTTGGACAGAAGCGGAATGGGGTCCGTTCCATCAGCCTTGATGAGACACGTGGCCGGGCCGACCAGGCCCCGACAGGGATGGAAAAAAAACCCGAAGGGCCACCGGAGCTCTTCTTAATTCGGTGTCGATCTGTTGTAACTAACCCGATACCGAACGCAAACAATACCGACAATTTTTTTGAGATTCTAACTAACTTTCCGACCCGAAACACGGAGCGAAAAGGAACACGTCCGAACCCGATGGCGGAAAAAAAACAATCTAAGATGGAGTCGACGCCCATGCGCAATGGAGTCGAAATGGGAGGAGTCCCTCGGTCTCGTGACTCGAAAAAAGACTTCTTCGAAGAAAAACAACTTGTAACACTCAGAGTCCAACACCAGATGGCGGGATGTGCACAGCATGTGTATCTGCAGCTACACATGCCATCGAACATACATACATATATATATATACACATACATACATACATACATATATATATATATATCTTCAAACACTCCCTTGAAATAACAGGAGAACCAGGACACCTCCAAAATACAGTATTCCTTGAATTAATTTATTCCAGCTGGAATAAATTAATTCAAGGAATACTGTATTTTGGAGGTGTCCTGGTTCTCCTGTTATTTCAAGGGAGTGTTTGAAGATATATTAGGGCTTCTCAGAGCCCATCCAGGACCGCTGTATGAGCTCCTGTATTCCGGGACTTGTGTTTGGAATATATATATATATATGTGCATACACACACACACACACACACATATGTATGTGCATGTATATATAAATACACACATACACATCACATTCATATGGAAGCATAATAGAAAAAACATGGTTATTTGCATTTCAAACCATTTGTCTGTAACTAAGGAAAGGTCTCACCTGAATGAAAGAGATGGCGTAGAACAGCTTGTCCTACTAGAGATTCGGTTCTTTGTGATGACTCCAAACAATAGTGCTGCGTAAAGGAGTGCGTAGTTTTCCATGTCGCAGCCTGGCATATTTTATCAAGGGCAATACCTTGAAACAAAGCAGCCGATGTGGAGACTGCTCTTGTGTAGTGGGCTCTCGGGCGCCTAATCAACGGTCTTCCTGCCTTGGTGTGACAAAACTGGATTGTCGAAGAAATCCATCGGGCTATAGTGGCCTTGGTTACTCCTGTTCCCTGTCGTCCAAGAGAATAAGATACTAGGAGTTGGTTTGATTTTCTGATGTGTTTGGTACTTTGAAGATAAAATTTTAGGCATCGTTTGATGTCCAAAGAGTGTAGAGTTTTCTCTGCGATCGTAGTAGGGTTAGGAAAAAAGGTTCGTAGAATAACGGGTTCATTGAGGTGGAATGAAGAGGAATGTATTTGGGATTGGTTCGGAGCATAACGAAGTCTTCAGAGAAAAATAAAAAGGGTTCTTTAGTAGTGAACGCCTGTATATCACTGACCCTCCTGGTAGCGGTGAGAGCGAGCAAGGTTGACACTTTCCAAGTGATGTACTTGAGCTCCGCCCTATGAATGGGCTCAAAAGGAGCTTTCATGAGCTGTGAAAGGACAATATTGAGATGCTACTCTGGCGGAGGTAATTGCACCGGAGGAAAAGTGCGGAAAAGCCCTTTTATAAACTGTTTGATGACTCTGGATGAGCCGATAGATGGCCTGTCAGCCGAACGCCTGTAAGAGGCTATAGCTGCTAGGTGAATCTTGACTGATGCATGGGAAAGACTAGCTTTGGAGAGAGAGAGTAGGTAAGAAAGAATTTGCTCAGGGTTAATTTGAAATGGGTGAAAATTGTTCTGAGAGCACCAAACACAGAATCTCTTCCACTTGAGTTTGTATGTCTTGTTCGTGCTCTCTGCTCGTGCCTTAGATAATATAAGTCTACATTCTTGATCAATGTTCATATTGTGAAACTCTCTGTACTCAGGAGCCAAGCATGCAATTATAGCGAAATTGGGTCAGGATGTAGGATGAGACCCTGATTCTTCGTTAGAAGATTGTGGTTGCAAGGCAGGCGGACTGGATTGGCTACTGACCGGAGTAGGAGCTCCGTGTACCAGTACTGCCTGGGCCACTTGGGGGCTATGAGAATGATTCTGTAGCATTTGGCCTTCATTTGCATTTCCCCACGACCCCGGGAGTGGATATCGACTGGCGTAAAACTGGCATTTGGTGTTCAGATTGGTGGCAAACAAGTCTAGGATCGGCCGACCCCATCGTTGGAAGATGCCCTCGAGTATGGTCTGGTTGAGTTCCCACTCGTGGCAGTTGTCGTCCGTCCTGCTGAGAGAGTCCGCTAGAGCTTTGTTGACCCCAGCCAGGTGCTCCGCCCTGAGGCGGACGTTGTTCAGTGTGAGCCAGTTCCAAAGAGACTGAGCTTCTCTTGAGAGGGAGAGGGATCTTGTTCATCCCTGCTTGTTGATGTAAAACATGCTTGTTGTGTTGTCCGTTCTGACTAACACTGATGATCCTGCGATGCGTGGCAGAAAAGCTTTGAGCGTGAGATGAATCGCCTTCAGCTCTAACAGGTTTATGTGCATCTGTTTTTGGAGCTTGGACCATCTGCCTTGAATGCGCATGTCCTGTAAGTGGCCTTCCCATCCTTCCAAGGAGGCGTCCGTGGTGATGACAAAGTCTGTTATTGGTGCTAGAAAAGTAAGACCTTGGGAGAGGTGGTTGGTGTGAGACCACCATTCTAACGCCTGCTGAATCTTTGGTGTGATAGTTTTTAAGTCGTTGAAGGATCCTTGCGACTGGGTCCATTGAAGTTGCAGTTCTTCTTGCAGCGGCCTCATTTTGAGTCTTGCTAGCCGTACTAGGACTATGGCTGAAGAAATCATGCCCAGCAGCGATTTGAACAGTCGTACTGAAAAACTTTTTTGCGGAGATTGTGACAGCTAAGTGGGTCAGCTTCTGCTGCCTTGCTAGGGTGAGATATGCCTTGTTTTGGATAGTGTCTAATTCTGCTCCCAGGAAAACTCTCCTGCATGCGGGAAGCACGACTGGCTTCTGTAGGTTCACTGTTAGACCCAAACCGTGGAATAGTTTTAGGCAGGCGTTTGTCGCTTTGGAAGCTAGTAGAGATGACGGAGCTTTTATGAGCCAGTCGTCTAGGTATGGGAACACCTGGAAACCCTTGCTTCTGAGGAAAGCTGCGACCGGGGCAAGGCATTTCGTGAAGATTCTTGGAGCTGATCTGAGACCAAATGGTAGGACTCTGAACTGATAATGGGCACCGGCTACTGTAAAGCAGAGATATTTGCTATGTTTTCGGTGTATTGGTATGTGGAAGTAGGCGTCCTGGAGATCTAGAGTTGTCATAAAATCTCCAGGATTCAGGAGGTGCAAGATATCTGACAGTGTGATCATCCGGAAAGATTGTTTCCGAAGGAACTTGTTGAGTTTCCTGAGGTCTAGTATAGGACGCCACTCCGGACTTCTTCCTTATGAGGAAAAACCGGGAGTAGAATCCGAGACCCCGTTGTTGCACAGGAACTGCCTCTATATCTCCTTTGGCAAGGAGGCTGAATACTTCCGCTTGAAGCAGACGAAGATGGAAAGATCTGCCTGATGATGGTGGATGAAGCGGTGGCTTTTGTGTGAATTCCAGGTTATGACCTCTTGTCACTATATCCAGCACCCATCTGTCTGATGTTATTTTCTTCCACTCTTGGATAAAGTTGGAAATATTTGCTCCTATTTGTTAATGTCGTGGGCATTGGTGGGGCATAGCCGGTGCCTGTAGAAGATCATTGTTTTCTGGGTTGATCTCTGGATTGCGAACCCCGTCTTCGTTTACCTCCTTGTCTGGTATAGGAAGCGGTCGATGATTGCCTGTACTGTTGGTGGTATGAAGGCCTGTACTGGGATTGCTGGTATTGCCTGTGGAAGGAACCTCGAAATGAGGCGAAACCTCTTCCTCTAGCCCCCCGAAAGGGCTGTTTCTGATACTGCAGGGTACCCAGGGACTTGGCAGTGTCCATGTCAGTCTTGATGGCTTGAAGCGCGTCATCTACATGTTTGCCAAATAGAGATTCGCCATCGTAGGGCATGTCTAGGATTCGGGACTGCACTTCTGGCCTAAAAGATGTGTCCTTGAGCCAACCTTGCCGTCGTAAGACCGCGGCACCCGCTAGTTGACGAAAACCGGTAGAGGCTATGTCAAGAGCGCAGTCGATAATTTCCTCCGACGTACACTCACCCTCTTGGAGGATCTTCCGTGCCTCTGCTGGTTTACTTTCAGGGATGAGGTCCAGGAAAGGTTGTATGTCAGACCACATTTGGCAGTCATATCGGCCTAGAATTGCCAAAGAATTTGCTGCCCTGACAGTGATTGCTGACATGGAGGAGAATCTTTTGCCTATATTGTCCAATCTCCGTCCTTCCTTGTCTGGAGGAGTAGAGATAGGCGTTGATGGGTTTTTGGAGCGCCTTTGAGCAGCCTGTGAGATCACTGAGTCAGGCTTTGGATGGCCAGTAAGGCATGCCGGAGAATCTTGGGTTGCCTTGTATTTCTTGTCCAGTTTTTGCGGAACTGGAGGAACCGTAGTCGGGTTTCGCATAATCTTTGTACCTTCGCTCCATATGAAATCAATAATCGGAATGGACCGTACCGACTTCCGTGATTGCTCCTTAAAATCATTTAGGAAACATTCCCACTGGGAGACAGATGTTGGAAGGTGGAAGCGTACCGCGGCTCTGTCCATAAGATTATGGAAACCACCTATGTCCTTGGGTGGAGAATCAGAAGGGCGAGGAGGTGGTGGAGAAGGAGTGGGGGCCAAGTAATCATCCCATTCCTCAGTAGGATGTTGTGGAGTGGAAATTTCTCCTTCCTCTTCCCCTGAAGTGGAACCTTCGCCTCTAGGGGGTGCAGCTAACACAGAGTGGGATGTCAATCTTGGAGTAGCTGGAGGAGGAGGGACATTGACTGGTGTCACCGGAGAAACTGGCGCTGGTGGTTGATCTTCCGCTGCCAGTGGGAACCTTCTCCTATAATCCTGTATCATAGATTGTAAATCCTGGATTAAGGAGGAAGGCATCTGTACAGAATCTCTGTGTTGAGGCTCTCGTGGTTGGTAATATTGTTCCTGATGAGAATAGTATGGTTGGTATTGGTCGTACTCATCCTCGTCATCCTCATCTTGGTACTTGACATGGAGCTGCGAGGGGCTGTGTGCATCTCCGAATGGACCTTCGTCAGATTCCTCCCAGTCAAGAAGATGACTGGGTACTAAAGTGGACACCTTGTTTGGAGATGTGTGTATTGGATAAATGTCCGGTGTAGGTAGAGATGTGATCCTGACCATGGCTCGGAGATCTGGAGACCTGGAAGAGGCAGGAGTGGCCTCTATCCGTCCAATAGGCACCAGTGCTGTCGATGGCGTGAAAGTTGATGTAGCCGTGGACGGTACAGATTTTTCCGTCGACTGTGGTCTCGTCGACAGTAGTGTCGTCGACGGATGGTCTCGTCGACGGTAGTGTCGTCGTCGAGGATGACTTCTTTGACAGTGCCTCCGTCGATGGCGAAACCGCCGATGACAATGGCGTCGCTGACATAGTCGACGGGGCAGTCGTCGACGGTGTTGTAAACGACAATATTTTTGTCGATGGTATACTCGTCGACGGGGTTTTGAGAGAGGGGATAGGAGCCCTTACCGTCGATGTTAACGTAGTCGACGGTCTCGCCGACGATGTAGTGGAGACGGTAGTTGTTGGTACCGCCGTCGTCGTCACCTGTGTGGTCGATCTGATTTTTAGAGTCACTTTTTCAGAAGTGGAAGGCTCTGAAGAAGAAGAGAGACGGTAGGACTCCTTCTTCTGAAGAGGAGAGGAAGGCTCAGAGGAGACTGAAGTCTGTAAGCCCTTCCCATGATATGATTTCTGCCTCTTCCTGGATTTTTCTGTGTGGCCCAGGTCCTCAGATCTGGACCTTTTGTGTGGCCTCTCTGACCCACTCTCCTCAACTGAAGTACAGGATTTGGCCTGTAACCATGTCAGGAGCCTGCCCTCACGGTCTCTGAGGGTCTTTGTGGAGAAGGTGTGACATATCTTGCAGTCCTTAACCTGGTGTTGTGGGTAGAGACAATACAAGCAGTCTTTATGTGGGTCATCCACGTGGAGCCTTTTCTTCCCACAGGTCTTGCAAGGGCGGAAAAGGCCTTTTCTAGAAGAATACGACATATTTTCAACTCTTGAGAGAAAAAGTTCTGAAGTAGAAGAAATACTGAGCAGAGCTCAGGGAGACTCCCGTCACACGACGTGCGGTAGAAAATCTGAGGAAGGGAGCTTCTCTGGAGAAGGTTCTAGAGGGTGCAGGTGCCTGATTGGACAGCAGGCAGGTTTGGGTCCTTTCACAAAAGGACATGGATAGGCTATGTGAGCAATTGCTAGCTCCATTATAGCCTATGGCAAAAAAAAAATTATTTGTTAATTATTGCTATTTATGTACAGTGGGACTCCCACTTCGACGACGGGGATGATTCAAGCATGTGAATTTATGAAAGATCCAATACTGGATAAGGTGTAAGTACCTCAGGTACCCACCACACACCAGGTCAACTTCCTACAGTGGTGGTGAGGGTATCAAACAAAAAGTCCTGCTCTACTCGGTCTTTATGGAGCTGCACATTGTGATAATTGCTTACCCTACCATTTACCTGTTGGTAGCTAGCAGTATCCTCTGGAAGGGAGGACCAACCATGATTATGAGTCTGGATCTGTGTTAACGATAGAATCGGAATCATAAAAGCCCCAAGTGTGTGTGCGCCTGGATGGGTGTTCCCTAAGTTTTCCCCTACAAACAAAGGTGATCCCTGAAGTGTGAGGTCTCTTGCAGTGGAAGAGGCAGAAGTATGAGGTGGAAGAGAAGCGGAAAGCTGGGATGGTGAATGTGATGGATCAGGAGAAGGAAGCGGTAAAGGCTTGGCTGTAGTGGGCTTGTCCTTTAAGATCTTTTCTAGTGGCTGTGAGGTACACAAGGCCTCCTGGAAAGTTAGAATCCTCTTTAAAGTAACAGAGGGGGTAGCCACAATACATCCTGTCCCTTCTTGAATATACAACTGGCCCTGTTTAGCGTCCATGGTCTCTAAAATCAGCTCATTAGGAGACTGTAGAGGAGGACTGACTAGAATCCAATTGCTCCAAAGGTGTAGTGTCCTTAGTTTTCAGTACAGATGATTTCGGTTGGTGGACCTTTTTCTATGCCGAAACTGATTCAGAGCTCCTTCAGCTCAGAGCCGAAACAGTTGGTGCCAAAAGAAATAAATTACTTACCTATAACTGTAGTTCTCCAGTATTGGAATCTTTCATAAATTCACATGCTTGAATCATACCCAGTCTTCAAGGTGGGAGTCCCCGGTACCTTTTTAAAAGTATTGTCAATATGGACCCAAACATATAGGCCTTGGGCTTTTCAGTTTAGTACTACATCATAGTCATTATGCAATAAGGACTACAGTTAAGAATCAATCAATGAGACAACAACCCTGTAGAACCCCTCCTGAGGGAAGCTCTGGTGTTGCAGATCTTCACAGTACTAGTGCTTGCTAGATAACTATAGTGAGACAAGAAAGGTCAGCTTCTCAGGTGAGGTGGGTGATCTGCATGTCAATCTATGAAAGACTCAAATATTGGAGAAGGAAAATGTCACTTACCCAGTGTACATCTGTTCGTGGCATTAGTCGCTGCAGATTCACATGCTGTGCACATCCCGCCATCTGGTGTTGGGCTCGGAGTGTTACAAGTTGTTTTTCTTCGAAGAAGTCTTTTCGAGTCACAAGACCGAGGGACTCCTCCCATTTCGACTCCATTGCGCATGGGCGTCGACTCCATCTTAGATTGTTTTCCCCGCAGAGGGTGAGGTAGGAGTTGTGTATGCTAGTAATAGTGCCCATGCAATGGAGTGAATGCGTATGTACATAATAAAGTTTCAAGTAATCTATTTACAAATGTTTAAGATCTACTTCTAAACGGCTACAGGCTCCCGGGGAGGCGGGTGGGCGCATGTGAATCTGCAGCGACTAATGCAACGAACAGATGTACACTGGGTAAGTGACATTTTCCGTTCGATGGAATGTGTAGCTGCAGATACACATGCTGTGCATAGACTAGTAAGCAGTTATCTCCCCAAAAGCGGTGGTTCAGCCTGTAGGAGTTGAAGTAGTTTGGAATAATGTTCATAGTACAGCTTGACCTACTGTTGCTTGTTGTGCAGTTAGCACATCTACACAGTAGTGCTTGGTAAATGTATGAGGCGTAGACCATGTCGCTGCCTTACATATTTCGTTCATTGGAATATTTCCTAGAAAGGCCATGGTAGCACCTTTCTTTCTGGTTGAGTGTGCCTTTGGTGTAATAGGCAGTTCTCTTTTAGCTTTAAGATAGCAGGTTTGAATGCACCTAACTATCCATCTAGCAATGCCTTGTTTTGAAATTGGATTTCCTGTATGAGGTTTTTGAAAGGCAATAAATAGTTGTTTTGTCTTTCGAATTAGTTTTGTTCTGTCAATGTAGTACATTAGTGCTCTTTTGATGTCTAATGTATATAGTGCTCTTTCAGCTATTGAGTCTGGCTGTGGAAAGAACACTGGCAATTCTACTGTTTGATTTAAGTGGAACGGTGAGATGACCTTTGGTAAGAATTTTGGGTTGGTTCTTAGAACTACCTTATTTTTGTGTATTTGAATAAATGGTTCTTGTATAGTAAATGCCTGAATTTCACTTACTCTTCTTAGAGATGTAATGGCAATGAGAAATGCAACTTTCCACGTTAAGTATTGCATTTCACAAGAATGCATGGGTTCGAAAGGTGGACCCATGAGCCTTGTCAAGACAATGTTGAGGTTCCATGAAGGAACAGGTGGTGTCCTTGGTGGTATTATTCTCTTTAGGCCCTCCATAAACGCTTTAATGACCGGTATTCTAAATAGGGAAGTTGAATGAGTAATCTGCAGGTAAGCAGATATTGCTGCGAGATGTATTTTTATGGAATTAAAAGCTAGATTTGATTTTTGTAGATGTAGTAAATATCCTACTACATCTTTTGGAGATGCATGCAATGGTTGGAATTGATTATTATGGCAGTAACAAACAAATCTTTTCCATTTACTTGCATAGCAGTGTCTAGTGGATGGCCTTCTAGCTTGTTTTATGACCTCCATACATTCTTGTGTGAGGTTCAAGTGTCCAAATTCTAGGATTTCAGGAGCCAAATTGCTAGATTCAGCGATGCTGGGTTTGGATGCCTGATCTGTTGTTTGTGTTGTGTTAACAGATCTGGCCTGTTGGGTAGTTTGACACGAGGTACTACTGACAGGTCTATTAGTGTTGTATACCAAGGTTGTCTTGCCCATGTTGGTGCTATTAGAATGAGTTTGAGTTTGTTTTGACTCAATCTGTTTACTAGATATGGAAGGAGAGGGAGAGGGGAAAAAGCGTACGCAAATATCCCTGACCAATTCATCCATAGAGCATTGCCTTGAGATTGCAGGTGTGGGTACCTGGATGCGAAGTTTTGGCATTTTGCGTTTTCTTTTGTTGCAAATAGATCTATTTGAGGTGTTCCCCAAATTTGGAAGTAAGTGTTCAGGATTTGGGGGTGAATTTCCCATTCGTGGACCTGTTGGTGATCCCGAGAGAGATTGTCTGCTAGCTGGTTCTGGATCCCTGGAATAAACTGTGCTATTAGGCGAATGTGGTTGTGAATTGCCCAATGCCATATTTTTTGTGTGAGGAGACACAACTGTGTCGAGTGTGTTCCCCCCTGTTTGTTTAAATAATACATAGTCGTCATGTTGTCTGTTTTGAAAAGAATGTATTTGTGGGTTATCATTGGTTGGAATGCTTTCAACGCTAGAAATACTGCTAACAATTCTAGGTGATTTATATGAAACTTTCTTTGATGTACGTCCCATTGTCCTTGGATGCTGTGTTGATTGAGGTGTGCTCCCCACCCTGTCATGGAAGCATCTGTTGTTATCACGTATTGTGGCACTGGGTCTTGGAAAGGCCGCCCTTTGTTTAAATTTGTACTGTTCCACCATAGAAGCGAGATGTATGTTTGGCGGTCTATCAACACCAGATCTAGAAGGTGACCCTGTGCATGTGACCATTGTGATGCTAGGCACTGTTGTAAGGGCCGCATGTGCAATCTTGCGTTTGGGACAATGGCTATGCATGAGGACATCATGCCTAGGAGTTTTAAGACCATCTTTGCCTGTATCTTTTGTGTTGGATACATAGCTTGTATCACCTTGTGAAAATTTTGAACCCTTTGTGGACTTGGAGTGGCTATCCCTTTTGTTGTGTTGATTGTTGCTCCTAAGTATTGCTGTGTTTGACACGGCAAAAGGTGAGACTTTGCATAGTTGATGGAGAAACCCAGTTTGAAAAGGGTTTGTATAACAATCTGTGTGGTGTAAACACTTTGTTAGCGAGTTGGTTTTGATTAACCAATCGTCTAGGTACGGGAACACGTGTATTTGCTGCCTCCTGATATGTGCAGCTACTACTGCTAGACATTTTGTAAAGACTCTTGGTGCTGTCGTTATTCCGAACGGCAACACTTTGAATTGGTAATGTATTCCTTCGAATACGAACCTTAGGTATTTCCTGTGCGAGGGATGCATCGGTATATGGAAATACGCGTCTTTTAGATCTAACGTTGTCATGTAGTCTTGCTGTTTCAGTAGTGGTATTACGTCTTGTAACGTGACCATGTGAAAGTGGTCTGATTTGATGTAGGTGTTTAGTGTTCTGAGATCCAATATTGGTCTCCGATTTTTGTCCTTTTTCGGTATTAGAAAGTACAGTGAGTAAACTCCTGTGTTCTTTTGTGTTTTTGGTACTAATTCTATTGCGTCTTTGTAAGGAAATGCCTCCTTGGCATGGTTACCCCCTGACTTTTTGCCTTTGCTGATGCTATGTTTTGAATTGAAAGTGTGCTGAGGCCTGCTAACCAGGCCCCAGCACCAGTGTTCTTTCCCTAACCTGTACTTTTGTATCCACAATTGGCACACCCTGGCATCCAGAAAAGTCCATTGTAAATGGTACCCCTGGTACCAAGGGCCCTGATGCCAAGGAAGGTCTCTAAGGGCTGCAGCATATCTTATGCCACCCTGGAGACCCCTCACTCAGCACAGACACCCTACTTGCCAGCTTGTGTGTGCTGGTGAGAACAAAACGAGTAAGTCGACATGGCACTCCCCTCAGGGTGCCATGCCAGCCTCTCACTGCCTATGCAGGTATAGATAAGTCACCCCTCTAGCAGGCCTTACAGCCCTAAGGCAGGGTGCACTATACCATAGGTGAGGGCACCAGTGCATGAGCACTGTGCCCCTACAGTGTCTAAGCAATACCTTAGACATTGTAAGTGCAGGGTAGCCTCAAGAGTATATGGTCTGGGAGTCCGTTTTACACGAACTCCACAGCACCATAATGGCTACACTGAAAACTGGGAAGTTTGGTATCAAACTTCTCATCACAATAAATGCACACTGATGCCAGTGTACATTTTATTGTAAAATACACCCCAGAGGGCACCTTAGAGGTGCCCCCTGAAACCTTAACCAACTATCTGTGTAGGCTGACTGGTTCCAGCAGTCTGCCACACTAGAGACATGTTGCTGGCCCCATGGGGAGAGTGCCTTTGTCACTCTGAGGCCAGTAACAAAGCCTGCACTGGGTGGAGATGCTAACCCCTCCCCCAGGCAGGAGCTGTCAAACCTGGCGGTGAGCCTCAAAGGCTCACCCCTTTGTGCCAGCACCGCAGGACACTCCAGCTAGTGGAGTTGCCCGCCCCCTCCGGCCCCCACTTTTGGCGGCAAGGCCGGAGAAAATAATGAGAAAAACAAGGAGGAGTCACTGGCCAGTCAGGACAGCCCCTAAGGTGTCCTGAGCTGAAGTGACTCCAACTTTTAGAAATCCTCCATCTTGCAGATGGAGGATTCCCCCAATAGGATTAGGGATGTGACCCCCTCCCCTTGGGAGGAGGCACCAAGAGGGTGTACTCACCCTCAGGGCTAGTAGCCATTGGCTACTAACCCCCCAGACCTAAACACGCCCTTAAATTTAGTATTTAAGGGCTCCCCTGAACCTAAGAATTTAGATTCCTGCAACTTACCGAAGAAGACTGCTGAGCTGAAAACCCCTGCAGAAGAAGAAAGAAGACACCAACTGCTTTGGCCCCAGTCCTACCGGCCTGTCTCCTGCCTTCTAAAGAACCCTGCTCCAGCGACGCTTTCTCCAGGACCAGCGACCTCTGAATCCTCAGAGGACTGCCCTGCTTCCAAGAGACCAAGAAACTCCCGAGGACAGCGGCCCTGCTCCAAAAGAACTGCGACTTTGTTTCAAGGAGCAGATTTAAAGACCCCTGCAACTCCCCGCAAGAAGCGTGAGACTTGCAGCACTGCACCCGGCGACCCCGACTCGACTGGTGGAGAACCAACACCTCAGGGAGGACCCTCCGGCGACTCCGAGTCCGTGAGTAACCAAAGTTGTCCCTCTGAGTCCCCACAGCGACGCCTGCAGAGGGAAATCCCGAGGCTCCCCCTGACCGCGACTGCCTGAACTCCATTTCCCGACGGCTGGAAAAGACCCTGCACCCGCAGCCCCCAGTACCTAAAGGAACGGAACTCCTGTGCAGGAGTGACCCCCAGGAAGCCCTCTCCCTTGCCCAGGTGGTGGCTACCCCAAGGAGCCCCCCCCCCCCCCCTTGCCTGCCTGCAACGCTGAAGAGATCCCTTGATCTCTCATTGATTTCCATTGGAAACCCGACGCTTGTTTCTACACTGCACCCGGCCGCCCCAGTGCCGCTGAGGGTGTACTTTTTGTGTGAACTTGTGTCCCCCCCCGGTGCCCTACAAAACCCCCCTGGTCTGCCCTCCGAAGACGCGGGTACTTACCTGCTGGCAGACCGGAACCGGGGCACCCCCTTCTCTCCATTGAAGCCTATGCGTTTTGGGCACCTCTTTGACCTCTACACCTGACCGGCCCTGAGCTGCTGGTGTGATAACTTTGGGGTTGCTCTGAACCCCCAACGGTGGGCTACTTTGGACCCAAACCTGAGACTTGTAAGTGATTTACTTACCTGACAAAAACTAACAAAAACTTACCTCCCCAGGAACTGTGAAAATTGCACTGTGTCCACTTTTAAAACAGCTTATTGTGTTTTATGTGAAAAGTATACATGCTAATGTAATGATTCAAAGTTCCTAAAGTACTTACCTGCAATACCTTTCAAATGAGATATTACATGTAGAATTTGAACCTGTGGTTCTTAAAATAAACTAAGAAAATATATTTTTTTCTATAACAAAACCTATTGGCTGGATTTGTCTCTGAGTGTGTGTTCCTCATTTATTGCCTGTGTGTATGTACAACAAATGCTTAACACTACTCCTTTGATAAGCCTACTGCTCGACCACACTACCACAAAATAGAGCATTAGTATTATCTCTTTTTGCCACTATCTTACCTCTAAGGGGAACCCTTGGACTCTGTGCATACTATTCCTTACTTTGAAATAGTGCATACAGAGCCAACTTCCTACAGTCTTTTTGCAGTAATGCTTGAACTTCTAGTCCTAGAAGGTCTATATGCTGTTTGGACATGTGTTTTTTCGGTGGGACGTTTGGAGGGAGTTGGAGAAATTCTATGCAATAACCATGTTGGATAATTGCTAAGACCCAAGTGTCTGTTGTTATCTCCTCCCAAGATTTGTAGAACTGGCTTAGTCTTCCCCCCACTGGTGTTGTGTGAAGGGGTTGAGTGACTTGTGAGTCACTGCTTGTTTTGAGGGATTTTGGGCCCTTGAAATTTTCCCCGGTTTCTAGGGAATTGGCCCCCTCTGTATTGGCCCCGAAAGCCTCCCCTTTGATACTGTCCCTGGTAGGTAGACGGTGTTGTTTGTGAGGTGCTGGCTTGTGTGGCTTGACCTCGAAACCCTCCTCTGAAAGTAGTTTTGCGAAATGTGCCAAATGTGCCTCTGCCCTGCGGGGAATAGAGTGCGCCCATGGCTTTAGCTGTGTCAGTGTCTTTCTTTCATTTTTCAATTGCAGTGTCCACTTCTGGTCCAAACAATTGTTGTTCATTGAACGGCATATTGAGCACTGCCTGTTGTATCTCAGGTTTGAAGCCGGATGTGCGCAGCCATGCGTGCCTCCTTATCGTTACAGCAGTATTTATAGTTCTTGCAGCTGTATCTGCTGCATCCATAGAAGAACGGATTTGGTTGTTGGATATGTTTTGTCCCTCTTCAACCACTTGTTTTGCCCGTTTTTGGAATTCTTTGGGGAGGTGCTCGATGAGATGCTGCATCTCGTCCCAATGGGCTCTGTCATATCGCGCAAGGAGTGCCTGCGAGTTGGCGATGCGCCACTGATTTGCAGCTTGTACTGCAACCCTTTTCCCGGCTGCATCAAACTTTCGGCTCTCCTTGTCTGGAGGTGATGCGTCACGTGATGTGTGCGAGTTGGCTCTTTTACGAGCTGCTCCTACGACAACTGAATCTGGTGTCAGTTGTGATGTAATAAAAGCAGGGTCTGTGGGTGGTGCCTTGTATTTCTTCTCCACCCTTGGGGTTATTGCTCTGCTTTTAACTGGCTCCTTAAAGATTTGTTTAGCGTGCCTTAGCATTCCAGGGAGCATAGGAAGGCTTTGATAATTGCTATGGGTGGAGGACAGGGTGTTAAAAAGGAAGTCATCCTCGATAGGCTCTGAATGTAGCGATACGTTATGAAACTCTGCTGCCCTAGCTACCACCTGAGCATACGCTGTACTGTCCTCAGGTGGTGAGGGCTTAGTGGGGTACGACTCAGGGCTATTGTCCGATACTGGGGCGTCAGAGATCCCATGCGTCCTGGTCATCTTGGCTCATGGTGGTATGAGCTGGTGATTGTGACGGAGTCTGTGCCGGTGATATAGGAGTTGCCGGTGGTGGAGAGGGTGGTGGAGTTACCTTCTTCACCACTTTTGCTTGTGGTGTTTTTTCTTGTTGTTGGAAATCTAGTTTCCTTTTTCTTCTGATTGGGGGAAGGGTGCTGATCTTCCCTGTACCACTTTGTATAAAGATCCGCTTTTGCGTGTGATCTACAGCTGTTGTTTGTAATTCCTCCTCAAACCTGTGTTTTTGAAGTTGGGAGGACAGTGATTGTTCCTCTGAGTAGGAACTGGCTTTCGGTTCGGTTGCTGGGCGTTTTGGCACCGAAACCGTGTCTTTTGTTGTTTTCGGCTCCGAAGAGATTTTCCTCTTTTTCGGTGTCGTACCTTCTTGGCGTCGACCATCTTCGGTGCCGCTATCCCTGTGCCGAGCAGCTTCGGCGCCGCTGTCTCAGTGTCGACCCTTTTCTGCGGCAGTATCTCGGTCCCGAGATTGCTGCGTGCCTGTGTCTCGACCTGAGTCGGACGATCTCGGCACCAGCTCGCCCTTTTTCGGTGCCGATGGGCGGTCACCTACTTTATGGGTTGAGCCATGGCCTGTCGGCAGTGGCGTCCCCTGGGCTTTGTCTGTTTTTCTGTGTGATGCTTGTTTCGACGTCTTACTCACGGTTTCTTCGACGTCTAATTCTTCGGAATCTGATTCGTGGATGGAGAATGTTTCTTCTTCTCCCTCTTCCTCGAACCGTTGTTGTCCTGTCGGCATGGACGCCATCTGCAACCTTCTGGCTCTTCGGTCTCGGAGCGTTTTTCTCGACCGAAATGCTCGACAGGCCTCACACGTTTCTTCTTTGTGCTCGGGTGACAGGCACAAGTTACAGACCAAATGTTGGTCTGTATAGAGATATTTACTGTGGCATTTAGGACAGAATCGGAACGGGGTCCGTTCCATCAGTCTCGATGTTGCACGCGGTCGGGCCGACCAGGCCCCGACGGGGGATCGAAATTACCCCGAAGGGCTACCGGAGCTCTTCAAGATTCGGTGTCGATTCCAATCTAACCCGATACCGAACGAAACAATACCGACGAATTTTCCGTTGATTCTGACTAACTTTCCGACCCGAAACACGGAGCGAAAAGGAACACGTCCGAACCCGATGGCGGAAAAAAAACAATCTAACATGGAGTCGACGCCCATGCGCAATGGAACCAAAGTAGGAGGAGTCCCTCGGTCTCGTGACTCGAAAAGACTTCTTCGAAGAAAAACAACTTGTAACACTCCGACCCAACACCAGACGGCGGACTATGCACAGCATGTGTATCTGCAGCTACACATGCCACCGAACAAAAGGATTTCCTGTGGGAGAGGGAGGCAACATGGAAATAAACGTGACATGGCTTGGGTGGGGTAGCCTCCCCAAGTCACTGATATTTTTTGAAGGGCACATTTGGTGCCCTCCTTGAATAAACCAATTTGAACCGGTCCAGGGACCCCGGGTCCCTGCTCTGGTGCGAAACTGGACAAAGGAAAGGGGAGTGACCATTACCACCCCAGGGGTGGTGTCCAGAGCTCTTCCAGGTGGCCACTTGGTTCTGCCATTATAAATTCAAGATGTACAGAGGCCCCAGGAAGCATCTGAGTGGCCAGGCCAAGTAGCCCCTCCTGATAGGTGGGCATCCTGATAGGTGACCAATCCCCCTTCCTGGACTATTTGGGGTTTCCCTCTTGGGTGGGTCCTCAGATTTGACATGCAAGATTCCAGCAGTACTGCTCTGCATTGTTTACTTCATCTTCTGGCCACTGGAACCACAATAGAACTCTACAGGAACCAACAATCTGCAACTTCAGCAACAACTCCACTGTACAAAACTGTTTTCTATGGCTACTTCCAGCAATTGCAACATTTCCCTGGCTGTGTTCCCTCGGAGGTCGACGAGACTCCAGCTTGAACCAAGAAGTAAGCAGGAATCTCCCTTGGTGTGAAGGAGTCACTCCCCTCCATCTGCAGGCACCAACTGCAATGAATACCGGCTGTGTAGATCTGCTCTTCTCCAGAACTGTGGGGATCCTGCATCACAGGTGGTCTGAAGTGGTCCCCTTGGTCCTCTCCACCAGCTGTCCAACTTGGGAGACGGTAAGCCCTTGCCTCTCCTTGCAGGACAGTACCCTTGTGCACAGCGACTATTGCAGCTACCAAGGCTTGTTTGCTCCTCCTCTAAGGGATCTTCAGGCTCCATGTAGCCCTGCCCCCAGCACTCCTTAGTGCAAAGCACAGTCTCCTAACTGCTGCTCCAGCTACTCCTCTTCAGGTATGCCGAGTAGGCCTCACTGCAACTCCTGTACCTGCTGCCAGTGGGGGCTGCCTCCTCATCTTCGGACTCTCCCAGCTGCTGAGTGTCAACCCAGATACCCCTCCTTGTGTCGAGTCCCCTGGACCTTCTTTGACCTTTTCAGCCTTGCAAACCTTTTTCTCCATCTCTTGCATTTTCTTGTTGGTGGTTTCCCAACACCATTAACCGACTGCATCAGGACCGGCGAAGTGAGACATCTCTTGCATCACCTCTGGGACTCCTCTTCGGCTCCTGTGCTGCACTGCTGACCTTTGTCCACCGTCAACATGGTCCTGCATCCACAGACGGGTGGGTAGTGGCTCCTGCCACAACAGGACACTCCATCACAAACTTGACTTGGTCCCCTTCCTTTGCAGGTCCTCTTCTAGCAGAATCGATCTTTGGTTTCTACCAGTCTTGTCTGGGTCTTGCACAATCCTTTTCTAAAGTCCTCCTGTTGGGTTTGGGAAAAAACAGGTACTTACCTCTGCTCTCCTGGTCGCTGGGGGTGGGAGGGGTCACTCTGGTACTCGCCTCTTGGGGTTCCCAGTTCCTCCAGCTCCCTTCTACCGATTCCACTTCCTTGGGTGGGAGAGTGCCTTTCACATTCCACTTTTTTTTAGAACACGGATTGGCCCTTCTCTAGGGCCCCCACTGTTACCTATACGTTTGCCAATGCTTATTGCTTTATATGCTCTTAACTGATCGCTAATGTATAAATAAGTGTGTTACTTACCTTCAGTTGGGGGATTGCGTATTCAGTACATTAATATATGTGTTACCATAATAAAGTACCTTTATTTTGAAACACTGTGACTTTGGTGGTATTGCATAAGCTTTGCATGTCTCTTAGGCAAGTCTTGGCTGCTCATCCACAGCTACCTCTAGGGAGAAACCTGGCTTCCTAGACACTGCCTACACTACCTGGAATAAGGTGATAACACTAAGTGCTCACCACACACCAGGCCAGCTTCCTACATCCCCCTTCTTCCTCAGAGTCCTTGAAAAGGCAGTGTCCTGTACTGCAACATGCCCGGTGGTTTGGCCTTGTCAGTATACGCCTTAATTGTTCGGAGAGCGTCATCAACATGTTTTCCAAACAAACTTTGACCACCATAGGGCAGATCTAGTATTTTGGCTTATACCTCAGGTCTCAATGAGGTAGCATTGAGCCATCCTTGACAGCTAAGACCACTGCTCCCATGGGCTGCCTAAACCCAGTAGTAGCAATATCCATCTACAGCTTCAGAAGATGTGTTTACCGTCAGTTCAGATCTTCTTGGCCTCGCTCTTGATGTCATCTGGAAATCTTTCTATATATTGTGTTATATCAGGCCATAGTTGCCTGTCGTACCTTCTCAGCAGGGCTATTGAATTGCAGCTCTGACTGTGAGCGCCGACATTGTTGAAGAGCGTTTTCCTATATTATCCAAATGCCTACCATCTTTATCTGGGGGTGCTGATAGAGGTGTTGAGGGGTTTCTAGACATTCTTTGGGCTGCCTGAGATACCACAGAATCTGGTTTTGGATGACCAGTCAGGCAAGCTGGGGCATCCTCTGGGGCCCTATATATATTTTTTTAAATCAGGTCTTGGTAGCACCGCTCGACTGTGCATTACAGTTAGGCCTTCCTCCCAAATATATTTGATAATGGCGATGTCCTGGAGAGTTTTCCTCTAGGTTTCTTTCAAATCATAGAGGAAACAGTCCTTTTGCTTTGTGGGAATAGGAAACCAAACAGAATTGCTGCTCGTATTAATATGTTGTGAAAGCCTCCTACATCCTGTGGGGGAAGTCAACTGGTGTTGAGGGTGTTGGTAGAACAGTCACCCCACGCATCCTAGAGATCTTGAAGCTCACCTTTTTCTCCCTCAGATGATGTGGGGTCATCTAGGTTGATGGACTGGGGAGACTGTGGCAGAGGTGGGGTAGAAGGTAAGGATTGCGAAGTTGCTGGATTTGAAGGTGGAGGCGGCACTGAAGTGTGTTGAACAGGGTCTGTAGTCGGTGGAAATATTTTTGTAGTCCGAAAGATCCGTTATCAACGCTGACAGCATGCATACCATCTGTTCCCGGTATTACTTTTGTTGATAATGTGACTGTTCATAATACTGTTGATCATATTCGTCCCCTTCGCCTGAATATTCTTGACATTTTACATAAAATTGTGAAGGGCTAAAAGCTGTCCCGAAAAGACTTTCCTCGTCTGTGTCCTATTCCAGGAGGTGGGATGGTACTAATGAGGGCACCTTAATTGGTGCTGGTGTGGTCAGCTTTTCCCCTTGTCTTTATGCTGAACAGGTTGTTGATGAAAACTTAGACAATGGAAGAGTACGATGCTCTACTTTTGCAGTCGACAGGGGTGTAGGAAGCTGACCTAGTGTGTGGTGGGTACCTATGGTACTTACACTTTCTACCAGGTATCCCCTCTTAGTGAAGTGTAGGCAGTGTTTAGAAACCAGGCTCTCTAGAGGTAGCTGTGGATAAGGAGCCAAGGCTTATCTAGGAGACATGCAAAGCTCATGCAATCCCACTGTAGTCACACAGCACTTACACATGTGAAGGAAAACACTCAGTTGTACAAAAGAACAAGTTACTTACCTTCGGTAACTCTTTTTCTGGTGGATACACTAACTACCTGTGGATTCCTCACCTTATGAATTCGATCCTTGCACCAGCATCCGACGGAAAGTCTTCTTCCTAGCCGTCCACGAGGACGTCATAATGGCACGGCTGACGTCATCATGCCAATAAGAGGTCCTCGTCGGCGTACTGACGTCAGTTTCACCTCATTTTTTTCGTGCCTTTGAGGCGAACAGGTGAAAACCGACCACCAAAAAAACATGAAAATAGATATATATAAATATATACAAACACAAAAAACTTGTCTATTGAATCCATATATTTACATTGTTACCTTAAATACATGAATATATATATATATATATATATATATATATATAAAGAAACATTATTCTAAATACTGCAAGATAAGTGTGTAACCAGGCAGGCAACGGGGAGGCACCGTGAGGAATCCACAGGTAGTTAGTGTATCCACCAGAAAAAGCGTTACCGAAGGTAAGTAACTTGTTCTTCTGATGGATACAACTACCTGTGGATTCCTCACCTTATGACTAGAGTCCCAAGCAGTACCGCACTCGGTGGTGGGTGCCCGCCTGATTACACCAAGAAATCTTGCAATACCGAACGAGCAAAATGACCGTCTCTCCTCACCTCAGAGTCTAAACAATAATGTTTTACGAAGGTATGGAGGGACGCCCAAGTTGCCGCTTTACATATATCTATTAACGGAACTCCTCTCGCTAGGGCCGAGGATGCAGACTTAGCCCTAGTAGAATGGGCCCTGATACCTTCAGGAGGGACATTTTTCGCCAGAGAGTAACAAATCTTAATACACAAGATGACCCACCTGGAGAGTGTTCGTTTCTGGACCGCTCTGCCCTTTCACTGTCCAGCATACCCTAGAAACAGTTGATCATCTAGGCGAAAGTCCTTAGTCCTCTCCAAGAAGAAACTCAGGGCCCTCTTAGGGTCCAACCTATGGAGCCTCTCCATCTTTAGAAGGGTGAGGAGGAGGGTAAAACGCAGGTAGGGTGATAGACTGCCCTATATGAAAAGGAGTGACAACTTTCGGCAGAAAAGCAGCCCTGGTTTTTAGTACCACTTTATCAGGGAAAAACATGGTAAAAGGAGGCTTAACGGAAAGCGCTTGAAGCTCTCCAAATCTCCTGGCAGATGTGATTGCGATTAAGAAAACAGTCTTCAAGACTAAAAATCTCAATGGACATGAATGCATGGGCTCGAAAGGCGAACCCATCAAGAACGTCAATACAAGATTTAAGTCCCACCGAGGCATGTGAAAGGGAGTAGGAGGAAACCTATTCACCAAACCCTTAAGAAACCTATTTACAATTGGAGACTTAAATAAAGATGGCTGGTCCGGAAGGCAAAGAAACGCCGACAGAGCTGCCAAATAGCCCTTAACTGTAGCTACCGTACAGCCTTTCCTTGCCAAACTAAGAGCAAACAAAAGAATATCTGAAAGGTGGGCTTTTAAGGGATCTTTTTGGTTCTCTCCACACCAAAGCACAAATTTTGCCCACCTGCCGGCATAAATGGATTTAGTGGAGTGTCACCTGGACGATAGAATAACATCCACTACATCCGGTGGGAGAGAAAACAAACTCAGGTTGCCCCGTTCAATCTCCAGGCATGAAGGTGCAGGCTCTGGAGGTGGGGGTGTAAAACCTGCCCCTGCGATTGTGAGAGGAGGTCTGCCCTGAGAGGGAGATGGAGCGCAGGGCACAGAGAGTTGAAGCAGGTCTGCATACCATACCCTTCTCGGCCAGTCCGTACCCACCAAGATGACTCAAGCCCAGTCTTGACGAATCTTCCTCAGAACCCGAGGAATCAAGGGTATGGGGGGGGGGGGGGGGGAAACGCGTAAAGCAACTGGCCGCTCCAGGACATCTGAAACGCGTCCCCCAACACCCCTTGCATCGGATACTTGAGGCTGCAAAATAACGGGCAATGCGTGTTCTCTCGAGTGGCGAATAAATCCACCTGAGGAATACCCCACATCCCGAAGATGTGGAGGACTAGATCCGGATGGAGACGCCACTCGTGATCTATTGAGAAGTGACGACTGAGACCGTCCGCACGTACATTCAGTACTCTGGCCAAATGATTTGCTATTAAGCAAATCTGATGGTCCTGAGCCCAGGACCAGAGTCGCAGGGCTTCTCTGCAGAGAAGGTACGACCCCACTCCTCCCTGATTGTTTATATACCACATCGCTGTAGTGTTGTCCGTCAGGATCTGAACTGACTGACCGCGAAGGGAAGGGAGGAAGGCCTTGAGCGCCAAACGTACTGCCTGCAATTCCAACAGATTGATATGCAACATCTGTTCTGCTGGAGACCAATGACCCTTGATCTCCAGGTCCCCCAGATGAGCTCCCCACCCTAGAGTGGAAGCATCCGAAATCACTGTGGCCACTGGAGGAGGCAGTGAAAGCGGTTTTCCTTGGGAAAGGTTGCCGTCCTCTGCCCAACCAAGAAGATCCGCTACAGCGTCCTTGGAGATCTTTATTGAATCCCTGAGATCTCCTTTGTGCTGGAACCACTGCCTGCGGAGGCACCACTGAAGAGCCCTCATATGCCAGCGAGCATGAGTGACCAACAGAATGCAAGAAGCAAACAGACCTAGCAGGCATAAGACCTTGAGGACTGGAACTGCCGCTCCAACTTGAAACAACGGAATCAGCGCCTGAATGTCCCGAACCCGCTGAGGCGGGGGTAGGACCGAAACATTGTTGTGTCCAGTACTGCCCCTATGAACAGGAGGCGTTGAGAGGGCTCTAGGGGAGATTTGGGCACATTTACAGAAAAACCCAGATCGAACAACAACTGGGTTGTCATTCGCAGATGAGACAAAACAAGCTCTGGAGACTTGGCTTTGATCAACCAATCGTCCAGGTAGGGAAAAACTGCTGCTTCCCTCCTTCTGAGATGTGCTGCAACAACTGACAGCACCTTCGTGAAAACCCGAGGTGCTGAAGTAAGTCCAAAAGGAAGGACAGCAAACTGGTAGTGTTGCGTTCCGACCACAAAACGGAGATACTTCCTGTGCGACTTGATTATCGGAACATGAAAGTACGCGTCCTGCAAGTCGACAGACACCATCCAGTCTCCTTCGTTCAACGCCAATAGCACCTGGGCTAGGGTCAGCATTTTGAATTTTTCCTGCTTGAGGAACAAATTCAAAATCCTCAAATCTAGGATCGGCCGTAATCGACCATCCACTTTGGGAATCAGGAAATATCTTGAATAACACCCCTGACCCCTTTCCTGCAACGGCACCAACTCTATTGTGCCCTTTGCCAATATAGTTAATACCTCCTGTTGCAACAACAGAAGATGTCTTCTGAACAAAAGGAGGGACGGGGGGAGGGAGGAGGGAACTCCTGAAAGGGGAGAGCATAGCCCTTTTCTACAATTCCTAGCACCCACAAGTCTGTTGTAATTGACCTCCATTTCTGCAGAAAAAGACTCAATCTTTCCCCTACAGGAGAAGTATGTATGATAAAGTGGGGAAAACTAGGGCTGCTTCTGCTGTTGTCCACCAGAGGAGGATGAAGAAGAAGAGAGCTGCTGGGCTGGACCTCTAGCCCTACCCCGCCCTCTAAAGGCACGATAGGGCGGATTGGCAGGTTGCTGGGCGTAAGACTGTGACCTCCGAAAGGCAGAACCTCGAATGAACCCTAGAAACCTGCGAAAAGGTCTATTAGGCATTGTAGTAGAGGTCTGTAATCCCAGGGGCTTAGCTGTAGCCCGACAGTCCTTAAACCGCTCAAGGGCAGAGTCTGCCTTGTCCCCAAAAACTTTTCCCCATTATACGGAAGGTCCATTAAGTTGGATTGTACGTCTGAAGAAAATCCAGAGGACCTTAGCCAGGCATGCCTCCTTGTAGCCACCGATGTTCCCATGGCCCTGGCAATGGAATCCGCGGTATCCAGGCCAGATTGTATAATCTGCTGTGCAGCAGCTTGCGCATCTAAGAAAAGGGACCCAAACGATTTCTGCATCTCCTGTGGCAGATCCTTCGCCATTTCTTTAGCAGAGTCCATAAGGGCGTGGACGTATCTGCCCAGCACACAGGTAGAATTAGTTGCTTTAAGGGCCATGCTGCAAGATGAAAAGATCTTCTTTGAAGACTGTTCCATCCTCTTGGATTCCCTATCAGTCGGGACTCCAGGGAATGTCCCAGGGGCAGTCTTCGCAGAACATGACGCCTGAACTACCAAGCTTTCCGGAGTCGGGTGCTGTGACAGAAAAAACTGATCTCCTGGAGCACTTCTATGTCTCCTCGCCACTGCCCTGTTCACAGCAGGAGTTGTAACTGGCTTTTTCCATAAGTCCAAAATAGGCTCAGACAAAGCCTCATTGAAAGGCAGCAAAGGGTCAGCACTGGACGAAGAGGGATGAAGTACCTCTGTGAGCAGGTTAGTTTTTACTTCTGCCACAGACAAAGGCAAATCCAGGTACTCAGCTGCCTTCCTCACCACTGCATGGAAGGAAGCGGCCTCTTCAGTAAACTCCCCCCGGAGACGCAATGTCCCACTCCGGGGAAGTATCCAAACCACTTGCAGTGGCAAGGCCCTGGAACTCATCTGAAGGCTCCATCTCGCCTTCCTCAAGCTGTCTATATTCCTCCTCCTCCAGAAGTCTCAATGCCTTTCTCCGAGATCTAAGATGTGTTTCTAGGGCCGGCTTCGACAAAGAATCCATTGACGCCGAAGATCTCGAACTCCGAACAGGACCAGGAATGCTCCCAGGCTCATCCGGCGCCGGTGCCGACATGGAGTCGTCTGATGACCTTCTCGGAGTCGGTTGGCCGGAAGGCGATGGAGCCGGTCTGGATGGAGACATCAACGACGCCAGATGGCGCGGAGAAGGAGTCGGTTGACGTGCAGGCGGATCCACAGTCACAGGAGGAGGACTCCTGCCAGGGGAGGCTCTAGGTGCCGAACCGCCAGTCTCTGTAGGGCAGAAGGGCATGAATGGAGCAGCCCTGTATGATGCTGGTGAGCCCAAATTGAACGCCAATTGCCCCGTGGGACCCGCCGGTGCACCAGCAGGGGCCATGGATTGAAAGACGGCATACATCGCATTAAAAAATGTGGCCGGATCCGTCCCTGGAGCCGGGAAAGCAGGGTACTGTTGTGCAGATGTCTGCTGAACATCAGGATCCCTCGGCGCCGGCAAGAACTGAGGGCTACGTTGAACGACCTCAAAAACTGAAGGTGCCGGTGACAACTCCGGACTCTCCTGCTGAGGCGTGACAATAGGACTCCTCTCCCAGGTCTTCTGGCGTCGTGAAGATCGAGACCTCGACCTCGATCGGCTCCGCTCCGAACGGCGCCGAGAGTCATGATGACGCTGCTCCTTATGCTTTTCGGGAGAAGCATGGGAGGAATCCTTTTTATGGCCCTTCTTCTTAGCTTTAGCCAAAAAGAGCTTCGCCTCACGCTCCTTCAGAGCTTTTGGATTCATGCTCTGACACGAAGAGCAACCTTCCACATCATGCTCCGAACTAAGGCACCAAATACAGTCCGAGTGGGGGGGTCGTTCACTGACATCCGACCCCCGCATTCTCTACACGGCTTGAAACCGGACTTCTTCGGAGGCGACATTGTAACCACCAAAAATTGTTACAGTTAACAACGAGCCAGGAAGAAAAACGGTTGGCGTCGAAGGCACGGAAAAAAGGAAAACTGACGTCAGTACGCCGACGAGGACCTCTTATTGGCACGATGACGTCAGACGGAGTCACGTGGAGCTGTGCCATTATGACGTCCTCGTGGACAGCTAGGAAGAAGACTTTCCGTCGGATGCTGGCGCAAGGATCGAATTCATAAGGTGAGGAATCCACAGGTAGTTGTATCAATCAGAAATAAAGGTACTTTATTTTTTTAACAAATCGCCACAAGTTACTAGACAGGTGACCAACCCTTAGGAGGTAAGTAATATACAAAATATATACACCAGAATCAGAAATAAGCATAGAAAAGGTTAGAAAACAGTGCAAACAGTAATGACCAATAGTGACCCTATCAGGCGCACAAGCCTTATACTAAATAAAATGGAATGCAAACAAGGTACCCCCACCTAGGTAAGTAATAGGTGTAGAGTGTAGCTGGGTGTACTAGAGAACCACAGAGGTATGTAACATTACCCCCAGCGACCAGGAATGCAGGAGTTAAACACTGGATTTCCCCCAAACCACCCAAAAGGAGGAAAAGACACCCAGACAAGACTGCAAGAAAAGCAGTGGATTCCTGAAGAAAGAAGATCTGTGGAGAGAGGGGACCAAGTCCAAGAGTCTCAATGGAGTCCAGGAGAAGTAGGAGGTACTACCCACCCAGCTGCTGATGCAGGCATTGGTCGACTGTTCTGAAAAACATGTCAGAACTGCAGCCCAGGAGCCAGAGAAGACTTTCAGATGGATGCAGGTGGTGTCCCACGCCCGAAGGAAGATTGCAGTTGGGTGTACATGCAGGATTTCAACCAACAAGCCTTGGCAAAGGCAAATTCTCAGTTAGTGGAAGAGAGGTGCTGCCAGAGACCAGCAAGGCCCAGGAGGACTCAACCCTGGAGGGGGGTGGTGGTGGGAGAAATCACAGGGGTCCCTCAGCATCGCAGAGAGTCCACAGTAGCAGAGGCAGCACCGACAGGAGTCCCCACAGGACAGGGACACAAGTCACAGCACCCAATGCAGCACTACAGAAGGGGACCCCCACATCGTAGGAGAACCATGCAGGAGGCTGTGCTTTGCCGGATGGTGTGCTGGAGCTACACGTTGCCTGAAGATCCCTTGGAGGAGATGCAAACAAGCCTTGGCAGCTGTAAGACGCGGTGCACTGGCGTTCTGTCCAGTGTGGGAAGGCAAAAGCCTACCTCCACCAAAGTTGGACAGCTGGCAGAGAGGATCAAGAGGACTACTCCGATCCACCACCCGTGATGCAGGATCCACGCTGCTCAGAAGGAGAGGGGATCCACGCAGGTGGTCGTCACTTGTTGTAGGTGCCTGTCGTTGTAGGGAAGTGACTCCTTCACTCCAAGGGAGATTCCTTTTTCTTGTGCAGGTTGAAGAGTGGCAGTCTTCTGAGGATGCATGGCGAGGAAATTGTTGCAAAGCTGGCAGAAACCCTGGAAACAATGTTGCTTAAGAGCACTTTCTTCTTGGAAGCAGCTTGTTGGGTCCTGGAGGTTCCAGTCGCAGTTCCGGAGGCCAGAAGTCTAAGTAAAGATTGCAGAGGAGTCCTGCTGGATTCTTGCAAGCCGAATCGGAGGACCCACCCAAGAGAGAGACCCTAAATAGCCCTGAAAGGGGGATTGGTGACCTAACCAGGTAAGCGCCTATCAGGAGGGGGCTGTAACGTCACCTGCCTGGCCACTCAGATGCTCCCAGACTTCCCTGCCAAGCTTAGAATAAAGATGGCAGAACCCAGGGACCCTCTAGAGGAGCTCTGGGCTCTACCCCTGGGGTGGTGATGAACAGGGGAGTGGTCACTCTCCCTTCCATTATCCAGGTTCACGCCAGAGCAGGGACTGGGGTCCCTGAACCAGTGTGGACTGGTTTGTGCACGGAGGGCACCAAATGTGCCCTTCAAAGAAAGCCCGTGGCTTGGGGAGGCTACCCCTCCCAAGTCAGTTGCACCTATTTCCAAAAGCAGAGGATGTTACCTCCCTCTCCCAAGGGAAATCATTTGTTCTGCCTTCCTGGGCGGTATCAGATCAGGCAACAGGAGGGCAGAAACCTGTCAGAGGGGTGGCAGCAGCTGGGCTGCCCGAGAAACCCTGTAAGACTGGTGGTAACAATGCTGGGGGTCCTCTAAGGAGCCCCAGAGTGCATGGAATCATACTTCCAATACTTGCAACAGTATTGGGGTATGATTCAGACATGTTCAATTTCAAACATACCCAGGTGCAGAGTTACCATTATGTAGCTGGATATAGTTAGTGACCTATGTCCAGTACATATATAAAATGGCGTTCCTGCACTCCAGTACACCAGTAAAATGGGCTGGAGGTCATGGGAGCACCTCTGCTATGGCAGGTGTGCCCTCACACACAGGAACGTGCACCCTGCCCTCTGGGCTGAGAGGGCCTACCATAAGGGTGACTTACAGTGACCTGGTGCAGTGACGGTGTGAAACCGGGAGCGTGCACTCGGTTCACACAGACTGCAATGGCAGGCCTGCAAAACACTTTGCATGGGCTCCCTATGGGTGGCAGATTAACTGCTGCAGCCCATAGGGATCCCAATGCCCTGGGTACCATACACTAGGCACATTAATGGGGGGGGGACCAGTATGCCAATTGTGGGAATAAGTACAATTTAGAGGAGAGAACAAAACTACCAGGGTCCTGGTTAGCAGGAACCCAGTAGACATAGTCAAGCATACTGACAACAGGCAGAAAATGGGGGTAACCATGCAAAGAAAGAGGGCACTTTCCTACACAGGGTAATTCCCATCAATGGGTCTTTCCTGTGGACGTGGGCACCATCGTTGGTGGTATTGTCGATGGGAGGATCTTTGTTGACGGCGTGAAGTACTTTTTCTTTGACAGGTATGCTGCTGACTACGAGCGCATCAACTTTGAAGTTATTTTTAGCGTGGGGAGTATACATGTGCAAGTAGCAGAGGATGTCGTCGCCAACAGGGTAGCTGCCACTAGAGAAATAGTAACTGTTTGCTGTAAGCGTCATCATCCCTGCAGTCACCTCTGTCGTCAATGAGGCCATCAATGATGGTACTCTCATCGACGGTGAACTCGTTGACAAGCCATTTATCAGAGGTGCTGAAGAGGGCTTCTTAAAAGTATACTTAATTTGGGGTGGAGGCGTTGGCAGCTCCAATGTAGATTTTTGAAAACTTTTAGGATGTTTTGAAGCCTTTTTTCTGGTTTGTGTGTGGAATGCAGGCTGCCCCACTGAGACGATTGAGATATGTGTCTTTGTGAATCCTGAGACATTTAGAAGCCTTCCAAGGTGGCTGACCAGAGGTACGAGTAGAGGCTGTCTATAAACAGGCGTTTCTGAGAGGATATAAATGAAACATTGCTGTCCTCTTGAGAGAGAGGATTCTCCCTTGACTTAAGTCTTTGGAGCCATAGAAAGAGTCGCCCTTCATGGTCTTTCAATGTTGTATTAGTAAAGGTGCGGTATACCTTGCATTCCTTTGGTGTGTGCTCAGGGTAAAGGCAGTAGATGCAGTCCTTGTATGGGTCATCTACGTGGAGTCACTTTTTTCTGCAAGTCCCACAGAGTCTGAAGAGCCCTTTTTGTGGCGTTAGACATTTTAATGCATCAGTTTGAACCTAAAAGCACAGAATACCTATGTCCAGGGTGAATCTGTGAGGTTGTTGAAAAAATATCAGCAGACAAGAGGTTTTGGAAAAAGTTGAGAGGAAAAAACTTAGCAGAGCTCAGTAGAGACTCCGAAGCACGCCTATGAAAGTTCCAATACTGGAGTAAGTTTGGTGGTTAACATTCGGACCAATATGGAGGAGGTCAATACCGAAGACGCAGCAGTGGTCTTCATTCTCTTTGGTACTGAGCCGACAGGAGGGAAATCTGAAATATCCTTCCAAGGCAGACCATGGCCTAGTGGCAGTGATGGTCCAGTGACCTCCGTAAAGGCTTTTTTATGAGTTTTAGGGGGAAGGGGGCGCAGGAGTACTCACTGCACCAACAGTACCTCATGGTTCTCCATGTCAAACTGAATGTGGGAGTCAAATGTGCCCTTCAAAGGCAACCCCTCCCCAAGCCATAACACACCTATTTTCAAAGGGAGACGGTGTTGCCTCCCTCCCCAAAGGAAATCCTTTGTTCTGCCTTCCTGGGCTTGAACTGCTCCAGCAGCAGATGCAGAGATGTAGTACTGCGCTGAGCTCCTAATGTGTTTCAAAGTGGAAATAGGCTGCAGGCTCTGGCCAGGAAGCCAGTTGTGGAAAACCAACAGGTAGGTAACAAACGTGGGGGTGCTCGGGGACAGAGGTGCACCTTTGGTCCTCTTCTCCAAGGCCCAGGGGCAATGGTGGCAGGAGTGTCCTTTTGCATTGGGTTTCTGTGTCCGGGAGCCCCTGCAGTTGATGGGACCTGTGGTCTGAGGATGGAGGCTTCGTAATGGAGTCCAAGAGGTGTGAAACCACAGAGGACTCAAGCTCAGGAGACTTGGGGAACATCGTTGACAACAGGGACACATTTCAAAATCAGGCGGTAGGTAACGGGTGCAGTGGCTGCTTTAGGTGTCTGTGTTCTCTCACCACGGTGGCTGTGGGAGAGGGAAACTGCATGGACAGGCTGCAGGAAACATTGGATAGTCCAGGAGGGGTTAAACCATAGTGGACTCAGACTCTGGGGAGCTGAGAAAGCTTGATGGCACCGGAGGCTCAGCTGCAGGACGTCTTTTGGTGCAGAGTCGGTCAATGGTTGCAGAGAGGCCGACGGGGTTTGTACCAGGTCAACCGCTTCCTTTAGACACTTCAGTGTCCTTGAGCTTCTTAGGTCATCAGGATGAGTTCTTGGGTTCCGGGTGCCGCCTAAATACTCAATTTAGGTATGTCAGGTGGCAGTAAATGGGTTGCCTACCCTTAGGTTGACTACGCCCTCTCTGACCATTTCTGTTGGGAAGTGGGCATAAACCTGGCTCTAGGGGACCAATTCCACCCAAAACAAGATCGAGGAATTTAGAAGGTGTTCACTTCAGCTCGTTCATCTTAGGGGTGGATCTGGCATGTTGTGGGCACACCTCCTAATCCAAATATTTTGACCAGAGGTGGGGGGGGGGGGGGGGGGGGGGAGACAGGGGGGGAGAGGGTTGACATCCAGGCTAAAAAAGAGGTATGAGAATAGAGATGCCTATCCAAGGTAAGTGTGTTAGAATCCAAGGGGGAGGGGGAGGAAGAAACTACCAGAGTCAAGTGCCAGAAACCCCAGAGGCACCCGGGTGCAGAGCTGTCATCAAGCGGGGTGTCCCAAAGGCTAATACAGGACCACTGAGCTTGGATTTCTATAGATTAAGGACCCTTCCAGTGGACCTCGAGGAAACCAGTTGGCACAAAGAAGGTTGCATAGTACCCCCACCCGTGGATACCCAGAAAATTGGAGTACCTACACCAGGGAGCCCAGGTACGTAGGGGTGAAGTGGCATTTGAAACCTCTGTTGGTGTCAATGGAACCCTTGATTGTCCAGCTGCTGTCGCTACCAATAAGATCAGGTTGGTGGAACCCACAGGTAGATTCCAAACATGAAGAAACTGAAAAAGAGGCCAGTGCCCGGACCACTCGGAGATGTCCAGGCAGTGCAGGTAGGCAATGCCCACCCTCTTGGAGGTGACGTTTCTGCACAAGGGTGAAGGAAGATGTCCAACTTTGGAGTTCATGAGATGCAGAAGATCCTTTTGAGTCACCCGCGAGCTGTCCCAGGTCTGTTGCTAGATTGCAGGATGGTCAGTGGCCCGCAGGATCACAAACAAGCCTTGGCAAATGCAAATAGCTGTTGTAAGGAAGATTGTATGTTTTACAGGACCAGCAAGGTTCTAGGGACTCTTGGAAGGGATTAAGGGCAGGCCTTCACCAGGAAGAAAAGCCAGCTGAGTCGTAGGAGCCCCTACGAGTGACCCACTGGCAGCAGGCACAGGAAGAAGTAGGGAGGCCTCAGCAGCACAACAAAACAGGAGTCCCAAGTCATAGGAGCTGCAGAGTGGAAGTTGATCTTCGATTTGCAGAGTGCTGGAGGCTGAGGCTCCTTACAGCGTGAAGGAAGAGCCAACAAGCCTTGGCAAGAGCAAAGTAGAAGTGCAGAAGGGCTCCATTCAAGTGGCTGCAGCAAGGGCCCACCGTCTCCAAAGCTGGTCAGAAGATAAGGGGGACCCAGAGAGGACCAGAGAATCACCACCTGTGTTACAGTGCCTTTTGATGTCTGTGGGACAGCAGGAACCACCAGCCAGTCGCTGTTGTCTTGAGCTGCCTGCAGATGCAGGAGAATGACTCCTTTACTCCAAGGGATATTCCTTTTTGCTTCTTGGATGCAAACAGAGTCCTCGCAACCCTGGAAGATGCACTGCAACAGATGTTGCAGAAATCTTGCAGGAGCCCTCCCAACTGAATATAGTATTTTTTCAGTTTCAAAAGCAGACCAGCAGCTGTTCCAGAGGGCAGGAGCAGAATGTGTCTTGCAGAACGTTCCTTGGAGAGTCCTGTTCGACAAATATGAGGGCCCACCATCAGGGGAGCCTTAAGTAAATCTAAAAGGGGGTTGGTCACTCTCTGTAGTGACCCCCTGTAGGAAAATTCCATTGTTGGCATGGCCACTCCCCACTTTTTGCCTAGTGTTGATGCCAGCTTGGAGTGGAAATATGCTGGGACCATGCTAACCAGGCCCCAGCACCAGTGTATCCCTGGTACCAAGCGCCCTGTGGCCAGGGAAGATCTCTAAGGGCTGAAGCATGTATTATGCCACCCTGGAGACCCCTCACTCAGCACATGCACACTGCCTCACAGCTTGTGTGTGCTGGTGGGGAGAAAAAGACTATGTCTACATGGCACTCCCCTCAGGATGCCATGCCCACAACCCACTGCCTGTGGCATAGGTAAGTCACCCCTCTAGCAGGCCTTAGAGCCCTAAGTCAGGGTGCACTGTACCACAGGTGAGGGAATAGATAATACTAATGACCTATTTGTGGTAGTGTGGTCGAGCAATAAGCTTATCAGAGGGTAGTGTTGTTGCACACACAGCCAATAAATGGGAACACACACTCAAAGACGTAACTTTTGGCCAATAGGTTTTTATACAGAAAAATATTATTTTCTTAATTTATTTTAGAACCACAAGATTCAGATTTCAAGTAAGGACATAAACTGAAAGGTACTTGGCATAGGTAAATATAGAACTTTGAATCGAAACAGTAATGTATACAGTGCAGCACAGAATGGCAATAAGATATTTTAAAAGTGGACACTGCAAAATTCAAGTTCCTGGGGGAGGTAACTATAGGTTAGTTTGTCCGGTAAGTAAAGCACTTACAAGCTGAGTGTTCGGGGCATAGGCAGCCACTGTTGGGGGTTCAAGTCAACCCCAAACACCCAGCACCAGCAAAAGCAACACAGGGATGGTCAGGTGCAGAGGTCAAAGGGGGCCCAAATAACATACGCGCCAATGGAGACTAGGGGTGCTCTGGTTCCAGTCTGCTAGCAGCTAAGTACCTGCGTCCTCGGGGAGCACACTGGGGGGGTTTTCTAGAGCACTGGGGGGGGGGGGGAGGGGGGGCACAAGAGCAGCCGGTGCAATGTAGGTGTCGGGTTTTGAATTGGAATCAATGGAGGGACCCCGGGGTCACTCTGGCGATGCAGGCAGGACACAGGGGGGCTTCTCAGGCCAGCCACCGACTGGGCACTCCTGCACTGGTAGTTGGTTCCTCTCGGGCCTGGGGGCTGTGGATGCAGTGCTTCTATCAGGCAGTCACGGTCAGGGGAATCCTCTGGATTCTCTGCAGGTGTCGTCATGGGGATGCAGGGAGGTCGGCTCAGGGTGAACACGTCGTTGGAGTCACCCGGAGGTCCTCTCTGCGGTGCTGGTTTCTCTGGGCACGGCTGAGGGTGTCGGGTGCAGAGTGGTGGGCAAAAAGTCAGATATCCTCAACCACACGTGGCATCTATGAGCCACTGTTGATGAACCTGCTTTGCTCAGTGAGTCGGGTGTGTCCAATCAACACATAATGGTGAACTCTGCTGCATCTCATCCATCTTTCACTGCTTAGGAGAGGACAACCCAGGCCTCCTCTGGGACCTGTGGCAGCACTTGCACAACGTAAACCACAGAGTGTAGGAATAACGGCCAAAAAGGCATGCTGTGTTCACAGACAGTAATGCTAGGCTGGCAGGAGAAAACTTTTCTTTCCCAAAGTGCCCAGTCTTTTGGATTCCCTGTCCAGGGAAGCAAAAGGGAAGGCCATGGGAAGCTGAGGCCTGGACTTCCAAGCTCTCAGGGGTGGGGTGTTGGCAGAGGAAACTTTGGCCAGCTGCGGCTGGGCAACAACAGGAGCCTCTGTGCTGGGCTTGGACCAGGCTCCCAGAAAGACATCAGTAAGTGCCTCATTAAAGAGGAGCAGGGGTTCTGAAGAGGAAGCCCCAGGTTGAAGCACTTCCATCAAGAGGTTAGTCTTCACCGCCACAGAGGGAAGTTCGAAGTCAGGGATCGCCACTGTCATTTTCATCACCACTGCATATGATGCTCCCTAAGGTACAGAGGGAAATCAAATCTGGAGATATGTCCAGTTCATTGGCATCTCCAAGGTCCTCATACCAGTCCATTGATGTTCCAAACTGGTATTCTAAAGCGTCCAGTGACTGCCTCTCATTCTTCCCCTGAGCCTGGCAGCCAAACATGGAGCAGCCACAGTTACCTGCATTTACTGGTCTCCCAGGGTGTAGAGTCAATACGGAAAACCTTTTGCCTGTCAAGTTCTTTCACTTGTTTATGGACGATGTTTTTTTGGAAGAGATTGTGGAGCAAACGAATGTGTATGCGGAGCAATATTTGAGGGGCAACGCTGCCAGACTTAGGCATCAGTTTAGATCAACTCAGTGGGTTCCCACATATCTGGAAGAGATGAAAAGGTTTTTAGGTTTGACTTTTTTGATGAGGTTGATAAAGGAAGCCGTCACTGGGTTATTGGTCTTCTAGTCCCTTGATGGCAACGGCTATATTTCCTGCAACTATGACTCGTAATCGCTATTTGCTTCTTCTTCGTATGCTGCATTTTGTAGACAATGCTTTAGCCTTGCCACAATATCACCCTGATTGTGACCGCCTTTTTAAGATTAGGCCTGTCCTTGATCATTTTGTAGATCGGGTTTCAGAGGTCTATGTTCCAGGCAAAGAGATAAGTGTGGATGAGTCTTTGGTCCTTTTCAAGGGGCGTTTAGTTTTTAAGCAGTACATTCCTAGTAAGAGGGCACGGTATGGGATTAAATTGTATATGCTGTCAGAAAGCAGTACAGGATACGTGTGTGATTTCCGGGTCTACACTGGTAGGGATTCCAGTATTGACCCTCCTGGTTATCCGGCCACTTTTGGAGTTAGCAAAAAGATTGTGTGGGAACTTGGTAGACGACTGTTTAGCAAAGGTCAACATTTGTACGTAGATAATTTCTACACTGGAGCGCAGTTGTTCAAGGCGTTGTTTAGAGTGGACACTGTTGCTTGTGGCACAATCCGTTCTAACTGGAAAGGCTATCCAAGAGAGCTTGTCAGTAAAAAACAAAACAAAAAAAAAACAAAAAAAATAAAAAACACACTTGAGAGGGGACAGTGCAGTGCCTTGCTGAATAATGAGCTGCTAGCTCTGAAATTTTCAGACAGGAGGAACGTGTACATGCTATCTACCATCCACAATGAGAGTACTTCCCCTGTGACTGTTTGGGGTCAGGTTGCCGAAGTGCGCAAACCTGTGTGCATTTTGGACTACAATAGGCCCATGGGTGGTGTTGATAGAGTGGATCAGAGGTTGAAACCTTACACTGCTCTGCGTAAGTCTTACGTGTGGTATAAAAAGTTGGCCCTACATTTATTTCATTTGGCAACTTTTAATGCCTTTATTGTGTTCAAGGATTGTTCACCTGAGTCAAGGATGACATTTGTTAAATTTCAGGAGTCTGTGATAGAGAGCGTTATTGTGGTGGAACAGGCAAGAGTTCCTAAAGTAGCAGTGGTGGAGGATGTGGCTAGATTGAAAGATCGCCATTTTCCAGATCACATTCCTCCCACTCCCAAAAAAGACTTACCCACTAAGAAATGAAGAGTATGTGCCCGTAGAGGTATCCGGAGAGAGGGCCGGATGTACTGCCCCGATTGCCCTTCAAAGCCTGGGCTGTGTATGCCTGGCTGTTTTAGAAATCACCACACAAAGAAACATTTTGAGGAAATACCGTGAGCGTAAACTGCCTATGTTATATTTTCATATGTTCAGTTTCACGGTTGGCATTACTGTCATGTATTTAGTTAGACCGTTTGTGTTTGTAGTTTTGTACTTATTTTATAATTAGTTAGTGGTTTCTTTGTTTATAAACGGAAAAAAAGTGTGTGGGGTGGCACTTGGCTGGTGGTGTGGCGCTTGGCTGGGGGTGCCAGACAAATGTCAGCACCTATGTTTTTGGTCGTGGGTGTGGCCTTCATCTAGGGAAACATACCAAACCCAGACATATTTTAAAACTAGACACTCCAAGGAGTCCAGGGAGGTGTGGCTTGCTTGGATCCCCCAACATTTTCTTACCCAGACTCCTCTGCAAACCTCAAAATTTGCTTTAAAAAAAAAGAATATTTTCCTGACTTTTCTTAGTAGGATCACTGCTCCAGCACAAAATTCCTACTCCCCAGCGACCCCCTCAGTCTCCCAAGTAAAATGACACCTCACTTGTGTGGATCCCCAAAGCAGAGTCAGCCTAAAGATGTATAAAAAAAGAATATGTCCTTATCAACTCGCTGTGCTATCCCCTCTATCTCTACAAGTTTTTGGCCTTAATCTGTTGCAGGCACCTGGCCCACCCAAAACAAGTCAGGTATCATTTTTATCAGGAGACTTGGGGGAAGGCTGGGTGGAAGGAAATTTGTGGCTCCTCTCAGATTCCAGCACGTTCTGTCTCCGAAATGTGAGGAAAAGGTGTTTTTTTAAGCCATATTTTGAGGTTTGCAAAGGATTCTGGGTAACAGAGCCTGGTGAGAGCCACACAAGTCACCCTGTCTTGGATTCCCCCAGGTCTCTAGTTTTCAAAAATGCACAGGTTTGGTAGGTTTCCCTAGGTGCCAGCTGAGGTAGAGGCCAAAAGCCACAGGTAGGCAGTTTGCAAAAAAAAATAAAAAATACACCTGTTTTCTTTGAGAAAATGTGATGTGTCCACTTTGTGTTTGGGGCATTTCCTGTCGCGGGCACTAGGCCTACCCACACAAGTGAGGTACCATTTTTAGCAGGAGACTTGGGGGGAACATAGAATAGCAAAATAAGTGTTATTGCCCCCTTGTCTTTCTCTACATTTGTTCCTTACAAATATAAAAAAAGACAGTGTGTAAAAAAAGACCTCTATTTGAGAAATGCCCTGTAATTCACATGCTATTATGGGCACCCCAGAATTCAGAGATGTGCAAATAACCACTGCTCCTCAACACCTTATCTTGTGCCCATTTTGGAAATACAAAGGTTTTCTTGATACCTATTTTGCACTCTTTATATTTCAGCAAATGAATTGCTGTATACCTGGTATAGAATGAAAACCCACTGCAAGGTGCCCTGGGTACCTAGGGTTCTTGATGAACCTACAAGCCCTGTATATCCCTGCAACCAACGGACGTAACAGTATGTTGCTTTCAAAAATCGGACATTGCAGGAAAAAGATAGGGTAAAACGTAGAGAAAAATTGGTGTTTTTTTCACCTCAATTTAAATATTTTTTAATTTCAGTTGTTATTTTCTGCAGGAAACCCTTGTAGGATCTACACAAATTACCCATTGCTGAATTCAGAATTGTGTCTACTTTGCAGAAATGTTTAGGTTTCTGGGATCCAGCATTGGTTTCACACCAATTCCTGTCGCTGCCTGGAAGGAGGCTGAAAGCACAAAAAATTTGTAAAAATGGGGTATGTCCCAGTAAAATGCCAAAATTGTGTTGAGAAATTGGGTGTTCTGATTTAAGTATGCCTGATCCTGAAAGCTGAGAAGCTGGTGATTTTAGCAACGCAAACACTTTGTTGATGCCATTTTCAGGGGGGAAAAAACACATCCCTTCTTCTGCAGCCCTTTTTACCCCCCCCTTTTCTTTTTTTTAAACGAAATTGTAACTGTATTTTAGCTAATTTCTTGGCCTCCTTCAGGGGAACCTACAAAGTCTGGGTAGCTCTAGAATCCCTAAGATGTTGGAAAAAAAAGGACACCAATTCGGCATGGGTAACTTATGTGGACAAAGTTATGAGAGCCTAAGCACGCCCTGCCCCAAATAGCCAAAAAAAGGCCTGGCACCTGAGGGAGAAAAGGCCTGGCAGCGAAGGGGTTAAACCAAAATCTCAATGTTGACTTGCTACACTTTCTTTCAACTGTACAATAAAGGAGCCAATGACTGTGGCAGAGCCTATATCTGACACATCATTCTTACTCTTGAAACCTAACCTGCATTAGTACAGATTACTTTTTCATACACATTCAATATTAAAATGTTTAGCTGAAACTGTTGAGGGCTTGGAAATAAAAAGCAAATTTTCACTCAGACAAAGCTCATAATATAAGTTTAAGTCTGTAAATTGAGGTCTAGCACAATTTCAATGGAGACTCTTCAGCAGGGACACAGACTTCTAGATACACTTACTTTGGCCTCTTTCGGATAGGCTGTGGTGGCGGGGTTGGTGTCTTTCGCTCTGGGGAATCAGGAGGCGATGGATCACCACCAGGAAGCTCTGGGGGCAGTGGAAGGTCTGCGAGAAGGTGTCGCATTCTCTGCTCCTTCTTCACCGGTTTCGGTGGCGAGATTTCTTTGGGGCTGAAAATGAATTGTACGTTAGCAGCAATATAGAGTAAAGCACGTATATGTAATTTGTCAATTAATATAAATGCAAAGGAACTTTCCACCGGCTAGACCCACTGTAGCAACCATGCTCATGACAAGCACCTGTTCTGCTTTTGGGGGTGTTTGGGGGGGGGGGGGCGGGGGTGGGGAGAGAAAGAGATCTGGGTAATACATAAAAGGAAAACAATCAAAAACAACATTTTGTTTTCACACACTTATCCTAACAGGGACTCATCAATTTCAACCTCATTTTAGTAACCTGATTTGAGGCAGCAAGATATTGGGATGAGACCAGCAACTACAAGTACATCAGTACTTTTAGTTGCTGGTCTCATCACAGTATCTTGCCTATTAGCTTATCAGATACAGAAGTTCTGACACCATGTACAGATCTTTGCATTTAAGGTTTTATACAATCCTCCCCCCTTTAGCACTCTTTTAGTGCCCTCCTCCCCAGAGTTGTAAACTACTTGCTATACAATCTTCCAACCTACTACCACAACCAAATTCCAGACTTCCTATCCAAAATCTCACACCCCCAATAACTATATATTACCCTTCACTCATGGCTACTTTAAGACTTTGCCCTTCTCAATCTGCTATTTGCCTCTGCATAGTAGAACTAGACTTTTGGTAATCAAAGTTCCAACTTCATACAGCTTCAGAAGTAAAAGAATGTAAAGACCTACCATTCTGTAGTCTCAGGAGTCTCAAGGTAGACATCTAAACCTTGCCAAATATTGGTGCTACATGTACCTTCTACCAGGTCCAGGTATCCCCTATTAGTGAAGTGTAGGCAGTGTCTAGGAAGTCAGGGCTCTCTAGAGGTAGCTGTGGATAAGCAGCCACGACTTATCTAGGAGACAGGCAAAACTATGCAATACCACTATAGTCACACAGCACTTACACAAATGAAAGAATCACAGTGTTACAAAAATAAAAGGTATTTTATTAGGGTAACATAAATACTATAATACTGAATAAGCAGTCCACCAAATGGAGATAAGCAAACACACTATTGTAGTAAGCTGGCCTGGTGTGTGGTGGGTACCTATGGTAATTACACCTTATACCTGGTCCAGGTACCCCCTTCTCAGTGAAGTGTAGGCAGTGTCTAGAAGCCAGGATTTCTAGAGGTAGCTGTGGATGAGCAGCCAAGGCTTATCTAGGAGACCAATATAGTCTCACAGAACTTACACACAAGAAAGGAAACACTTGAATGTACAAAAATAAAAGGTACTTTATTTTTGGAACGCAGTATCAGAAAACACTAGAGGGGCAACCCTCCCATAGGAGATAAGTAAATACACTATATATGCACACTAATAAACAGTAAGAGGCATAAAAAGGTTAGAAAACAGTATATAATAAGCAATAGTAGCCCCAGGGGAAGCCCAAACCATATACTAAGGAAGTTGAATGCGAACACAGGGTCCCCCACCTAGGTAAGAAAATCGTGTAGAGGGGAGCTGGGATTACTAGGAAACCACACAAGTAAGTAATGCAGTACCCCCCAGCGACCAGGAATGCAGGAGTAAAACACCGGATTTCCCCCAAATCACCCCAAAGGATGAATAGAAGACAAAGAATACACCCACGACAGCCTGCAAGGAACCAGCAGTGGAAAACCGAAGATGGAGACCTGTGGAGAGAGGGGACCAAGTCCAGAAGTGTCTATGGAGTCCAGGGCAAGGGTACGTGATACTACCCACCCAGAGGTACCTTTAAGAGTTGGTCGACAAAGGAAGACCGGTCAGCACTGCAGCACAGGAGCCAGAGAAGAGTTCCTGATGCGCGCAAAAGGTGTCCCACGCTGAAAGATGGATTGCAGATGGGTATGGGTGAAGGACTTCCATCAACGAGCCTTGACAGAAGCAAACTTGCGGTTGGAGGAGAAGAGGTGCTGCCGGAGACTGGCAAAATCCAGGAGGACTCTATCCAGGAGGGGGGAGTCAGAGGCCCCTCCGCGTCGCAAAAGGGCCCACATGAGCAGAGGCAGCACCCACAAGTGTCACACTGGGCAGTACCATGCAGAGGCCCAGAAGTTGCAGGAGAGAGTGCTGGAGCTACACATCAACTGAAGTTCCCCTTGGAAGTGAAGCAAGAAGCCTTGGCAGCTGCAAAGGACGCAGTGCACAGTGATACTGTCTTGCATGGGGGTGGAAAGGACTTCCACCATCAAAGTGTGACAGCTGGCAGAGTGAACCAAGGGAGACCCTCCGGACCACAACTCGTGATGCAGGACCCACGGCACTCAGGATGAGGGGAGATCCACGACGCTGGTTGTCCATGCAGCCAGGTACCTGTTACAGGGGAGTGATACCTTTACCTAAAGGGAGAGTCCTTCTTCTTGTGCAGGCTGCAGAGTTGCAGTCTTCTGAAGATGCATGGCTGGGGAAATGTTGCAAGGCTGGCAGGAGTTCCGGATACAATGTTGCAGAAGACTCTTCCTTGTGGATCTGCAGCTTCTAGGTTCCTGGACGGTCCAGTCACGGTTCCGGAGGCCAGAAGCAGAGGAGTTCTGAGGGAGTCTTGCAAGCATAATCAGAGGACCCACCCCAGAGGAAGACCCTATATGGCCCAAAGAGAGGGCTTGGTCACCTAACCAGGTAACTACTTATCAGAGTGTGCCTCTGACGTCACCTCCCTCGCCTGGCCACTCAGATGCTCCCAGAGTTCCCTGCCAACCTTGGAATCAAGATTGCAGAACCCAGGGACCTTCTAGAGGAGCTCTGGGCACCACCCCTGGGGTGGTGACGGACAGGGGAGTGGTCACTCCCCATTTTGTTGTCCAGTTTCGTGCCAGAGCAGGGGCTGGGTGTCCCTGAACCGGTGTGGACTGGTTTATGCGCAAAGGGCACTAAATGTGCCCTGCAAAGCAAAACCATTGGCTTGGGGAGGCTACCCCTCCCAAGCCAGTCACACCTATATCCTTTGTTCTGTGTTCCTGGGCTTGATCAGATCGAGCAGCAGGAGGGCAGAAACCCGTCTGAGGGGTGACAGCAGCTGGGCTGCCTGGTAAGACTGGTGGTAGCAATGCTGGGGTCCTCTAAGGAGCCCCCAGAGTGCATGGAATCATACTTCAATACCTGCAACAGTATTGGGGTACAATTCTGACACATTTGATACCCAACATGCCTAGGTTCGGAGTTACCATTATGTAGCCTGACATAGGTAGTGACCTATGCCTAGTACATATTTAAAATGGCATCCCCGCACTCACAAAGTACAGTACAATGGAGCTGGAGTCCTTGGGGGCACCTCTGCTAGTGCAGGGGTGCCCTCACACACAGGTACCTGCACCCTGCCCTTTGGCTGAGAGGGCCTAATAAAGGGGTGACTTACAGTGCCCTGGTGCAATGACCTGTAGTGAAACCGGGCATGTGCTGGCCTGAGAGGGCCTAATAAAGGGGTGACTTACAGTGCCCTGGTGCAATGACCTGTAGTGAAAGCGGGGCGTGTGCACCCGGTTTCCGCAGACTGCAATGGCAGGCCTGCAAAACCCTTTGCATGGACTCCCTATGGGTGACAGATTAACTGCTACAGCCCCATAGGGATCCCTGGAGCCCCAATGGGCCTCGGTACCTAGGTACAATATACTTGGGGGCACTAGTATGCCAATTGTGGGGATAAAAAGGTTAGTAGCAATCAAATTTAGATAAGCGAGCATTATCACTGGGGTCCTGGTTAGCAGGATCCCAGTGAACAGTTAAACACACAGACAACAGGCTGAAAATGGGGTAACCATGCCAAGAAAGAGGGCACTTTCGTACAACTATTATATACACATTAGCAATTAGTAAATAGCATAGAAAGCAATAAGCATTGACAAACACAATAGCAAATAAGGGCCCTAGGGGAGGGTCTAACCATATACAAAAAAAGTGGAATGTGAAAGGCAGTCCCCCCACCCAAGGAAGTGTAATCAGTAGAAGGGAGCTGGAGGAACTAGAGGAACTAGGAACCCCAAGAGATGACTACCAGAGTGACCCCCCCCCCCCCCCCAGCGGCCAGGAGAGCAGAGATAAGTACCTGGTTTCCCCAAAACCAACAGGAGGGTTTTGAAAAAGGATTATGCAAGACCCAACCAAGACTGGAAGAACCCAAAAGTGGATCCCGACAGAAGAGGACCTGCAAAGGAAGGGGACCAAGTCCAGTTCACGATGGAGTGCTGTTGTAGCAGGAGCCACCCCCCACCCTTCTGTGGTTGCAGGATCAGGTTGATGAAGTTCAACAGTGCAGCACAGCAGAAGAAGGTTAGTCCTAGCAGTGATGCAAATAATGTCCCACATCAGCGGTCTAGATGCAGTCAGAGGTGCTGGAAAACCACCAACAAGCCTTGGCAAATGCAAGAGAGAGACGAAGGCTTGCAAGGCTGAAAAGGACCAGCAAGGTCCAGTGGACTCGACCCAAGGCATGGAATCCAGGGTGACCCTCAGCAGCTGGGACAATCCAAAGAGGAGGAAGCAGCCTCCACCAGCAACCCACTGACAGCAGGCACAGCAGTCGCAGTAAGAACCACTCAGCACACCGGAAGAGGAGTCACACGTTGCTGCAGCAGCAGGCAGGAGACACTGCTTTGCAGGAAGAAGGCCGGGGCTACATGGACACTGAAGATCCCTTGGAGGAGGAGCAAACAAGCCTTGGTAGCTGCAAGAGTCACAGTGCACAGGAGTACTGTCCTGAAAGGAGAGGCAAGGGCTTACCACCTTCCAAGTTGGACAGCTGGTAGAGAGGCCCAAGGGAACCACTCCCGACCTCCACATGTGATGCAGCATCCAAGCAGTTCCGGAGGAGAGCAGATCCACGCAGCCGGTCGTCATTGCAGTTGGTGCCTGCAGATGGAGGGGAGTGACTCCTTCACACCAAGGGATATTCCTTCTTACTTCTTGGTTCAGGGTGGAGTCTCGTCGACCTCAGAGGATGCACAGCCAGGGAAATGTTGCAGTTGCTGGAAGCAACTGCAGAAAACTGTTTTGCAAAGTGGAGTCGTTGCTGAAGTTGCAGACTGTTGGTTTCTGAAGGGTCCAGTTGCAGTCCTAGCGGCCAGAAGATGAAGTAACCAATGCACAGGAGTCCTGCTTGAATCTTGCACATCGAATCTGAGGACCTACCCAAGAGGGAGAACCTAAATAGCCCAGGAAGGGAGACTGGTCACCTAGCACGGTGACCACCTATCAGGAGGGGTCTGTGACGTCACCTACCTGACCTGGCCACTCAGATGCTCCCAGGAGCCTATGCCCACTTTGGATTCAAGGTGGCGGAATAAAGTGGCCACCAGAAGGAGCTCTGGGCACCACCATCTACGTTGGTGATGGACAGGGGAGTAGTCACTCCCCTTTCCCTTGTCCAGTTTCACGCCAGAGCAGGTACTGGAGGTCTCTGGACTGGTGCAAACTGGTTTTTGCAAGGAGAGCATCGAATGTGCCCTTCAAAACAAAGCAGTGGCTTGGGGAGGCTACCCCTCCCAAGCAATTCACAACTATTTCCAAAGGGAGAGGGTGTTACCTCCCTCTTCCACAGGAAATCCTTTGTTCTGTGCTCCTCTGCCTGAGCTAGTCAAGCAGCAGGAGGACAAAAATCCATCTGAGGGATGGCAGCAGCGTGGGTTGCCCGGAACTCCCTGAACAGACTAGTAGAAGCAATGCTGGGGGTCCTCTAAGGAGCCCCAAAGAGCAGGGAATCATACAACCAATACTAGCAACAGTATTGGGGTATAATTCAAACATATTTGATACCAAACATGCCCAGGTTCGGAGTTACCATTATGTAACTGGACACAGGCAGAAAGTGGCCTGTGTCCAGTACATAGGTAAAATGGCTTCCCCGCACTTATGAAGTCCAGTGTATTGGAGATGGAATTCGTAGGGGGACCTCTGCTCATGTAGGGGTGCCCACACATAGGTACCTACCCGCCATGCCCTCTGGGCTAGGTGGGCCTACCATAGGGGTGACTTACAGTGATCTGGTGCAGTGAACTATAGTGAAAGGGTGCATGCACCTTTTCCCGCAGGCTACAATGGCAGTCCTGCAGACATTTTGCATGGGCTCCCATGGGTGGCACAATACATGCTGCAGCCCATGGGGAACCCCTGGTACTCCAGTGCCCTGGGTACCCAAGTACCATATTCTAGGGACTTATATGGGGACACCAGTATGCCGATTGTGGGGTGTGCAAAGTCCTATGCAACCAAATTTAAAGGGAGAGAGCACAATCACTGAGGTCGTAGTTAGTAGGATCCCAGTGAAAACATGCAAAGCATATGGACAGCAGACAAAAAAATGGGGGTAACCAGGCCAAAACGAGGGTACGCTCCTACAATGGCGAACTTGAAAACCTGGGATTCAAACCTTCCCAGTCTTGCCCTCTCACTTTAAAGCAATCGCCAACAACCAGACTACAAAATTCCAAGATTCAAGTACGTACCCTTCTGCCCCAGCATTCTGAAACAGAACTTTGTAAAAGAGAAACATTTTCTCACTGCACTTCTAAAAACCATGACAAATCGGCTGAAAATACAATTTGTTGATTCCTCAATCAATGCATCGTTAAGACTTAAAAAAACAACAAAAAAAAGCCTATTCCCCACCCACCCCCGACACAATTTCTCCTAGTTCACACACTATCCTTTTGTCTTTTTGAGAGGATAGCATGAATCTCACACATGCTAACTTTCCAAAGAGTTTCAAACTTCGATTCTAAAGCACCACAATAGTAAGCAGCCATACTCTGAAATATTGCGGTCTATGAAACAAGCTCTGGACTTGAGATGACAGGATTGTATCCTGGTTAGACCAAATCATGGTACACTTGCTCATCATAGAGGATAAGAGGTCTATATCTAAGCTTCTACCTGATCAGGAACCAATGTCTGCATAATTAAATGCTATAGGGGTCCAGGACACAGGACACAGGACACAGTTCACTGAAACTGTCAAAGAAGTAAGCATACAACCAGACTCTACTAATCATGGGACTGGGGCAGCAACTCCGTGATCTGCACTAAGAGCTTGTTCTTATTTCCCAACAAGTCCACAGATTTGCAAAAGCGGAACATGAAGCCCAAGAGAGTACCTCATTGTCTGGTGCGATCAGTCTCCAGCCCATAAAGTTCAGCAGGACTTTGTCCTTGATA